>NW_024070189.1:22428316-22435711 GCF_014754425.2 Oryx dammah | reverse complement strand
GAGATTAGTTGTTTGTCAGTTGCTTCATTTGCTATTATTTTCTCCCATTCGGAAGGCTGTCTTTTCACTTTGCTTATGTTTTCCTTTGTTGTGCAGAAGCTTTTAATTTTAATTAGATCCCATTTGTTTATTTTTGCTTTTATTTCCAGAATTCTGGGAGGTGGATCATAGAGGATCCTGCTGTGGTTTATGTCAGAGAGTGTTTTGCCTATGTTCTCCTCTAAGAGTTTTATAGTTTCTGGTCTTACATTTAGATCTTTAATCCATTTTGAGTTTATCTTTGTGTGCGGTGTTAGAAAGTGATCTAGTTTCATTCTTTTACAAGTGGTTGACCAGTTTTCCCAGCACCACTTGTTAAAGAGATTGTCTTTACTCCATTGTATATTCTTGCCTCCTTTGTCAAAGATAAGGTGTCCATATGTATGTGGATTTATCTCTGGGCTTTCTATTTTGTTCCATTGATCAATATGTCTGTCTTTGTGCCAATACCATACTGTCTTGATTACTGTGGCTTTGTAGTAGAGCCTGAAGTCAGGCAAATTGATTCCTCCAGTTCCATTCTTCTTTCTCAAGATTGCTTTGGCTATTCGTGGTTTTTTGTATTTCCATACAAATCTTGAAATTATTTGTTCTAGTTCTGCGAAAAATATCGCCGGTATCTTGATAGGGATTGCATTGAATTTGTAAATTGCTTTGGGTAATATACTCATTTTCACTATATTGATTCTTCCGATCCATGAGCATGGTATATTTCTCCATCTATTAGTGTCCTCTTTGATTTCTTTCATCAGTGTTTTATAGTTTTCTGTATATAGGTCTTTAGTTTCTTTAGGTAGATATATTCCTAAGTATTTTATTCTTTTTGTTGCAATGGTGAATGGAATTGTTTCCTTAATTTCTTCTTCTACTTTCTCATTATTAGTGTATAGGAATGCAAGGGATTTCTGTGTGTTGATTTTATATCCTGCAACTTTACTATATTCATTAATTAGCTCTAGTAATTTTCTGGTAGAGTCTTTAGTGTTTTCTATGTAGAGGATCATGTCATCTGCAAACAGTGAGAGTTTTACTTCTTTTCCAATTTGGATTCCTTTTATTTCTTTTTCTGCTCTGATTGCTGTGGCTAAAACTTCCAGAACTATGTTGAATAGTAGTGGTGAAAGTGGACACCCTTGTCTTGTTCCTGACTTAAGGGGAAATGCTTTCAATTTTTCACCATTGAGGATAATGTTTGCTGTGGGTTTGTCATATATAGCTTTTATTATATTGAGGTATGTTCCTTCTATTCCTGCTTTCTGGAGAGTTTTTATCATAAATGGATGTTGAATTTTGTCAAAGGCCTTCTCTGCATCTATTGAGATAATCATATGGTTTTTATTTTTCAATTTGTTAATGTGGTGAATTACATTGATTGATTTGCGGATGTTGAAGAATCCTTGCATCCCTGGGATAAAGCCCACTTGGTCATGGTGTATGATCTTTTTAATGTGTTGTTGGATTCTGATTGCTAGAATTTTGTTGAGGATTTTTGCATCTATGTTCATCAGTGATATTGGCCTGTAGTTTTCCTTTTTTGTAGTATCTTTGTCAGGTTTTGGTATTAGGGTGATGGTGGCCTCATAGAATGAGTTTGGAAGTTTCCCTTCCTCTGCGATTTTCTGGAAGAGTTTGAGTAGGATAGGTGTTAACTCTTCTCGAAATTTTTGGTAGAATTCAGCTGTGAAGCCGTCTGGACCTGGGCTTTTGTTTGCTGGAAGATTTCTGATTACAGTTTCAATTTCCGTGCTTGTGATGGGTCTGTTAAGATTGTCTATTTCTTCCTGGTTTAGTTTTGGAAAATTGTATTTTTCTAAGAATTTGTCCATTTCTTCCAGGTTGTCCATTTTATTGGCATATAATTGCTGATAGTAGTCTCTTATGATCCTTTGTATTTCTGTGTTGTCTGTTGTGATCTCTCCATTTTCATTTCTAATTTTATTGATTTGATTTTTCTCTCTTTGCTTCTTGATGAGTCTGGCTAATGGTCTGTCAATTTTATTTATCCTTTCAAAGAACCAGCTTTTGGCTTTGTTGATTTTTGCTATGGTCTCTTTTGTTTCTTTTGCATTTATTTCTGCCCTAATTTTTAAGATTTCTTTCCTTCTGCTAACTCTGGGGTTCTCTAATTCTTCCTTTTCTAGTTGCTTTAGGTGTAGAGTTAGGTTATTTATTTGACTTTTTTCTTGTTTCTTGAGGTATGCCTGTATTGCTATGAACTTTCCTCTTAGCACTGCTTTTATAGTGTCCCACAGGTTTTGGATTGTTGTGTTTTCATTTTCATTAGTTTCTATGCATATTTTGATTTCTTTTTTGATTTCTTCCGTGATTTGTTGGTTATTCAGAAGCGTGTTGTTCAGCCTCCATATGTTGGAATTTTTAATAGGTTTCCTCCTGTAATTGAGATCTAATCTTAGTGCATTATGGTCAGAAAAGATGCTTGGAATGATTTCGATTTTTTTGAATTTATCAAGGTTATATTTATGGCCCAGGATGTGATCTATCCTTGAGAAGGTTCCATGAGCACTTGAGAAAAAGGTGAAATTCATTGCTTTGGGGTGAAATGTCCTATAGATATCAATTAGGTCTAACTGGTCTAATGTATCATTTAAAGTTTGCGTTTCTTTGTTAATTTTCTGTTTAGTTGATCTGTCCATATGTGTGAGTGGGGTATTAAAGTCTCCCACTATTATTGTGTTGTTGTTAATTTCCTCTTTCATACTTGTTAGCATTTGTCCTACATATTGCGGTGCTCCTATATTGGGTGCATATATATTTATAATTGTTATATCTTCTTCTTGGATTGATCCTTTGATCATTATGTAGTGGCCTTCTTTGTCTCTTTTCACAGCCTTTGTTTTAAAGTCTATTTTATCGGATATGAGTATTGCCACTCCTGCTTTCTTTTGGTCTCTATTTGCATGGAATATCTTTTTCCAACCCTTCACTTTCAGTCTGTATGTGTCCCTTGTTTTGAGGTGGGTCTCTTGTAAGCAGCATATAGAGGGTTCTTGTTTTTGTATCCAATCGGCCAGTCTTTGCCTTTTGGTTGGGGCATTCAATCCATTTACGTTTAAGGTAATTATTGATAAGTATGATCCCGTTGCCATTTGTTTTATTATTTTGGGTTCGGGTTTATACTCCCTTTTTGTGTTTCCTGTCTAGAGAGTATCCTTTAGAATTTGTTGGAGAGCTGGTTTGGTGGTGCTGAATTCTCTCAGCTTTTGCTTGTCTGTAAAGCTTTTGATTTCTCCTTCGTATTTGAATGAGATCCTTGCTGGGTATAGTAATCTGGGCTGTAGGTTATTTTCTTTCATCACTTTAAGTATGTCTTGCCATTCCCTCCTGGCCTGAAGAGTTTCTATTGAGAGATCAGCTGTTATCCTTATGGGAATCCCCTTGTGTGTTATTTGTTGTTTTTCCCTTGCTGCTTTTAATAGTTGTTCTTTGTGTTTGATCTTTGTTAATTTGATTAATATGTGTCTTGGGGTGTTTCGCCTTGGGTTTATCCTATTTGGGACTCTCTGGGTTTCTTGGACTTGGGTGATTATTTCCTTCCCCATTTTAGGGAAGTTTTCAACTATTATCTCCTCAAGGATTTTCTCATGGTCTTTCTTTTTGTCTTCTTCTTCTGGGACTCCTATAATTCGAATGTTGGAGCGTTTCATATTGTCCTGGAGGTCTCTGAGATTGTCCTCATTTCTTTTAATTCGTTTTTCTTTTTTCCTCTCTGATTCATTTATTTCTACCATTCTGTCTTCTATTTCACTAATCCTATCTTCTGCCTCCGTTATTCTATTATTTGTTGCCTCCAGAGTGTTTCTGATCTCATTTATTGCATTATTCATTGTATATTGACTCTTTTTTATTTCTTCTAGGTCCTTGTTGAACCTTTCTTGCATCTTCTCAATCCTTGTCTCTAGGGTATTTATCTGTGATTCCATTTTGACTTCAAGGTTTTGGATCATTTTCACTATCAATATTCGGAATTCTTTCTCAGGTAGATTCCCTATCTCTTCCTCTTTTGTCTGGTTTGGTGGGCATTTCTCCTGCTCCTTTACCTGTTGGGTATTCCTCTGTCTCTTCATCTTGGTTATATTGCTGCGTTTGGAATGGCCTTTTTATATTCTGGTAATTTGTGGAGTTCTCTTTATTGTGGAGCTTCCTCACTGTGGGTGGGGTTGTATCAGTGGCTTGTCCAGGTTTCCTGGTTAGGGAAGCTTGTGTTGGAGGTCTGGTGGGTGGAGCTGGGTTTCTTCTCTCTGGAGTGCAGTGGAGTGACCAGTAATGGGTTATGAGACGTCTAAAGTTTTGGAGTAACTTTGAACTGCCTGTATATTGAAGCTCAGGGGTGTGTTCCTGTGTTGCTGGAGAATTTGTGTGATATGTCTTGCTCTGGAACTTGTTGGCCCTTGGGTGGAGCTTTGTTTCAGTGTAGGTTTGGAGGCATTTGATGAGCTCCTATTGCTTAATGTTCCCTGAATTCAGGAGTTCTCTGATGTTCTCAAGCTTTGGACTTAAGCCTCCTGCTTCTGGTTTTCGGTTTTATTTTTACGGTGGTCTCTAGACTTCTCCTTCTATACAGCACCAATGATATAGCATCTAGGCTAAAGATGAAAGGTTTCTCCACATTGAGGGGCACCCAGAGAGGTTCACTGGGTTACATGGAGAAGAGAAGAGGGAGGAGGTAGTTAGAGGTGACTGGGATGAGATGCGGTGAGATCAAAAGAGGAGAGAGCAAGCTAGTCAATAGTCGCTTCTTTATGTGCGCTCCATAGTCTGGACCTCTCAGAGGTATTCACGGAGTTATACAGGGAAGAGGAGAGAGAGGAAGTAGACAGAGGTGGCCAGGAGGGTAAGAGAGAGGAATGAAAAGGAGAGAGACAGGTCCAGCCAGTAATCAGTTCCTTAGGTGCTCTCCACCATCTAGAACACACAGAGAATCACTGAGTTGGATATAGGAGAGATGGGGGGAGGGGGGGGAGAGACAGAGGCCACCTGGTGGAGAAAAAGGAGAGTCCAAAAGAAGGAGAGAGTGGTCACGCCAGTAATCTCGCTGTCAGGTAAGATTGGGTTATGAAATGTACAAGATTGACAACAAAAACCGAAAAGCAAAGATTAAAAACCTAGAGTAGAGGTTAGATTTTCAAAAATACAATGTTAAAGAGATGAAGCAGAAGGAAGAAAGAAAAAAAAGAGAAAAGATTAAAAAAAATAATAATGTTAAGAAAAAGAAATATGGAAAAAAAAATAAGGAAAAAAAATATATATATAAGAAAAAAAAAAAACCCAAGATTATAAAAGAAATACCAACAACAACCACGCGAAGACTATATATGGTGTTTGGTTTAAAAAAGTAGAGTCTTTTTTTTTTTGAAAAGTAATAGTTATAGAAATATAAAGTATTTAAATATAAGAATTAAAAGTTAAAAAAAAAATTTGAAAAAAAATAGAAAATAAAGAAAACAAAAAAAAGCAAAAAAAAAAAAAATGATTGTAAAAATCGTGAAGATATATCTGGCCCTTCTCTGATGTTGTGGGCCGTGTTGGTCACTTCCAAGGCGTTTCCCTCTGTTTAACTTCTGTTTGCTGGTCTCTTCAGGGTCTGAATTCCGTCCTGACACATGGGGGCGGTGGTGGACACTTTTTTTTTTTTTTTTTTAGGCTCACTAGTTCAGTCGCGCTGTGGGGAGGGGGGAATGCTGCAAACAAATAGCACTGTCGTGGGCACACAGCGTCTCAACCCCGCTGGACCTGTCTCCCCCCACGACGCACAAACCGCTCCGGCTCCACGGAGCTCAGCCAGGAACCATCCAAGGCCGGCCCCAGGCTTCGCGCACCTCCCCGGTCCGAGCCGCTCGGTTTTGGCGCCCAGGTAACCCTCAGAGGCACAAACTTGTTTGGGACTGCGCTCTGCGCCCCTCCCGGGTCCGAGCAGCTCGGGAGCTTGGCGAGCGCGGTCGCCAGGACTTGTCCCCTTCTCTGTTTCTACTGCTCAGTTTTCTGGGTGTACTGCTGGCGCTCCTTGTGAGGCGGGTGGTGACTGTCCTGCATCCCCTGAAGTCTCAGCTAAGAAGCCTGCCTGCCGCTTTTTAGGTAGTCTCTCCGGGGCTGCGATTGCCCCTTTCCAGCCCTTACAGCTCTGGCTGCCTGTCCCCGGCGGGGGATGGTCTGCACCGGCTATTTCCGTTCAGTCCTTTGTTCTGTGCGCGGTCCTGGCGGGGTCTTATGTTCCAGCTTTTCGCGTGGTAGCTATCCCCCAGCCTGGTTTGCTCGCCCAAGTTCGTTCGCTCTGGTTACGCGTGGGGCGTTTCTGCCCGCTTCTTACCGAGCGCGGCAGCCCGCGGCTCCCGCGCTTCCCTGCCCTGCCCCCACTTGCTAGCGGCGGCTGCAGGCGTCTGCGCGGCTTTTCCGCTGGGGGAGTTACTGTTGGGCTTGTAATCTGTTGGTTTTAATTATTTATTCGTTTTTCCTTCCTGTTATGTTGCCCTCTGTGTTTCCAAGGCTCGCCTTAGACTCGGCAGGTAGAGTGTTTCCTTGTGTTTGGAAACCTCTCTTCTTAGAATTCCCTTCCCGGGACGGGCTTCCCTTCCCGGGACGGAGCTCCCTCCCCACCTCCTTTGTCTCTTTTCTCGTCTTTTATATTTTTTCCTACCTGTTTTTGAAGACAATGATCTGCTTTTCTGGTTGCCTGATGTCCTCTGCCTGGATTCAGAGGTTGTTTTGTGGAGTTTGCTCCGCGTTGAAATGATCTTTTGAGGAATTTGTGAGGGAGAAAGTGGTCTTCCCTTCCTATTCCTCCGCCATCTTAGGACCGCCCCTCCAGGATCCTGCACTTACAGTATAATTTTGTTATGTATACAAGTTCTTCCATAGTTAGGTGGGCCAGAGAACAAAGAGAGGTCTGGGACTTAATATTCAAGAACGAACATTATTAAAATGGCCGTACTATCCAAATGCAATCCCTATCAAGTTGCCCATGACATTTTTCACAGAAGTAGAACAAATAATCCTAAAATTTATACAGAATCATAAAGGATCTAGAATCGCCAAAGCAACCCTGAGGTAAAAGAAAAAGCAGGAGGCATAACCGTCCAAGCCTTCAGATGGTACTACAAAGCCACACAACAAGCCTTCAGAGGACATTACAAAGCTACAGCAACAAGCCGTCAGACGGTTCTACGAAGCCACAGCGACAAGACTTCAGACGATACTACAAAGCCACAGCGACAAGCCTTCAGACGGTACTACGAAGCCACAGCGACAAGCCTTCAGACGGTACTACGAAGCCACGGCGACAAGCCTTCAGACGGTACTACGAAGCCACGGCGACAAGCCTTCAGATGGTACTACAAAGCC
>NW_024070189.1:21951891-22428306 GCF_014754425.2 Oryx dammah | reverse complement strand
AAAACAGACATGCATCAATGGAGCAGAACAAAGAGTCCAGAAATAAACCCACGTCTACAGTCAACTAATCTTTAACAAAAGAGGCAAGGATATAAAATGGAGAAAAAACAGTCTTCGGCATGGTGTTGGGAAAGTTGGACAGCAACATGTAAAACAATGATGTTAGAACACTCCCTCTGACCATACACAAAAATAAGCTCAAAAAGCCTTAAAGACTTACATATCAGACATTACACCATAAAATTCTTAGAAGATAACATGGGCAAAACATTTTCTGACATAAATCATACCAATGTTTCCTTAGGTCAGTTTCCTAAAGCAATAGAAATAAAAGTAAAAATAAACAAATGGGACCTAATCAAACTTAGAAGATTTTGCACAGCAAAGGAAACTATAAACAAAATGGAAAGGCAATCTACCAACTGGGAGAGAATATTTGCAAATGATGTAATCAACAAGGGCTTAATTTCCAAAATATACAAACAGCTCATACAACTCAATAACAAAAAAACAACTTAATCAAGAAATGGGCAGAAGGTCTAAACAGACATTTCTTCAAAGAAGACACTTAGATGGCCAAAAACCACATGAAAAGATGCTTCGTATGGCTAATTATTAGAGAAATGCAAGTCAAAACTATAATGAGGTACCACCTCATACCAGTTAGACTGGCCACCATTTAAAAAATCTACAAATAACAAATACTGGAGAGGGTATGGAGAAAGGCGAACCTTCCTGCACTGTTGGTGAGAATGTAAATTGGTGCAGCCACTATGGAAAATAGTATGGAGGTCCTCAAAAAAAAACTAAAGTTGCCATTTGATCCTACAATCCCACTCCTGGGCATATATTCAGAGAAAACTATAATTCAAAAAGATCCATGTACCCCAATATTCTTTGCTGCATTATTTACAATAGACAAGACATGGAAACAATTTTAATGTCCATCAATGGATAAATAAGATGTGGTACATATATCACAGAATGCTATTTACCAATAAAAAAGAATGAAACGCCATTTGCAGCAACACTGATGGACCTAGAGATTATCGTGTTAAGTGAAGTCAGCCACAAAGAGAAAGAAAAATACCACATATCATTTATATATGGAATCTAAACTATGACACTAATAAATTTATCTGTGAAACAGAAATAGATTCACTGACATAGAGAACAGACTTGCGGTTGCCAAGGGGGAGTGATCAGGGAGGGATGGATTAGGAGTTTAGGACTAAAAGTTATTATGGAAAGTGAAAGTCGCTCAGTCGTGTCCAACTCTTTGCAACCGCATGGACTATACAGTCCATGGAATTCTCCAGGCCAGAATACTGGAGTGGGTAGCCTTTTCCTTCTGCAGGGGATCTTCCCAACCCAGGGATCGAACCCAGATCTCTCACATTGCAGGTAGATTCTAGTGTGAAACAGAAACAGATTCACTGACACAGAGAACAGACTTGCAGTTGCCAAGGGGGAGTGATCAGGGAGGGATGGATTGGGAGTTTAGGGTTAGCAGATGCAAACTATTATACGTAGAGCAGATAAACAACACAGTCCCACAGTATAGCACAGGGAACTATATTCAGTATCCTGTGATAATGGAAAGGAATATGAAAAAGATGTATATATATATGTATAACTGATTCACTTTGTGTACAGTAGATATTAACACATTGTATATCAACTATATTTCAATAAAATAAATTTTAAAAATATTCCCTTCAATATTAGGATTTTATTGAATTATTATAAATAGAGTGTTGGGGAAAATGGCCCCATCTTCTTGCTTTCTTCCCCTAACAGGTGCCTTTAGAAGACACTGAAAAGGTAATTCATATGTAATAAAAATAATCACTTGATGGACAAATAATATATTCAAATAGTTCTAACTAAATTGATCTGGATAATCTAATGATGGATATGCTGATGTATTTTTCTTAGGAGACCATTCCCCTAGGAGTCAAGAGCCATGCCAACTCAACCCTGAAACAACAGTGTGACCTTAAGCAAAACCCAGAACCTCTCCAGGTTGTTTCCTTATCACACTTTACACAGTCATTTTGATCATGTTTAAATACATGTCTAATGATAAAACTGAATATTTAAGCCCACAATGATGAAAGACTGGACAGATAATCTATCAGGTGCATTTTAGCCTGAAATTAATTTGATATTGTATATATATATATATGCTGGATATAACATTCATAAATTTTAAAGCACAGTTATACTAACAATGAGAGCTTATGTACAGTACTGCCTCATCTTTCTATTTGCAGCCAATTACCACCCAACCTAATGTTTCACTGTATATAAATTCATTTATTCTTCCATTCATTTCAAATATGTGATGATATGGCTATGAAATCAACATTTGGTTGTTTTGAATAACCCCAAAATAGCAAATAATTTAAAATCACTTCCACTTGAGTTTGGAATCTATTACATGCATTGTTTTTCCAGAAAATTTACCTCATAATTATGTTGTGTGGGAGTGAAATGAGTTTCTATTCCAAATTCACACATTGAATTCTGACTGCTGGGTGATGAGAAGTACCCAAGGTTAACAGTGGTCGTTTCCAGGGTTAATTAGGGCTGTTTGTCTATGTCTTTAAATTTGATATCAATTCTAGGGAGTCCAGGTCACCATCTACTGTTTTATATCCCTTTTTGGATCTTGTCAGGATCACACCTTTCCTTTCACAAATTTTATACACTGTGTATTTTGCTTTTGGAGGCTTTGTTTTTCATATTCTTTAAGAGTATTATCTTCTCTGCTGCTATGAGAGTTATCAATCATGATCAAAAGTGAGAGATCCTTTAAAAGAAAACTCTTCCTAATGCTTACTGTATTTACAAGACATTGTTACATAAGAATAATTCTTGATCTTCCTCCTAAACCTTTATCGTAATCGAAACCCAATTCAGGTCAGCCTTGATAAAGATTCTCTTAAAGGTTGCTCTTTCAACCTGGTGCATTTCTACTTCCCTGGTTATCATTCATTGTTAGGACTTTGAACAGCTCTCTCTCCATCTACTCTATGTATTTGCTTCCTTGTCAGTTTCTTTTATTCTGTCTTCTTTTTTTTTTTTTTTTTTTTTTTTGTAAAAAGAGCTAAGCTCAGGGACTTCCCCAGTGGTCCAGCGGTTATGAATCCACCTTCCAATGCAAGGGACACAGGTTTGATCTCTGGTCTGGGAACTAAGATCCCACATGCTGCAGGGCAACTAAGCCCATGCTCCATAGCTAGTGAGGCCTGTGCATTCTAAAACCTGTGCTTTGCATCAAGAGAAGCCACTGCAATGAGCAGCCCACACATCACAACCGGAGAAAGCCCACGTGCAGCCAAACATTTTTTTAATGTTAAAAAAAAATAATAAAGAGTTCAGTTCAACCAACAACCTCAAAAGTTTTGATTTCGTGTATTATTTTGTGCATACTTCCAGGATCCATTTCCCAGAGCTAGTACAATGTATTTTGACCACTGAAATACTATCAGCTAGATTTATTAGGCCCTTTGCAGTAGAAATATTAATTATTCCACATGGCTAAGCCTCATGTTACTTTTAATATAGTGTTATTAATTGCTACATTTCTAAATACACTTATTTGAAACTTTTAGAGCTGCATCCTTTTATTCCTAAATTCGGCAAATATTAAGAAGCGTTTACTATGGGGCAAAGCCGTTCCAGCTGATGTAGATACTGTAGTTAAACGCAACAGACCAAATGCTTATTTTCATAGAGGATAGTGTTCACTTAGGAAAGCTGGACAACAAAATAAAAAAGAAAATATCACATTGTGATAAAGCTAAGAAAAACAACAACAGGGTAATGGGTACGTTTTCAGGTTAAGATTTAGATTAGATGGTCATGGAAGACATCTGAAGTGGTGACATTTGAATTGATCCCCAAAGGACCAAACACTTGTACCACCCCTGTAATGTGGAGCTTTGGGGCATTAGAAGGAATCCAACTGCCTTAAGGAACGGTGAGCTTGGTGTGTTCACAGGCAGTCCCTCTGATTGGAGCTCAGTAAGTGAGGGGAAGAGTGGAATGAATTGAAGTCTGGTAGGCTCCAATGACAACCCACTCCAGTTTTTGGGTTGGAGAATCCCTTAGACAGAGGAGCCTGGAGGGCTACAGTTCACAGGGTCGCAAGAGTCGGACACGACTAAGTGACTGAACAAGAAAAGACAGGTGAGGGCCACATTACACAGGGCACTGAAGGCTGTGGAAGGAGACAGCAGTGGGAAACCAGTCAAAGGTTTTATTTAAACATCCACCTTCCTGGTGGCTCAGACGGTAAAGCATCTGCTTGCAATATGGGAGACCCGGGTTCGATCCCTGAGTCAGGAAGATCCTCTGGAGAAGGAAATGGCAACCCACTCCAGTACCCATGCCTGGAAAATCCCATGGATGGAGGAGACTGGTATGCTACAGTCCATGGGGTCGCAAAGAGTCAGACATGAAGAGCGACTTCACTTTCCACTCAAATTAATACTTATAAAAGGCCACTTACTGAGTGCAGAAGAGACTATACAGCAGCAAAGGAAGAAACAGGAAGATCCATTTACCATCACTCAAGTGAGAGATAATGGTGGTTTATACTGAGGTGGTAGCTGTGGAGATGCCTACAAACGGACATGTTCAGGATGTGTTCTGAAGATGACACTAATAATAATTCTGAAGGGTTGCCTGCACATAAAGGAATTATTAAGTGAGAGGTGATTCCTAGGTTTTTTGCCTGGACTCCTGAGTGGACAGTGGAACAGTTTGCTAAAAGGAAGACGGCTATGACAAAGGAAGCTGAAGGAAGTGGTGGCCAAGTACCAAGCCCAAGGGCACTTCTTTGTTGTTGTTCTGTTCATTTTTTTTAAACCTCTAAAAATTTTGTATTGGGGTATAGCCAATTAACAAAGTTGTGATAATTTCAGATGAACAATGAAGGGACTCAGTCACACATATATGTGTATCCATTCTCCTCCAAACTCCCCTCCCATCCAGGCTGCCACATAACATTGAGTACAGTTCCATGTGCTATACAGTAGGTCCTTATTGGTTATCCATTTCAAATACAGCAGTGTATACATTCCATCTCAAGTTTGGGACTCGTTAAGTTTGAAATGCCCATGAAATTTCCAGTGTATCTATCAGGCAGATGGTTGGCCTTTGAGTTGGAGGTCAGGTGAGGTCAGGGTTAGATATATAAATAGGGAAGGATAAGGGAGATAAAATAAAACAATACATTCAAAGCTTCATTTTTAAAAATAGCACTGAAATGATCTCTTTTGTGGGTGGGAGGATAGGGGAGGGAACTAATCATTTTGCTTTGAAAGTAGAGAGGTCTGCAGAAAGCCATCCTCTTGAGATAACTCTTTGGCAAGTATTTTCATTTTAACAATGGAAAATTCATCACAGCAACTTCATCTTGATGTGCTCAGGTGATCAGGGGAAAGAGAACCTTCCCCTCACTCTCAGATTCTGACTTAAGCATCTCAGTAGGAAAAGCTATTCACACAGTAGCTGCAAATATTATTGACATCACAGTATATCATCCAAGAACAAGGGTCAGAAATTCCACACGCAAACTTATTCTTGTAAGATTTCCTGACAGATGTAATAGATAGAAAAGTACGCTCAGAATTCCAATAAGCAGATAAATATTTGCATGGTTTTCTATAGAAAAAATCCCACATTGTATATCTTTAAAATTGCTTCTTGGTTTATTATCACTAGAAGAGTGATATCAAGACCAGGCATAGATGCATGATAACATAATAGATGTATGGTAACATAATAAATGAAAAACCACTGTCATTTCTTGACACTTTTTAGTAATGTCTCTTAAGTATTGCAGAGATGTATAACTTGGTGACCCTACAATTAAGTATTTAGCATAATTAAACACTAAAACCATCATTCCATATTCTAAAAAGTTCACAAGAATTTTGGGGTGCATGTTATACAAATTTTGTTTTTTTAAATGTTAACCAATTACATCTTGCCATATTAAATAAAGGCTTTTAGAATGTAAAAAAGAGGTTTTTGTATTTCCATGCATCATTGCTATAATTAAATCAGAATCACTTTGAAAATTCCATTGCCCCTTTCATTATGACTAAAGATAGAGTTGGACAAATAAATAAATGTTCAATTCAATGAACTCACCCAGTGGTGGGTATGTGTCTTGTTCTTTGTTGAACTATGCTTTGTTTTGGTGTAGTGTTAAGTCCTTCCTGAAGGGATGCCCTTGTGGTCCCCGAGGAGGTAGGAAGCTACAAAAGTGTAGCTGGTGCAACCCCTCCCAGCCATATGCACTGCAATCACTCTTGTAAAAAGTCAGATAACAAGCTCTGAAGCCATGGAGTCTTCTGTCAGTAGAACTAATGGTATCAATTCATTGTTCTCTTCTTTTAATACATGTAACAATTAATCTGTATCAGACTCCTTTTAGCCTAAAAAAATTCTAATGCTATAACAATCTCCCTCATCAGTGTTTCAAGTTCCAGGAAAATTTTCCTTGTTATTACTTGACATATGTGCAACATTTAATGTCTGTTATTTAACTGCTGTTTATTTGCTCTTTGCATCTCAAATGAATTGTGACATTTTCTTTCCCATTGTCTTATTAATAATAATCCAAATGCATTGTGGGAAAAATAGTCATCTCTAACGACAACAGAAAATTCCAATTCTTATTACACTAGTGGAAACTCAAAATGTGACTAACAGATACATTTGGGTAAATACTAAAAAATTCATTCATTCATTCAATGCATTTATTACATCCCATGGGCTGGTGATTGGGAATATAAAGATGATATGATACAGTACCTGCTCCCAAGAGGCTTCAGATATAGTGAAGAAAAGTAGACATATAAAAAAATAAGGACAAAATATTTAATGAACTGAGATGGTGATAGGTGGAGAGAGGGAAGAAATTTCAATTCCATCATAACAGACTTCATAGAAAAAGTGTCTTCTTAAAGCTTTGTGTTATCAAGGGAAACAAACTACATCTTCAGCATAATCCTCATCCTTTTCACCAAATAGTTTTATCTTTAAAAAGTTCTCTTTAACACTGTTTTGTCTATGATGCCAAAGCAATCTTTCAAAAAATGAACGACTCAGTTTCTGGTTTACCAGGATGCTCTCCTCAAACCATTTGATTGATAATTACAATAAGTAGTTTGGGCAGGATTTAAACTCTGAAGTTACAGAGTTTCTCTGCAATATTAAGCTGGGTGATCCCCTCAATATAACTGAATTCAGTTCAACTATTATTTGAGTGCTATCTTGTCGCTATGAAAACATACATCTGTAAGTTTGTTATTAGAACTCAACAAAAATTCTACTGCTTTTACTTTATACTAGGCTTAAGGACAACGTTTTGCATGCAGATTTTTTTTTCTGACTTTTCTTTCAAGAGGAAACAGAATGCCACCAAATAATAAGGGGAAATAAGCAGGATTTCCAAGAAAAATGAAAGGAGAATGTGAGTACAAGAAAGGTTGAAAGCCAATACCAATTTTGAAAAATATGAAACCAATCCTAGTTGTTAGCCTTGGAATTAGCTAAGGCCTAGGCTTTTCTTAAAGTTTGAGAGTCCCCCATTTCACCTCTCATTTGCCCCCTGACATGAGGAATTCTGCTCCTACCAGTTCATTAAAATGAACTGAGTGATTCAAAAATCACTCTTGACAAGGTCATAGTAACCCTGAAGATATGAACCCAATGGACCCTTTCCATCCTTCTTTTATTTGAGCTTTTGGGAATATTTGACCTCATTGGCAATGCCGGTACTCCTGAAACACTGTCACCCCTTGACTTACACGATTCTAGACTATTTTTCACCCATTTGGTCACTCTTTCACAATATTCTTATAAAACTATTTCTTTAAAATGTGTGTGTTTCAGGGGGTTCCCTGGGAGTCCAGCAGTTAAGAATCCGCCTGCCAGTGCAGGGGACATGGGTTCGATCCCTGGTCCAGGAAAATCCCACATGCTGCAGGGCAACTAAGCCCGTGTGCCACAGCTACTGATCCCACAGTTCCCAGAGCCCAGGCTCTGCAATAAGAGAAGCCACCTCAATGAGAAGCCCTTGCAGCACAACTATAGAGTATTCCCTGCTCATCGCAACTAGAAAGACCCCACACACAGCAACTAGAAATAGCCTATGCATAGCAACGAAGACCCAGCACAGCCAAAAAGCAAACAAATTAATAAAAAATTTTTTTAAATGTGTGTTTTTCAGCATTTGGTCCAAGGCTTTCCTCTCTTGTCACTTTATACTGGGAGTTCTCAATGTTGGTTTTCTTGTTTTTTTCTTTTGGAGGCACTGACACCTTTGAGAATCTGAAAAAAAAAAAAAAACAAAACAAAACTATGCACTCACTCTCCAGAAAAATGAACATAGATACACACAAAAAGGTTTCGTGCATTATTTAAGCTGCTTCACAAGACACCTTCTTCTGCTCCACACAATTTGGTAGTGTAATCTTCACTTACCATCAATGTGCTGATTTCCAAACTTAGATTTTCAGCTAAGATCTGTTATCTTCTATGTCAGACTCTTAGAGCCAACTACTTACTGAACTTCTATCACATGGCCCCCAAACCCAACATGTCCAAACTATAACTTATTATCTTCTTTCCCTAAACTTTACCTCCTCCTCTGTTTTATATCTTAGGACAGGGCACCACCAATTATGTCCAGATACCTCTCCTTTAACTCCCCTCCCCTTATCCATCACAAGAACTGCAAACGCGAACTTCAAAATGTCTTTTCAATGCCTCCACTTCTCTGCATCCCAATGTATGCCAACTTCACCGAGCCTCAGCATTTTCTCTCTCTTGACCTACTGCAACTGCCTACTAACTGGTTCTTCTGCCTCCAGCTTTTTTCTTCTGTAATGTATTCTCTGTGTCTTTGCAAATGCAAATTGGATTATGTCACTTCCCTTGTGGCTTCACAGCATCCTTCTTCTATTCATAAACAGATTTACCATCAAACCTGTTTTATAGTTAGAAGAAAGTTGATACAAAGAATGTTTAACTGGTTCTCTGTAATCCCCAAATCATTCACTAAAAGGACACAGAGTTAACATCTTCTGATCTTGTCACAATTTCTTTTTTATATGATGAGGGTTGTATTAACACCTGCCTTTCCTAAGATTTTATGGAAAAAAAAATGAGGCAGTAACAATTCCCATTTGCATAGTGCTTTGCAATTTACAAGACGCTTTCATATATGTTTTTCTGCAATAAATGTGAGAGGACTTTGAAACATTGAAACCACAAGATAAATACAACATTTAAAAATGTTTCCACATAATATTTCACATGTGAAAGTCACCAAGAATCAAGGTGATAGGACAGGAAAGTGAACTAGTGTTTCTGAAGGTTGACCCTCATTAAGCTCTTTCATACTGTCAGCCCACCGCCCTATGTATAGCTAGAGGTCTTCTCAGAGAGCCATGGCCCCTCCCATTTGCAGATGGACTAAGTAATTTTAGCGTCTAGACTGCCTACACTGGCCCTTGAAAAGTCACATTTAGTAGAATCTTTAAAAAGCATCCTCTTTGTTCAGAAACTATTCAATCTGGAATATGATCTCTCCGTGACTTCGTGCTACTTGTGGCAGTAATTTTATCTTTTAGTAGAAAGCCTGCAATAATATTATGTCCTTGGAGGAAAGTGAGATGGAAAAAAAAAATTTCACATCACAGTGAGTGACTCAAAAAATACAAAAAATTAATATAACAAAACCTTTAGAAAGGGCATAGATATAAATGTATGTACAAAACTGCTCTTTCCCATTTATTTTATTTTTTTAAGGTTTTTACTTGTCTTTTATAGGCGATTTTGAAAAGACAGAGGGAAAGTCTTTCTGCTTCTCTCTATAGAAGCTGCTTCAAGGTGGCTATTTGGAGGAGACTGACTTTGTAATGGGAAAATATGGGTAGTTTAATCCACCCCCTCCTCCACAGTGTGACCACTCCTTCTACTTGACCCAAAAGCCTTAGCAGAGGAAGAAGCGATGGGACAGGAAGGCTTGAAAAGTTCTTAAGAGTGGTTTTGTACTCATGTCTAAATGAAGAGATTCATGTCAGACCAAGAAAAATCCATAGGGCCTTTGCATGGAAACAGCAGTGCTGCGAGCAGAACCACGGACTGTTGTGACGCAGTGAGTCCAGGCTCCATGCATGCTCAGTTGCTCAATCGTGTCCTTCTCTTTGCAACCCCTTGGACTGTGTAGTCCAGGCTCCATGGGCATCTACAAGTCAGGGTGTGTCAATAGAGGTACAATCGCTTATATGAGGCTAACATGCCCAGTTCCAGTGTCTTCAGAGGGGTAAGTAGAAGGTCCTTTCAATCCTGGACTCACAATCACGAAGATCTCAAATTTAGACTGTGGACATTATTTCCAAATGAGGTCACCCATGCAGCTGCAGAGCGAAACTGCCAGGATTGAAAGAAGCTCATTGTGTCATTTTAAATTTGTGTCTTCCCACTGAGACAACATGGAGAGCATAATCAAAGTCCCTGCCTTTGCTACCTGAATTATTGCAAGAGCCACTGGAACTGTCTTCCTGCCTCTGCCCTTGCACCCTGCCACCTATTCTCCCCAAAGCAGCCAGAGTGATTCTTTCTAAAATGCAAATATCACAGCTTTGATGGAATTCCTTCCCATGAAACTCAGAGTAAATCTTGAGTTCCTAGTTTAGCTTATATAGTCCGGCATGATCTGAAATTGAGCTACCTCGTTTCAGCTTCACTGCACTCCAAGGAGACTGACCTTGCTCTCTCTGAAACAGGGCAGGGATGTCCCCATCTCAGGGCCTTTGCATCTGCTGTTCCCTAGCTTGAGAAACCCTTTCCCCAGATATTCCATTGCTTCTTGCTTTCTTTCAGGTCTTTCTTCAAAAGTGATTTCTTCAGAAATGTGTTCTCCACACAACCTATTTAAAAGAACACTTCTGTCACTCTCTGTCCTTGCAGGATGCCTTATTTTTTCTTACACACATGTGCATCTGCATTTATTTAGCTTATTTGCTTTTTATATTGCTCAAGATAAGAGAATATAAGGCCCATGAAAGCCAAAGACTCTGTTTTGTTCGCTGCTATATCTCTTGTGCTTAGAATAAGTGCCTGGAACACAGTAAGTGCTTGGCAAATATTTGGGGCCCTGAACAGATGAACTCATTGGATCATACTGCATATGATGTGGGCTTCCCAGAAGGCCCCAGTGGTAAAGAAGCCACCTGCCAATGCAGGAAGACTTAAGAGACGTGGGTTCAATCCCTGTATTGGAAAGATTCCCTGGAGAAAGGCACAGCAACCCACTCCAGTATTCTTGCCAGGAAAATCCCCTGGACAGAGGAGCTTTGTGGGCTACAGTTCATAGGGTCACAAAGAGTCAGACATGACTGAAGCAACTTAGCATGCACGCATGCATATGATGTACTAAGAGTTTATTTCTTGCATGTATTTTGTAATAAAATCACTAAACTGCTTAATATAGATGCTGGAACATGGTAGCTTAGGGGAGTTTCCCACTCCACCTCTAGCTTCCAGTCCCAGCCTCCTGCACTGCAAGGAGCCACGTACATGTGGTCGGACAGTCCAGCTGCTTGTCTAAGCCCTTGGCCACACTCTTCCACCCTGCACCCCTTGCAGCAAACTGCCACCCTCCAGAAACTCCTTTGGTACAGGATGTGTCCACCAGCTACAGGGGTTGCCCTGCTGGGAAGAGGCCACACAGGCCTGGAAGGGAGCACAGACTGTTTGGTTGGGAAACTCCGGGGCTCTGGGCATCCAAAGCAGGTTGTCTCAAGGAGAGCACGGGCCCTGGACGAGAGGTCCTCCGGCAGGGGGAGGGGCGTGGCTGACGGACATGTGGAGCAGGCCTCTTTAAAGCTATCTAGCCACTAGTCACTTGTGGCTATTTACACTTTGAATTAATAAAAGTTTAGTGAAATTAACCATTCAGTTCTTGAGTTGCACTAGTTACATTTCAAACGTTCAGTAGCCACCTGTGGCCAGTGATGACCATATTAGTCACACAGCAGATATACAGTCTTTCCACCATCACAGAAATTTCTAATGGACAGCATTAGCCCTTGAAACCTCTTGCCCAGGTTTAAGTGAAGTCTCCTATAAGCTTTGTTAAATGACTTGATTTATTCAGAAAACATTTACTGAGCATCCACTGTGTTCCGTGGGCCATATGAGTTACTGCGAAATCAGAAATGGACAAGGCACAATTTCCGTAAAGGACATGCCATCTCAGGCAGGCCTATGGCTGAATCACAGACAGGGAGTAAAATCATCATGCCCATCACATGGCAGAATCTTGGCAATGGTTCTATTTAAGCAGCATCAAGCAAACACAGGTGTTCTCCTCAGGGAAAAGAAATATAGGAAAAATGGGGTTAAAGAAGGACAAAACCAATCCAACAGTTTGTAAATCAAAGAACACTAGACCCAGGACCTCTTACTTAACAGAAACGTCTGCCTTCTGAATTAGACTAGATGTTAGAATGACAGAAACTGGCTCATCTTACTTCATGAAGTTTGTTTTGCTTTTTAAAATAACTGAAGAGAGAAAGTACAATGGCTGTTTTAAAAGCCACATCTTTGAAGTTTTATGTCTCTGTGGTTTAATGGTTTTCTGGAAAAAAATTACCTATTTGTATATGTAATCCAAAGTTCCCCCAAGTATGTATATATTTTTCATGGTTTCTTCCTTTCAATTCTTTTCCCCCTAATACAGAACACACAGAAAATTAGAATTCAACTAATTACTCGTGTTCCCACTCAAACTGTCCTGAGGAACCCTGTTTTGAAAAAAAAATTACCTTACAAAGTTAAGCCTGGATTCATTTTTCTGAATTGGACCCATTTCATTCCAGCAATTTTGTTCCATTCCAGCAAATGTATTAGACAGTCTTGCATAGATATTGTATGAGAATAAAGGCAAGGTCTGTATAAAAATGCTTACCTGACTTCCAAAATAGTTTCAAGTTTTCCTTCTTAGTATTGTCTAGCCATAAAATCTAATACATAAAAAGAATCCTTACAGAAGCTTTTGAGAAAACAAAAGTCAAGGCTAGGTTCAAGGACTTTGGAACTTCATTAAGTTTACTTATTCATTAGTTTTGTTTATGCTCCTAATTAGTGTTAAATTGTTAACTGGTTCTTCATTTCACAGAAACTTTTGATAATTGGCAGCTGTCAATCAGGCAAGTTTGAAACATGTTATTCTGAAAGTGTAAAGACACATGTTCAAATACGCATTTTCTCTTGGGGGTGAATGCCTCAGCCAACAAAACACCATGCCTACTGCAGTAAATTTCTCATCATTATCACGGATACAATATTTCATCCAACGATATTGTCTAAAAAAACTAAATTGCCATTTATAATCTATTAGCAATTCCACACATGCTACTAAAAACAGATTTTTGCCTTTGTTTTGTCTAGATTCTCTATCCTAGAGGTACACATTACATATTGTAGTATTGTATGTCCACACCACCTGATGGATTTGTATTAAGTCCACATTCACTTTTCTGTTTTTGCAGAATATCTATTCAATTTCAAGATATTTATTTTCATAAATTTTAAGCATATTTAATATGCACAGGCAATTAAGTGCTTTAATATCATTTCCTAATAGACTAACGTTAATGAGTTTATTCTGGAAACAGTACAAACCAGCTTAATTCTATTTAAATGGCCTATAAGGAAGATTTATTTGGGGTGAAGAGAAATTTTGCCTTTAGAGAATTGGTGAATGTGTTTCACTTTCAGTAAAATATCAGAAAGATTATATCCATAGTTCTGAGATGAGATCTTCATTTATTGATTATTTTGGAGATTCATAAACTTCTCTAGTTGGATCCTTCTTCTTCATAAATGACACAGATCTGTAGAACATCATTGTTACTGTCTTGTTCTATTAAACACATATTTTAATTTCCTTTCAGCATAGTACTGTAAGTTGAATTGAAAGCTCAAACTATCATTTATCCTGAGTGCCAAAAAACTTGTGCGGTCCAGAAAAAGTAGCTATTCACAAAGCCATATTTCATTGTAACATTACCTCTTATAGAGTAAAAACAAACTTTTATATTTAAAAATAAAAGACTGGAATATACTATTAGCCTGGCCTGTATCCAGACATATTGGCTAGACCTTTTTTTTTTTTTTTCTCATTCATTGCCCAAACCTCAAGTTCTAAAAATTTCATATACTTCTGCATTTTAAAGAGGGGTTTGGTATGTTTTTGAAAGACTATGTCTTAGTAGAAACATCATAACAATTTTTTCAAGAAATAAATTCTACCCTTGCCTACATGGTTAAAACAACTGATGAAATTATAGGTAAAGATCAGTTTACTCAACTCTGTTACTCTCTCTCAATGTGCTCAGTTATTCTAGGATTCTAGGCTTCTAACCTGGGGATGCAGAACTTTGATTCTCTGCGGAATCCATGTTCAGGAAGTACAACACACTTGCTTTCCTACTAATGTTATCCTGGAAGCAAGTTCGCTAGAATTACCACCAGAAATGAAGTCAAGCTGAGACTCTTCAGTGTTCACCTGAAACCATCACATTGTTATCAGCTGTACCCCAACACAAAATAAAAAGTTTAAAAAAGAAAAAAAAGTAAAAAGAATAGTCCTAACTGCCACTCTTTTCTCCATATTAGACTGATGCTTGCCAAACTTCATCTTTCAGTACTGGGATACCATGTATTTTGGCATTGCTTTGTTTGGGGAAAAGAGGTTTGGAGGAAACAAAGGTTCCAAAAATTACAGAATAAAAGTTTGAATGAAACAAAGGATTTCTCAGATCTAATAGAGTGGAACAGGCCCTCCTGGGACATGAAGATACTTAAGATAGCTCAAAGAAGAAAAATAGAGTAGGCTAAGCAAACAGTATGGGCTTCCCTGGTGGCTCAGGAGTATAGAATCCTCCTGCAGTGCCGGACACCAGGGTTCAATCCCTGGGTCAGGAAGATCCCCTGGAGGAGGGCATGGCAACCTCCAGTATTCTTGCCTGGAGAATCCCATGGACAGAGGAGCTTGGCGGGCTATAGTCCATGGGGTTGCAAAGAGTCAGGCATGACTGAGTGACTAACACACAACACACAAGTATACAGTAGATTCTCAAGAAATGTTTGGATGAATATATAAATGAATGAATGAACACACTGAGTGTGAGAAGTGTTAACAAACTACTTTATGGAATTTTTCTAAGGTTAGAGAGCATTTCTGATTTAAATTTTTCAGGTGCCTGCAGCATCCAATGTTTTCATGTAACTTATGAACCCAACATAAATATTTGCTATTGTGACTGAAAAAAGAAATGAAGAAATACAGCTTTTTAATAATTATATTTCTTAAAGTGGCATATGAGGAGAAACCCACTGCCCTTTACACTTGTTCACTCAGGAACCAAGTTTTCAAGGGAATATAGAGGTACCTTCACAGCCACCATAGTTGGATGTGAGTTGCGTTAATGTTATAAAAATGAAAGTGACAACTGCACCAAGACAGCACATTATCTGGGCTTCCCTGGTGGCTCAGATGATAAAGAATCCGCCTGCAGTGCAGGAGGCCTGGGTTCAACTCCTGGGTTGGGAAGATCTCCTGGAGGAGGGAAAGGCTACTCACTCCAGTATTCTGGAGAGTCCAGAGGATTCTCTGGAGAATCCTCATGGAGAGAAGAGCCTGGTGGGTTACAGTCAGTGGAGTCACAAAGAGTCGGACACGACTGAGTGACTAAGCACAGCACCGCACATCATCTATGGCTAATATTTTAACTACCCAAAATAGAAGAGAAACATACTATGGCATGTGGGCTGCTGGAAGGATATGATGCTCGGAGGCATTCTCGTGGAGGCTCTTTTTTGGTGGGAAGAGAGAGAAACATCCTTGACTTCAGGTCCACCTCCTCTTTTTGGTGGTAAGCATAGAGCCAGCTTCAACACAACACACCACTGCTCTGAGAAGACCACAGAAGGGACCCAAGTGGGTACTGCCTGGCTACCAATGTCTCCCGAGGGAGATGCCCCCAAGAACAGAGGATTCACTACAGTCTTGGCAAAACACCAGCTAACACCACCTGTGTGTGGGACTGCTCGTCCTCTTGCCCAGCTAAGAGGCATAGATGTCGTCAGTCTTGCTCGGCAGGTTTTCATAAACTCTCTGCTAACCTAGAGCATTCATTCTTGGACTTCTAGGGAAACAGAGTTGTTTAAACCTGAGTTCTTAAGGCAAACATATTTTCTTTTCAAATCTACTCCTGGAATTTATGAGCTTTGGAAAGCAACATTCACAGCAGATTTGAGATTTCCATTTTTGTTAAGGGCCAAGTGAGTGGTGTGAGTTCCATCTATTACCTGTTATCCGAATGCACCAAATCAGGAGGTAAAATAGGGGGATAGCGTGGGGGGCAGGGTGGGAATCTGTTACTTCAGTTAGATTTACAGGGAGTCCTTGTAAACAGGGTGCTAAAAAGTGTGTTGGATTTTTTTTAACCTTTTGTGACACACAACAGAGCTGTGAAATCAGTGAATTAAATAGTTCCAGTCCCCTGGGCACACATGAGCAATAGCATAAAAATGGACAGCACCCATTATAACATTACTGCTATGGAGCAGATGGACAGCTTCGGTTTCAGTCTTTTGTCCTTACTTCAGAATGGGGCAGAACTGGGAAACGACTGTAAATTTTCTCAAAAGAGATGAATAGGAAAGCTGTTAACTTTTTTCTTATTAAAAAAAGCAGCCTGGAAAAATTCCAAATTACACATTTTGCAGCTCTTTGACTGCAATTCTTTAGCTTTTGCTGCAAAACATCTGTAGGTGGTTAAGCATTTCCCACCCTCATTCCCCAAAATGGAATATCTCATTCCTGGCAAGACGTCCAATGCCCGAGAAGACATATGTTTACCAAACCAGTTCCCTGCCATATGTGTCCCACAGTTTATCCAGAGCATGATGCATGGGAGCTGATTGGCTTAGCTTGAGAGACTGAGAAGGAAAACAAGCAGGAAACAGATTGAGAAAGAAGTCAGAGATGGGGAAAGGGTGAGAGAGGGGAAGAAGAGAAAGGGGAAGGAAATGAGAATTACTTTTTATTTTCTTCATTCATTTTCCTTTTAAAACTTAATCTCTTCCTTTTTCAGTGAGTGTTAATAAGAAAATTTCTGGTCATATTGTAGAGTTTTTACTGCTACTAGGTAATTTCCAAAATTATAGAATGTCAAAATAGCAAAGGTGTCATACAGATGAACCCTAACACTTGAGATATTTTGATATCTAGTCGTCTCTGATTTTTTCTATGATATGTGATCAAATTATCAAATAGCACAAACATTAATAACCACTTGAGTTTAAATTTTAATTTTGGACTTATAAAAAGTTATAAGTTTGTCATATTTTGACAAATTCCAAGAGAGAAAACCTCAAATGCAAAATAACCTTGCTGGACCAAATGAGTAATTCTAACCGTCAAAGGGGAGGATAAAAGGTTGCAAACATGGTACTTAGATTCACTGAAATAACTCTAAATTTTAAAATGATTCCACAGAATAATACATATATCCTTTTAGCCAGCAAAAACAAAGCTGACAAAGGAAAATGTATACTTTTTTTGAAAGTTTCTATTCTGCACCTTAATTAAGATATTCTGACAAAAATACAACATATCAATGGGGCAAACTGTTGGTAGTAAGTCGTGTCTAGATATTAATAAGCAAGTATGTTGATAATTCCCTAGAGCAGTTAACAGTTTTTAAAAATAATTTTACATATGAAAAATAATTTGAAGGACTCCAAAAGACAAAATTCTAAAGTAAATACTAGATGTAAAACTAATATTGCTAATTATTCAGTCTTCCATAGCCAAACCATATTACTTCTATGATGAAAAAAAAATTTAAGAGAATTGACAGTGCTTTACCCATTCTAGTTTTACTACCATTTAGACTCTTCACAGGCAATGGATTAAACTGGGGTAAAGTTGTGGAATAGCAGAAATGTGTCACCTCAAGCACACAAATTCCCATCAAGTTTATGTATTATCTTCTAAAAAGCTTTTGCTATTTAATAAGATTTAGTGTCTTTTAATCTCATATTGCAGTTGCTGGAAAAAAAAAAAAAGAAAAGGAAGGGAGGGAGGAAGGAAGGAAGATCTAGCACTCTCCACCATGTTGCACTGTTGTCATGGGTTCACAATATGGGACATCCCTTCCACCAGTAAGTAAACAAGATGCTCAAAGAGCACGTGGGAGACATTCTAACCTTATAGTATTGTTAGCTGCAGAGGGTTTTAAATAAGCAAATGGTTTGTGGTTTTAATATAACATATCCTAGCAAAAGAAAAGAAAGTTAAGACTGATAGATGCTTCTGTATTCATTCAGCAATTTTAGAGGAATTTAAAGTTGCATATCTCTTTTTCTTCTCTACTTTCACATTGCATATCAATTATTCTTATATCATTAACAGAAATTGCCATTAGAATTATTAGTTCCTGTTTTTCTATGGCTATAATCGTACTTCACAAGTACTAGTTATTTATAGAGAACAATAAATGTTCTCCATGTTCTTTGGGGTCTTTCAGCGGATATTTGAAACATGATACTTAATATCACAGCCATTAATAATATTTCATATTTGTGGGGTTTTTTTTTTGCTTTGCTGTGCTTTGATTTTGTTTGTTTGCAAAAAGCAAAGTTTACATCTGTTTCAGACTAAAATGTTAAAATTTCATTACAATAATGAAAATAAGTTCAACTGATTATAGCAAATCAATATCTTATAAGGATAAAGGAATGGTGATTAAAACCTTTAGATTTGTTTTTCAAAGGAGAAGAAAAATACATAGATTACTCAGAATGGACTATTTAGCTCTGAGGATCAAACTTAAGAATAAAAGTCTGTCCTTCAATCAACTTTTCCAACTTATATGTGATGAAAAACTTCTGATAATCAAGATAGCTTCAATTTTAAATACTTCTGCCAGACACAGAGAACACTGCAGTTATGTCTGCATGCATCCAATGAAAAAACATGCACACCATTCTTTTGGAGGAAAGTTTCTCCTCTGTGTAGTTGTAGAAAGGTCCTAACACAAGACATTTTACATATTCCATTTTGAATGAATGGATGGATCAACAATTGGCAGTTACCAAAAAATGATCTAGTGAGTTTCATAAACTTGGTTTAAAATAGTGGATAAAGCAATGCAGATTAGGGGGGAAAATCCGTATTCCAAGACAGCAAAAATACTGATACTGACTGACAGATTAATATAGTACAACTATTGTACAAGTTTATAAATTGTCTTACTCTAAATTTCATAGCAAAGAGTAATTAACTGGGGAGGGAGTGGAGCTAGAATGCTTGATGAAGATAAAATGTAGTTGAAATATAGATGTACAAATGAAACGATTTTGCAATAAGTCTGGATCTACAAAAATCACAGGGGAAGATTCTGGTTTGTTTCTAGTCACTCCAAATAGATCTTTCTCAGTTTAATCTGTAAATTACTGCTACACTGCAGGCCTACCCAGGAATCACCGCCGTTCCTTGTGGGGACTATCTTATTTCCATTCTCCAGATGCAGGTTTTCTCCTTTCTCTACTATTTCCAGAACTGTAAGTAAGCAGGGCTCTAAAATTCAAGTTCAGTGTGCAGAGAGTTAATTTAAATTTGATAACAAATGGCTCTGCTTTTGAAATGAATGTAGCCTGGCAACTTCAACTGGGAACCCTTTGAGGGCCTCAATTATGTATGCAGCTTCTTTGAGAAATAGTTTCACACATCTGACCCAAGGCCCACTATGTTGTTGCCATGAAATAAAACTGTACGTGGGCATTGTTTCATTTCTGTACCGTCTACTCACTGCCAGACTCCACTCCCTTCCCCCATCCTGTGCATGCATGCACACGCACGCACACACACACACACATACACACACACACAAACTCCTTTATTGTCATTCTGCTTCTATT
Source organism: Oryx dammah (assembly GCF_014754425.2). NCBI lineage: Eukaryota > Metazoa > Chordata > Mammalia > Artiodactyla > Bovidae > Oryx > Oryx dammah. The sequence goes on along the minus strand of NW_024070189.1, from coordinate 22,408,278 downwards.
TTTCTAGTAGAGTGAATGTATCAATATAATTATCATAAGCATAATGGCCCCTGATTACTTTTTTTGTTATAAAAATATTCTGATGCTAACTGCTAAACTCTTCCAGTCAAAATCAGGAGTGGGAAACCTAAAAGATAAGCAAAGGGTTAAACCACCCGCCCCATTTCATTTTTTTTTCAAAATGGCTGCTTTGTCTGTGTGCATACACCAATAGCAAATGTCCTTCTGTTATTGTACAGCCAATTTGATGTGTCAAGTATTCATATGCTAATAACGGTACAGTTTCTCACTTTTTCACAGATAAATGGTAAAGATTGTTACAGACAGTGAAACACAAGAATAAACAGCTTTTATTTCAGACGCGATAAATTACTTTCCATTCAAATAACGTGCGACACACGCTGCTGACCATTTTGTTTCTATTCACTGTTAGTTTGCCTTCTGGGTGTGTTTTTTAAGAATAGTTTGAAAATATTTAACAGATATGGACAGAGTTGTTACTGAAGACTTGATTGCATTAATTTGCTTTGTAGTCATTTCATCACTGGAAGTTCATTTTTATGCTCAGTTATTACAGTCTGAGAAAGTTTGATGGAAAATCTGACACTGTTTTCCTAATATGGTACAATCAAGTCTTTTTAAAGCTGGGTAATAACAGTATTTGAAGAATGGATATCTTCCTTCCCAGGTTAGCAGCAATGTCATTTAGTAAATAAAATCCCTGCTAAGAATATCACCTAAAAAGAGACACTTGAATGAAATGTAAGTTGTTCTTTCAGAACAAAGTGGAATTATTTGGTTTTCTGATGCATAAATATGTCCTTTTAAAAAAGGCTGAGTAGGTTAAATATATATGATTAAAACATATGTATTGTTAGAATGAACAATTAATGCAGAGATGGGGATTTGAGTGTATGTTTGGGGGGGGGGTGGTGGTGAGAGATAAATAATGGTCCTTAAAGAAATCTTTTAAAAAGAATGTACTCATGAATAGGCATGCATTGATGACAGAGTTGTAAATCAAAAGAAACATTTCTGATTTCTTTTCCACCAATTTAATGAAAATTAGCTTATACCCTCTTGAGTTGTAATACATTTCCTTCAGGGACAAAAATCAGAAAACTTAAGAAATAAAGCTGATGATTCTTCCAGCTACTTCTTAAATTCACTTTATTGTGCCTAGATCATTTGTCTGAACTTTATATATGATCACTATTTAGTCTATACTGGGTCTTCTATTGTTACTTATGCTTGATTTGGTTGTATCTTTAGGTGGGGAAAGCACATAAAATTAAAAAACAAACACAAAAAAGTAGCTGGATTCACTGCTAGGCTTAAAGATCACAGATTTTAAAACTGAGTCGCACAGAAGTCTTTTCTTCCTAATTGCTCAAACTTAAATACATGTGCACACATACACGGATCCAGACAAAATCACATTAGAGAATTTCCAGAAGCACAACCCTTGATCACGTCAAAGTCTGCCTTGAGACATTAAGGATTCCAGAGGTAACTGTGACATCAGGCCAGTGAGGCTGCAGCTCCCTAATCGTGTAATCAGCAGACTACGTTTTTACACAACTCTAGTACAAAAACTAGCCTTTTAAAGGCAGTCCTATAATTTCAGGCCTTTTCTCCAAATTCCAAAATAACAGAGATGACTGTTATATCATATCAATGAAGAATAATGCAGGCAAGTGACCAATTTTATATCAAACATGGACAATCAAGGGGTTTTTCTTCTATAGGGCCATATACAGAAGCTAATAAAACTTGTTCCCCCTTCCTTCCCCTCTAATGCCATCATTAAACCTATAAATTAATAGGATCAACTTTCAATATCTATTTTAAATCTTCCCCTTTATATATGTTATTAATAACATTAGTTTGCTACAAGAAGAGTAGTTAATGGCAGATGAGAGACTAATTTTTACTTTATGGGACACCCATCAAAAAGTGACTGTAAGCTCATTTATCAAAATTGAAATAAAGTAGGACACCAGTAACTATTTCAAGAATTAATTTAAAATGTGATATACGCCACACATGCTGCATTGCTCAGATTGTGTTATTAAATGTTTCTTAACTAATTATAAAGACTAACTGGAGAAGCTTTTACCCATTGTTCCTTTTCTTCTCCGATCTCATCTCTCTTCATTGTTGTAAATACAACCAGGCCTCACTCAGAGCTCTGAATTTTCTATTTTCTCCCTGTTAATTCTTGGTTTTAGTGTAACTGGCACAATGGTCACAGACACAGGAATATACAACAGGAACTTGGGGTTTCTTTCATTGCCTATTTCAGTAGCTCCAGTCACTTCACCCTCAAACACCATTTTCATTTACTTTGGGAGCTGCCTTTTTAAGGACAGAGGTTTGAATTACAGTGGACACATAGTTACTAGGGACTAGCACAGATGTGTCAGCTGTATGTGATACCCGGTCTTTCATAAAACACTCCTGTATACCAACTCCAGGCAAACTGACCTGGGCTCAGGGAGTGGCAGCCTATCCTCAGTCACCAGGGTTTCATTCTAATGGAGGCTTCAATACAAAAAACAAGTAAATGGAATACCAAAACGCCAAGGGGCTACTGATGGTCAGGAGGAAACAAGGCTTTTGTGTTTTGCCTCAAAGGTTCAGGTTGTGTTGGTTTCTGCCATACATCCACATGAACCAGCCACAGGTATACATAAGTCCCCTCCCTCTTGAGCCTCTCTTCTACACCTCCCTCCCCAATCTCACCCCTCAAGGTTATCACAGAGCAGTTATCCTCCAATTGAAAATAAATAAAATTTTAAACAATAAAATGTATTAAAGAAAACAACAGCAACAACAAAAGGTACAGGTGGGAAGTGTATGTTATAAAACACCCTGTAATTCACACTGGCTAACTAATTTGGAACTAAGAATTAACAGCTTTCTTTTTTAAGAAGTATGAGAATGGTGTTTTGAGGTTTCGAGTTTGCCTGTACACAACTTCTCCAATTCATTTGTATTCTCTGCCAAGAGTTTTCAGTCTGTCATTTAAAAGAAAAAGTATTATATAGACGAGCCCTATTATATAGGACGAGCAAAAAAATGACGGCATGGCTAAGTGCCATAAAAAGTCACTGAGCCTCTGAGTTCCCTGAGTAAAATTATATTCAAAAGCTGAGGATACTCTCCATGTTGAACTGCCTACATCTGTCTGTGGCTACCAGCTGAATGAAACAGTGCGACACGCTTACTTCTTCTCCCTGTAATCAAATCAACCATGAGGTGTTTCATATTTTGGTACAAAGGACACTCTACAAAAATAAATCATCTATACTCATGTGGTGTAAATGTCTATTTCTTGGATCTCTGTAGATATAGCAGAGTTTCTGAGTATCGTGCTCGTGTATTGTTTAGATTATTACACATACATAGGAAAATGGAGACTCAAGGCAATGGTCAGTATAAATCAGGAAAATCTTACATCTGGCCTTAAATATCTATATATTTTAAGCAAGAAACTTATGTCACCTTTCTCTGAAAGTGGAGAAATAAAATCTCCATAGGTTCTATGTTACTAAAATATGATGAATTTGTAGATGTGTAATTAAAAATTTTATTTCAAGTAAATTGCAGTGTGAATTTAAGTCCAAGACTATCAGGATAAGAAAACATTGCCATTAAGGGCAAATGTACAAATATTACAGACAATGAAGAATTGAGGCATTATCTGAATAATGCAAGCTTTGAAAAGTGACTCTTGAAATATGCACTGGGCCCAGGTTATCTGGATAAGGATCTTAATTACTCACTTTCTGTATCCAACCTGACTGTATCTGAATTCATTCACCAGTGGTTTGAGGATCGTTAAATACGGTGAACCTAACAAACAAGCATATCCCTCAAGCTCTCAGATTGGTATTTTCTGCATCCATCTTTGAAGGAGCAAAACCCCTACCAGGAGAGATTCTGTCATAGGCAGAGAGGCAAGAGATCAGGTTTCCTATAACCTGTTTGCCATATATAAAAGTTGATGGTTTTGGTGGTTTGGGCCACAGAATGAAAGTCATGTTTTTTCTTCTGTGCAGTCACAGGAATGAGGAGTCCTGTGAGTCAACAACAAGCAGAGCTACAAAGGAGAGCAGGGCTAATGAAAAGAGGGTAACGGGCCTTCTCTGCCTGCTCCCACATTGATGCGCCACCCTGGATAGCTCATTAGGGTACTCAGCAGAATAAAGGCGTCCTTTAAATAAAGCTTCCTTGTTCCGAAAGAGTGTATTCATCACCTCACGCATGTCCAAGATAGGAGCGCTTTCTCCTTGGAGTCTGAATGAAACAACCTGTAATCATTTGTATGGAGATGTTGCTAAACATATTTGTAACCTCAAAGAGGTCCTCATTCACTGGGACAGGAACAAACTCAGAAGAGATGGATTTTCCCAAGGGTACCACTTCTATTTAGTGTGTCAGTACCTTTGTAACCTATTGGACTGAGGACACTGTGGGAACAGCCTAGAGAGACTTCTCCCTTTGCACAGAGAAAAGGAATCTAAAGGGACAGGAGCCTTGTGGCAAAAAAAAAAAAAAAAAGGAAGAGAACAAAAGTGACTCATGAAGGTTTAATGGAGCAGGCACCTAACTAAACAATAATTACAGCTTCTCCACGATGTTGTCAGAGAGCCAGTCCCAGGCTGCATTTTGGAACCAAGGGTTAGCGTGCGAAAATAGAAGTCATTCTAAATAGAAGAGAAGCCCAGGAACTGGGGGTAGCGTTCATGACTGTATTACTTCTGTGGCAACACATTGCTTTGAGTTACATGAACGACATTCACGTGTGTCTTGGTGATGCCGCTTTCCTCCTTTAGGTTTGAAGTTAAAAAGCTGTAGGATTAGTCTTAACCTGCCAGAGAGAACAATGGGAGTGAAGTGACACAAGCCAGGAGAGCTTTCCCGAATAAGGGATGCCGTGCTCGATTTACAATGGCTTCAAAACAACAATGATTACTAGAGGTGGTGGAGGAGGAGACATCCTGTAGCCTTGCACTGAAAAGTTGCAAACCTTTTAGGGCTAGTCAAAATTCTTGCAGAGCTTCTCCAGTGAAAGTGAAAGGAAAGGACTTCAGTCATTAAGAGTGATCTCACACAGGTGAAATCTCAAGCGAAAAAAGTACTTTAGGATAACCGTCCTATCGATTTAATATAAGACTGAGTTTATCAACTGCTTTTGGAGGCTGGCTGCCCTAATATCAGTGATACACTGAGCAGTTCCAGTTTCTTCCTTGTTGAAGCTAGTAGTGAGGATGCTTGAGGAGGAGAAGGACGCAAGTGTCTACTTTAGATGTCATTTTCAGATTGAAAACTTCTTATAAATATTATTGCTAAAAATAATTGTTTAGGTCAATATTGTTCAACTGGACTGATTTTTGGATAAGCTCCAAAGCATATCTCCTGGGAAAAGTGAGGCCCCTTAGTAGGAAGAGTCTTCCTGTGGCCTTCTGCAGGACCTATTCCTGGCCAGCCTGCTGCTCCTCCTTTACCTCTAGGAAGGAGAGATTTGCAACTGAGCAGATGCTTTACATTAGCAAGTGGCCAAGCTATTGGCTAGTTCTTGGCATTTAGTTATCAACATTCTTTCACCAACTTGGCACACAGTCTGGAGGCCATGTGAAATATGACAGAATGAAATATTCAGTTGTGATTTCACAATTTACATTTTACCATAACTAAAAAAGAGGCATCAGTGAAGACTCTAGATGTAACTCCAGCTTTGAACTCCAGTTGAATTTTCAGCTTTCATATTAAGAAAACCATAATTATTCAATCTTCAAAATATGTTGCTGCCTGAACATTGGGAAGGCTGGAAGAATAAATTCAGTGCTGATAGATGCAGTTTGTGTGCATGTATAACTTGGGTAAAAATAGACCTAATTTTAAGACATGAAAAAAATATCATATGTGTGGACATGTACAGTCACACACATACAATATATACAGACGGATACAGACTGATATATATGTATATATAGATATGATGTATATGTATATATGCTGCTGCTGCTGCTAAGTCACTTCAGTCGTGGCTGACTCTGTGAGAACCCATAGATGGCAGCCCACCAGGCTTCCCCGTCCCTGGGATTCTCCAGGCAAGAACACTAGAGTGGGTTGCCATTTCCTTCTCTAATGTGTGAAAGTGAAAAGTGAAAGTGAAGTCGCTGAGTCATGTCTGACCTCACGACCCCATGGACTGCAGCCTACCAGGCTCTTCCACTCATGGGATTTTCCAGGCAAGAGTACTGGAGTGGGGTGCCATTGCCTTCTCCGATATGTATATATAGATATATAGAAATAGATATGCAGATAGTAGAGATAATAGGTATTTTTTTGTTATATGCATACTTTAAACAACTAGAGATTTTATTTCAATTATGTAAATTGTATCCAAATGTATACACTACTATGTATAAAATAGATAACTGATGAGAACCTACTGCATAACACAGGGAACCCTACTCAATGATCTGTGCTGACCTAAATGAGGAAGGAAATCTCAAAAACAGTGGGTATATGTATATGTATAGGTATGACTGATTCACTTTGCTGTGCAGCAGAAACTAACGAAACATTGTAGAGCAACAATATTCTAATAAAAATGTTTAAAAATAAAATAAATGTGTCCAAGTATATAAAAGGAAGAAAATCAGCAACCACTGATTACTTTTACTTAACTTGTGTGAGCATTGGTGAGAAATCCTATTCTGACTAATGCCTGAACAATTAAAATTATATTAAGTTTTAGATGCAAACATGTATTATGATACTAGTATTCAAATAACAATACTACTAGGATCTATAAATGTGAACTACCTGCTATTGAAGGAGGTATATAATTTTTTTTTTAATCATAATTTTAAAGGATCATGTGACTTTGAGAACACAAATTTTTCTTGGCCCTTTCTAGCTTGATGACAAAGAAAGGTAGAATTTTTTTACTTTTATTTTTAAGAAATTCAATAGTTAGAAGATCTGTGCCTACTGTCTGATTGGTTTTTGGACATCTGTAAAGGGAACACCCCAACTGATAGGAAGTGACCCAAGAATCTACCTGGAGGAGGTACTAAGAGTAAGCCAGGAAGACTAACAGAGATGACTTTGGGAGCATGAGATGTGACTTGCGTAAAGCAGAAGGGAGACAGGAGATCATATTCTCAATCACTTTCCATCATACAAACACATGGCCCTGAAATCTTCACACATGACTTTCTAAAGTGGGCAAAGAGACATAACAGGATCATATCAGAAAAAAGCCACGAACCCAGAGCTCCGTCTCTAGCAGGGAAGGAGAAACCCCGATCCCTCGCTAAACTGACAAACTGAACAATTGAATGTTTCAGTTTTAGAATTATCTCAAACTGTGTTCTTATTAAAATCAATTCCAAGGTGAGTGAAAGATATTTTAAATGCCTAAAACCCTAAAGTTCTCTTTGGATGTATTCACTTTTGGGGTGATTTTCCTAATCAATCATAAAGTTTTTAAGTACAAAACTGACTTTAAACCCAGATGATTAGAATGGCCTAGAAGAACCTGAACTTTGGAATCTACTTCTTATTACTAATATATTCAAATATAGGAAAACTATAACACGCAAGACCTCTCCACTAAAAGAGCTTTCCTGTAGGTACCTAATTTAGAGACAGTATTGTTAACAATGTTGACATTTAAGTGGCCATAGCTAAAGCTTTGCAAAGAATATTCCATTACAATAAATGTGAAAACCTACAGCTTTTCTTGGTGTTCCACAGAATATAAGTATGTTGGTTGACAGTGTGAAGGTTGAAACGACTTTCAGAACTAGAAAGTTTACCTGTAATCTGAACAAAGTACTTCTTAGAGAAAATCCTCTGATACAACAGGACTACAGTAGGGCTTCCCTGGCGGCTCAGACAGTAAAAAATCTGCTTCCGACGCAGGAGACCCAGGTTCGATCCCTGGGTTGGGAAGTTCCCCTGGAGAAGGGCATGGGAACCCACTCCAGGATTCTTGCCTGGAGAACTCCATGAACAGAGGTGCCTGGTGGGCCACAGTCCATAGGGTCACAAAGATTCTGACATGACTGAGCAACCGACACTTTCACTTTCTTTCTTTCACAATAGCAAGAAAAGTCATGGCATATGGGTCTACTTCCCTGAGCTCTGGACCTGGGACCAGGGTTAGTTATACATGACCACATTTTCTTCTCCATAGAACTAGTCCACTTTAAAGACTCTAGCCCTCCTCTGCTACAAGAATATTCTAATTGGATGCCCCATCAGATTAAACACAGTGTTTCTATACCTGAGTGGACCATATCATCCACAAGTCCCTCCCTCCACCCCCAAAAAGAAATCCCAGACTCTTTCCCTTTCCAGTTGGATCAGCTGACAAGTACAATCAGTTTTTAATTTTTTGTAATAACTCACTTCCTAACCTTTTATCCATGACTGTCATTAGACTCAAATCATACCCAAACTGTTGATACTCTTCCAAGAAGTTTTTCTGTTTCTCTCTACTCTATTTAGCTTGACTTCACTGACAAGCTAATCCCCCAGAACTTTACTTTTTAGTTGGCAACTCTTGCTAAAAACTCTCCATGTCTGTTCACTCCCTCCTAAGCCTGGGAAATAATGACTCCCACAAGCAACTGATTTCCTATTTCTTCTCATGACCAATGCCTGAGTGTCTGAAAATGCCTGGTCATCCCAGCTCTCCTTTTTAACACAGGCTACCACTCTCTCCTTTCCCATCATCTTTGCCTCCAGTATCTCATTCGGGTACCAATTCCTCCACGAATGTTTCAGTGACATCATCAGTCTTGTCTGCCTTCTACCTTACTCGGTACACAAGCTTCATCAGGGCAGATCCTGCAATTCAGAGATTACCTGTGGGGCTTCAGCCACAGGAGTTCATCAATATCTCTAATTTGTTCATTTTAATTACAGGAAAACATTTTACGCTATCATGATTTCAAAAAGCTGCAAGACCCTAAAAAGTCATGTATTGGAATTTTACTGATTAAATCACATATTTAACAGAGAGTAGGGCTGAGTGTGGAGAGGGCAATGGCACCCCACTCCAGTACTCCTGCCTGGGGAATCCCATGGACAGAGAAGCCTGACGGGCTACAGTCCGTGGGGCTGCAGAGTCAGACAGGACTGAGTGTACGCGCATGTGCACAAACACACATACATACACACACTTAATATATCAGACTGTCATTTATCTTAACTATAATCCTTTAAAATATGTCAGACTTTTGTGGATCCTGAATAGGACAAATAAACCATTATATAATCATAAAAAAATAGTTTTATTTAGAAGACTTGACACAATGTGTGTAACACATTACATTAGCAGATTCAAAGTTTGAAAATACAGATGACAAAACAGTTTGAGTAATAAAATGTCCATGCTATAACTAAGTAGGAGACAGGATTTGAAACCATCTCAATAAGAATCCAAAGAATAATTCATACAAAATCTTCCTCCTAGATCCAGTTTTTGTCAAAAGAAAATATGAAATTCACATCAATTTCATAACTTTGTTAAAATTTTGTCATAAATCTAATTTTCATGATTTTTTGTGAGACAATTATAAATTATGAGCCTATAAAGCATGATTACCCATTAAATACTGTGTTGAGAAAGTAATAACTAGATTCTCTTCTCTCCCTTGACTCTTCCAGGACTACCCACCTAGTCTAGTGTTAAAAACAGTTCTTTGTTGGTGAAACTTCTTTGCATGTAACTTCAATTTGGTTATCATCCAAAATTATAGTGGTTTAACCACACTGGATTTTATATTGCTATATTACATACATAAAGGCATATCATTCTGTATGCAAAATCTTCATATTATAAAACACAGCATGTAAAGGGGAAAAATCATTCTTTCTGAGCTTTGCCAAGTTTCTCAGCACACAGTTTAAATATGAGCAGGTCAAATCATGTTACAGTGCCTCTGTCTCCAGTAAAATATATATATATATAAAGTTTTTATAAAGTGATTTTCACTTTGAGAGTATTGTTTAAAATTTTAATTTATTTATTTGACTGCACCAGGTCTTAGTTGTGGCATGTGGGATTTAGTTCCCTGACCAGGGATTGAACACAGGCCCCCTGCATTGGGAGCACAGAGTCTTACACTGGACCACCCGGGAAGTCCCTTTCTCCAGTAAAATGTATTTTATAGTAGCAATCTCTGTGGTGAGATCACATTACATACATATCTCTTAAATAACCAGAAAATAGTTGTGTTTGTGTAAAAAGAACACAAATAAGAGGAAAACAAGCTTGGATTGTAATTCTGATTATATAAAAAATACTTGCTGTATGATTGTAAGCAAGAAAACTCTCTGAGCCTGTTTCCTTTTTTAAAAAAATAAGATACAGGTGGCATTAAGTTCTACCCATGTGAAAAGGCAGGGTATCTACCTTAAAAATAAATCTTAAAGCTAAGAAATCCATGTGCGTTTTAAGAAAGAGCAGCATATAACAATATAGCAATTTGGTTTACGTTAATCTTCCAGTAAGTGAGACACAGCTGGACAGCTAGAGACTGGGAGGAGGCCAAGACAGGAAATGCTCTTTCCAGTTCTTTCTGCATTATATTAAGTGACCATGGGCAGGTTATTTAGATTCTTTCTGTCTGGGTGTGTCCTTCTGTGGTATCAGGGAGCTGTCAGAATGTCTTTTTATTTTTCAAATTCTCACAAACTTAGAAAAATGAAGTCCTTTGAAAACTCCAAATATCCTTATTAGTTATTTTACAACAATTAAAATCAGGTAATATAAGAATTTTTTTTTAACTATTCACAGGCAAGGCAGACTTAGACTAAAATAAATCAATTCAACTGAGTGAGAAATTTGAACAATCAAATTGTCTATTTCATATTGTATAGACCTCTTGACATGATTCATTTACTGATCTGTATGGAGGGTGTGCATTTCTTTATTTCCTTCTTCCCCCTTAAAGCCCAGCCCTCCCAGGGATGCCTGTGGTACTCTGCCCTCGGTCTCAATCATTTCTGTGCACATTGACCTGACTTACCGCTGCCAGCATCTCTCCACCTGAGGGCTTTCCTGAACAGCAAGGTCTTTCCTCCATGGCTGTTAACAGACTGGGAATGCCCAAGGACTAATGGCTCTACTGAGTAGCCCTCCTCCAAGGCAGAACAAACACTTGAGCCCCCCTCTCAGATGTGAGTGAGTTCTGCGCGTTCCCCAGCGTTCTTTAGTGGACTGAGTTCTGGTTGCCCACACCCTTCACTGAATATCTTTCCCGCTTTGTGCCACCCTTCCACTTCCCTCGAGTGCTTTCAGGATCACCTACTAAATAAACTATTTAGAAACAAATCTCTGTTTCAGGAGTTATTTCTAAGAAAAGCCAAACTATGCACCGTCAGCTATAGAAGAGCCCAATGTGATATGTTAGGGGTTAATTTCTGCCTCTCACTCTTTCCCCCAAATATGTTGAAGTCCTAATCCACAGTACCTAGGAACACAATCATCTTGATGTCTGAATCCCTAGTACTTCAGCATGTGACCTTATTTGGAAATAAGGATGTTGTTGATGTAATTAGTTAAGATGAGATCATCAAGGTGGGCTGTAATACAATATGTTTTGTATCCTTAGAAGAACAGACACAGAGGGAGAGACACATAGGAAGGCAGCCATGTGATGATAGAGGCAAAGACTGGGGTGCAGCATCTACAAGTCAAGGCAGGCCAAGGATGGATATCCACCGGCAGCTGGAAAAAGCAAGGAAGGATTCTTCCGCCTAGAACCTCAGAGGGAGCCTGGCCTTGAGGATATCTTGATTTATGACGTCTAGCCTCCAAAACATGACAACAAATTTCTGTTCTTTAAGCCATCCAGTTAGGTGCTTTGTCATGGCAGCCCCAGGAAACTAACACGGGCTACAATGACTCTCCCCGGTGTTTTCCAGAGACCACCTTAACTGCTTGTTTTCTCACTTAGGCCTCCCTGCTCACCACTCTGGCACTCTAAGTCCCTCCCTTTATACTTTCACTTTAACGACTACTTCTGTTTCTCCCTTAGTTTGGTCACATACTCATTCCTATTCTCTGATTCACTGACCTTGATCTGCCCCTAGATTCTGAGCTCTGCAGAATCTTCTGAATTAGTGCAGTGATTATCAAATTTTGACATTTATCAGAATCTTTTCTCATACCAGTTAAAACATAGACTGTTGGGCTCTCACCCCAGAGTTTCTCATGCAGTAGTCTACTTAGGGTTGATAATTCATAATTCTAGAAAATTCAAGTTCCCAGATGCTGCTAATGTGGGACCACTCATTGAAAATCTGATTCCTAGGTTTTCAAAATTTGTCAAAATTTCCCATTCTAAATCACCTTCTGTGGCTTGTTGCCACTCCAAAAGACTGATAACTTCCCTACCCCCATTTTTGAATATCAGAAGAGGATGAGTCCCATTCAGAAAGATGAAAATCTCCAGGCTTTCTGGTGCCAGAGGTCACCAGGAGCTCCTGGATAAGACTCACTGCTGATACACGTTTTATATGCGAACGCCAGACTCTATTTCCAAAGCACAAGCATGATTGGACAGCTTCTCGGCTTAATTTTTTTTTCAGGTTGAAATCTAAACTCCTTAGCATGATACAAAAGATCTAAACAGTCAATCCTAAAGGAAATCAATCCTGAATATTCATTGGAAGGACTGATGTTGAAGCTGAAACCCCAATACATTGGCTACCTGATGGGAAGAACTGACTCACTAGAAAAGACCCTGATGCTGGGAAATATTGAAGACGGAAGGAGAAGGGGACGACAGAGGATGAGATGGCTGGATGGCATCACTGACTCGATGGACATGAGTTTGCGCAAGCTCCAGGAGTTGGTGATGGACAGGGAAGCCTGGCATGCTGCAGTCCCTAGGACTGCAGAGTCGGACAAGACTGAGCGACTGAACTGAACTGAATCTCAGACTTGTCTAATCCTCCAGCTTCATCTCCCTTTTTTTGACCCGTGGTGGGAGTATGGTAGACACGGGGAAACAACACTTATTGCACACTCACTATAGACTGGTATTGTACTAGTTGCATTATATGAGTTGCCTCATTCACCCAAACCTACAAGGAAGGAATTATTAACTTCCATTTTAGAGATGAGGAATTAAGGCATCATCAGCTAGTAACTGACTAAACACAATTACTCTGCCTCTGACTATCCAAGCTTTGATTCAGATCCAAGTCTATGTGATTCCTGCTGCTGCTGCTGCTGCTAAGTCGCTTCAGTCGTGTCCGATTCTGTGCGACCCCATAGACGGCAGCCCACCAGGCTCCCCCGTCCCTGGGATTCTCCAGGCAAGAACACTGGAGTGGGTTGCCATTTCCTTCTCCAATGCATGAAAGTGAAAAGTGAAAGTGAAGTTGCTCAGTCATGTCCGACCCTCAGCGATCCCATGGACCGCAGCCTTCAAGGCTCCTCCGTCCATGGGAGTTTCCAGGCAAGAGTACTGGAGTGGCATGCCATTGCCTTCTCCGTGTGATTCCTAAACCTTCTCAAATCTGTGCTCTGCTTACTTGGGGTGACCAAATATCCTAGTTTATCTGGGACAGTGCTTGTTTGCTCCTGTTATCCCAGAGTACTTATGAAAAATACTCCCTTTCACTTGCAAAAGTATCAACCTGGTCTTGATGGTGAACTACAGTATGGTCCCCTCTTCATGCATTCTAAATCCGCCATGTTATCAGCTGTTTCTGGAATGCACCATACTCATTCAGGATTCCATTTCTTCCTGTGTGCTGTTCTTTCTGCCTTAAATGTCCTTTACTTCCCTTGTTTCCTGGGAAAATTATGTCCAATTTTGGGGACTCTGCTCTGCTTCATTGTCTCTGGGAATCTCCCCAGTCCTCTAGTTACAGGCAATGGGTTTGATACACTCCTCTGAATTCCTCACACCCCATGTTTACTGTTATTCTATTCTGATCTTTCAAGTACTTAGCAATCCTATCTACCAGCTTGGGAGTTCCTTAATATTTGGACTGTGCCTTAATTACCTCTGTGTATCCATAGCACCTATAATTCTGCATGGCCCAGAGTGGATATTTATTAAATATTTGCTGAGTGATTGAATAAGTGAAATAATAAAGTCAGGAAGATCTAGCTATCTGCAGAAATTATTATAAAATGTAGAAGCAGGCTCTTGCTAAAAGGCTTACACCAGCTCTGCTTCGCTTAACCTGAAGGCTGGCTGAGTTCTGAGTGATTGTTCAGAGGGGCTCTGACCAGCATCAGCATGCAGGCATAACTTGATAAAGTGGTCCTTCTGTTTGGGGCCTGAAATATCATTCAGTTCTCTGGGCTGTACCCCATCGCTGTCATGCGCCTTGTGCTTCATTTAAATATTTTCCTGTCCTCTCTTACTCTGCAGTTAGGAGTCAGACTATATGGGTTGGAATCTTCACTCCACCATTTCCTAGTGAGTGACCATTTGAAAACCTCTGAAGTTTCCTAAGCCTCAGGTTCTTCATCTGAAAAGAGGTAAAATTAACAGCACCTAGCTCAGAGGATTTTTATAACAATTAAATAAGTAAGTGGTTAACATAGTTGCTGGAACATAGAACCACTAAATGTTAGTTCTTGTTTTTAGTAACAGCATAATTATGCCTCCTCTTTGCTATGCTTTCATATCAGACTGGAAAACTTGTTTTCTGTAGCGGTCTATTTTTTCATCTCTGTCCTTCAGGACTTACATTAATTTTAGTTGTCTCAATATATATGTTGCATTCCCTAGATAAGTCCTCAGTTCAGTTCAGTCGCTCAGTTGTGGCCGACTCTGTGACCCCATGAATCGCAGCATGCCAGGCCTCCCTGTCCATCACCAACACCCGGAGTTCACTCAGACTCACATCCATCGAGTCAGTGATGCCATCCAGCCATCTCATCTTCTGTCGTCCCCTTCTCCTCCTGCCCCCAATCCCTCCCAGCATCAGAGTCTTTTCCAATGAGTCAACTCTTCGCATGAGGTGGCCAAAGTACTGGAGTTTCAGCTTCAGCATCATTCCTTCCAAAGAAATCCCAGGGCTGATCTCCTTCAGAATGGACTGGTTGGATCTCCTTGCAGTCCAAGGGACTCTCAAGAGTCTTCTCCAACACCACAGTTCAAAAGCATCAATTCTTCAGTGCTCAGCTTTCTTCACAGTCCAACTCTCACATCCATACATGACCACTGGAAAAACCATAGCCTTGACTAGATAGACCTTTGTTGGCAAA
The DNA here is from genome assembly GCF_014754425.2 of Oryx dammah. Classification (NCBI taxonomy): domain Eukaryota; kingdom Metazoa; phylum Chordata; class Mammalia; order Artiodactyla; family Bovidae; genus Oryx; species Oryx dammah. The sequence goes on along the minus strand of NW_024070189.1, from coordinate 22,393,010 downwards.
GTAATGCCTCTGCTTTTCAATATGCTATCTAGGTTGGTCATAACTTTTCTTCCAAGGAGTAAGTGTCTTTTAATTTCATGGCTGCAGTCACCATCTGCAGTGATTTTGGAGCCCCCCAAAATAAAGTCTGATACTATTTCCACTGTTTCCCCATCTATTTCCCATGAAGTGATGGGACCAGATGCCATGATCTTCATTTTCTGAATGTTGAGCTTTAAGCCAACTTTTTCACTCTCCTCTTTCACTTTCATCAAGAGGCCTTTTAGTTCCTCTTCACCTTCTGCCATAAGGGTGGTGTCATCTGCATATCTGAGGTTATTGATATTTCTCCCGGCAATCTTGATTCCAGCTTGTGCTTCTTCCATTCCAGCGTTTCTCATGATGTACTTTGCATATAAGTTAAATGAGCAGGGTGACAATACACAGCCTTGACGTACTCCTTTTCCTATTTGAAACCAGTCTGTTGTTCCATGTCCAGTTCTAATTGTTGCTTCCTGACCTGCATATAGGTTTCTCAAGGGGCAGGTCAGGTGGTCTGGTATTCCCATCTCTTTCAGAATTTTCCACAGTTTATTGTGATCCACACAGGCAAAGGCTTTGGCATAGTCAATAAGCAGAAATAGATGTTTTTCTGGAATTCTCTTGCTTTATCGATGATTCAGCAGATGTTGGTAATTTGATCTCTGGTTCCTCTGTCTTTTCTAAAACCAGCTTGAACATCTGGACCACAGCCTTGTTTAACTCAATGAAACTAAGCCATGCCCTGTGGGGCCACCCAAGATGGGTGGTCATGGTGGAGAGGTCTGACACAATGTGGTCCACTGGAGAAGGGAATGGCAAACCACGTCAGTATTCTTGCCTTGAGAACCCCATGAACAGTATGAACAGTATGAAAAATAAGTCCTACAAACTGTAAATCACCATAGGTATTCCACCACACCTCTGGGCTCCTAGTCCTTCCTTGCCTGATGCTAGCACTGTTCCCTAGAAGCTTTTTAAAATAAACCTCTGTGTAACTGGCTCACCAGATTAACTGACTGTCCTTGTGTGTTTTTGCTAGTCGGTGGAGGGATTAAAGCAATAGCACTAGGGACATAGAAGCCCAGAGTGATGAAGAGGAAAAGAAAGTGAGAAGTGAAGCAATACGAAAATGTGGAGTAATGCAAGTCATCATCGCAATGCTCACCACTTCATTCTGAGCTCCAGAGATGCACGGTTTGCTGGACAGGCCTGTTTACTCAGCACGAAGGACTTTCTCCTAAGAGGCTGCAAGGAGAAGCTCACTTTGTCCCATCCATGGAGGGAAGAAAGGAGACAAGATTCACCTGCCCATCCCTCCCAGCTCTCGTTTCCTGTCACGATTCACAAGAAGACGTCTTCCCAGAACTTCTAACATGCACTATGAGGGGCCCTAGTAACCACTCCAAAAGCCAGGGAAGATGACTTGGTGTGAGTGGGTGTCACCAACAGAAAGGAGGAGGAAGGTCATCCAGGCAACCCGAGAAGATGCAAGAGAATTGTGTCCACTACCCTGACTCTCGAGTTGCCTGTCTAAACGACTGGACTGATAACTCGCTGTGTCAAGACTCATGATTTGTAGGCTATTCTCTAGTATTCTCCAGTCATCTGGTCTAACCAGATAAATTACTCCTCTGTCCATGGTTTTCTCCAGGCAAGAATGTTGGAGTGGGTAGCCAATCCCTTCTCCAAGGGATCTTCCTGACACCAGGATCAAATCTGGGTCTCCTGCATTGTGGGCAGATTCTTTACCATCTGAGCCACCACAGAAGGCCAGTATTCTTCATTCTTCCAGTCTAACTAGATTAATTATATGCTTGTTAAGAATCTGTTATGTCTATTCCTAAATTTTCCTGCCATTTGCACTTGTTATTCTAATCACAATTTAGTTAAATATCACATAAGATGATAAAATATTAATGTAAAAAGGAATGAGAGGTATTTGTATGTAAACTAAGGAGAGAGTTTTGGGAAGACTTAATAAAGGTACGTCTCTATAAAGTGCTGTCAGAGTAGGTATATTAAGGGAGACAACTGTAAAATATATGCAAGAGGCCAATGTAAAAAGCCAGAAGAAACTGTAATCAGATTGTATCTCCCGTAACTTTACATTCTTGCTCCAAGGAAAATCATATATAAAGCATCCTATGTGGTACCTCACAGAAGACAATATGGAACTCCAGTCAGCAAATTCATGATCAAAGAAAAGCCCTTGGCTAATAACAACTAAGATAGAGGTTATTTTATATATATCTACTTATTATAAATTTAAAATAATTTTTAGAGTTATATATACACTATGTTTTAAGATTCTTTACCAGCATTTTTTATTTCCCAACTCAGATAGGTCTTGGTTATGCTGTGATAACAAACAATCCCCAAGCCTCAGTGAATAATACAACAAATGTTATTTCTTGTTCTCTCTAAGACTTCGGCTCCTGGAAGCCTGTTCTCCATGGATGACCGGCCAAAGCATTTACCATATGAGGCACGTGCCCTTCTAGGAAAACATGAGAGAGGAAGAGGAAATATGAGAAGTCCTGAACAGGCTCCTTGATGCCACCTCTAAGTGGTACTCTTCACTGCTGCATCTTAGCCAAAGAAAGCCACGTGTCTGCACCTATATGCAAGGAGGTGGGGAAGGCCAGTCTTCCCAGGTGCCAGAAGGTGAGGAGAGCTGGAAATGTTGGAGAGGAGCAGTGATGTTCACCACACCAACCTACCACTGTCCCTAGCATACAGAATAGGAGGACAGCTGCTCAACTAAGTGAAGGAGTTTGAGCCAGAGAAATATACCAGCTCTCCCTTAAATAATGGAAATAAACAGCTAATTAGATAGATTGATTAGTGACTATATTTCATTAGCAATGATATTTTCAAAACTATTCTTTATTTCTGAGAGATGGTAACCAAATAAAGCTATTCCAAAGAAGACTTTTAAATAATAGTTCAGTCAAGAACCTCCAAAAGTTTAATTCAGCCCACATAATTTATTGTCATCAAAATGTAAAATATATTCTCCTAATCATGCATTCTACTCTTATAGAATACTGATGCATTAACCGCTTCTACTAAAAAATCCATTTATTAGCAATTGACTACCAATATGATAGTCTTTAAGTGACTGCTATTCAGAAAGTTCAACCAGAAAACATTTTGTATTTGAAAAATGATTCCCAAAACTATCCAATAATATTCTTTGACATTTTTCTCTTCTTCTCCTACTTCTTCTCCACTCCGCCTTCTTTACTAACTCCAGTTTTCAATGTCTATTGTTAACTTAAACTTTTTTAAACAAAATAATTTTTAAACTCCAAAACCAGTGCCTATTTAATCTACTTTATATTTAGCTGTATTTCAATTTTTATGCTGCTCTCTTCTAGCTTTTGTTTTTTATTTGCTTATAAACTAGTTTTGTCAAACAAAATATTTATTGAATATGTGTCACATCTCAGCTTGTGTCCATACATGTTCTACAAATGAGTAGAATTTTTGTGTGCATTTATTCATCTGTCTACTCCACATGCCCTATTCGTGGCCCAATTTTGTTGACTTAAGCCTGCTTACAATAAACAACAGCTCCAGTCCAGCAACTGGGTCACTAGGGAAAGAGAAGGGGATATCTTTTCTTGGCCATTATACTCTCCATATAGGGATTTTCCCAGTGGCTCAGCAGGCGAAGAATCCGCCTTCATTGCAGGAGACATAGGAGATGCTGGCAACCCACTCCAGTATTCTTGTCTGGAAAATCCCAAGGACAGAGGAGCCTGGCAGGCTATAATCCAAAGAGTCACAAAGAACTGGACGTGACTGAGCACAAGCATGTGCACATATTGTCAGTGTAACGACTTGCTTTCCTAATGAATGGCTTCTTCATTAGAAGTAACTACTTTCAAATACCAATAACACCTCCAAAAGTTTTTTGTCTTTAGAAAAGGTGAGACATTGTGCTTTTTATTTTTTTATATTTCCATGACTAATTGGTATACTTTTCAATCTGCCTATGATATGTACAGAGTCTTTAGTGAGAAGTTATATAACAAACTATTATGGTATAAAAATGTCAAGCTAGGGAGGTATCAAGGCGAGGTCTGTTTAGAGAAGGAAAGCTGGATCAACCTCCTTTCCTTCCCCTTTAGTCTAAGCAGCAGCCAAGTGTGGTATGAGGTTTGGGTGGAAGGGGAGGGAGAAGGTGTGGTTAGAAAGTACCTCCTGGTGATTCTGATAGGCTCCTCCCACTTCACACACACGCACACACACACACACACACACACCCTGCACAGAGTCCCAGCTAAGGACTGTGGACTGGAGGGAAAATCACAGCACTTGGGGAGAACTCTGCTCTACTGCTTACTAGGTCTACCATGGCCTGCAGCAATTGCCTAACTCTCAGCCTCAGTTTCCTCATCTGATACATCATTTATCTCCTAGTGTTATTCTGAACGTGGAATAAGATAATAATCATAAAGAGTCTTAATATTGTGTATACTCACATAAGATAATAATCATAAAGAGTCTTAATACTGTGTATACTCACAAACTGGTTTGAAACATCATATTGAAGTCAGTGTAACATGTTATCAATATCTTGGAAAATAATAATCAGCAATTAAATTCAATACTTAAGAACAAAATGCATACTGTGTGTTTAGAATTTAGACATCTAAGTCTACTACTTAATTTCCATTAGGTTGAATTTTTCTTATCTTTTGTGCTAATGTTTCTCAAAATTATAAAAAAGTCATTTATAAACTGGGTGTCACTACCCACTGGGGAGCAATGAAATAAATGAGTGGCTTGTAACTAGCATTTTTTTAATGAAATAAATAGATGGGATAGAATAGAAGCAATCAGAACATATGGTTTCTTAACAAGAATAGTGTAACTTTGCAATAAATGCATAATGATGTAAATTCCATTTCATACTAAGTACTCTTTTTTAAGTTTGTAAAATTCTCTTCCAGAACAAACCCAAGTGAAATCTGGTATATTTTTCTACTATTAAAGATATCTGATTTTATCTCATAATCTTAATTAAGACTAATAAAATATAAAATGTTTTCGCTATCATTCAAGCCAAGTTTTTCTTTAGCAACTCCTGTATCATTATATATCTTTTAGAATGTTTCTTTTGCACCTGGTAGCTCACATAAAGTGGGTCTACGTGACAGAGAATAAGAAATGATGTGCACACACCCCAAGTGTCTGCTGACCCACTGAGCAAATGGTGAATCCAATTAGAGGTACACCCATCAAAGGAGGGACCTGTCCCATGTAAATGGCTTTTAAATGTTTCCATCTCACATCAAGGACAGAATATAGCACCAAAGGAAAGAAGACAGCTGTCACAAAGACCAGAGGCAGTGGGATGGGAGGGGGGGAGATGGGAGGGAGGTTCAAAAGCGAGGGGATATATGTATACCCATGACTGATTCATGTTGAGGTTTGACAGAAAACAAAATTCTGTAAGGCAATTATCCTTCAATTAAAAAACCAATTAACTAAAAAAAAAAAAAAAGACCAGAGGCACAGCGACTATGAGCAGCTGAGTCCTGAGGCAGTAACACCTTCCGGGTTTGCCTGCCCATTTAGGATGAGGTCACTAAACCAGGGTCCAACAGACAACACAGACCTGGAAGGCCCAGGAGCAGAGACACATCACAGGGTCCTTATATAACCTTTATAGATATTTGGATTATTGGTCGGAGTCGACCATAGTTCTTATTCCAGAGTTTAGTCATTCTCAAGAAATCAAAAAATGCCATTTTTGTAAAGAATCTCCCCATATAGGGGAAATGGGTTATCCACATTAAGTCAGAATTCTGATGCCCACGGTGGACTGACACAGGTTAGCAGCCCCCTTTCAAATTCCGCCTTAGTGAAGCTAATGTGTGTGTGGCTGTGCTCCCCACCAGGCACATGTATGAAGGGCCCACCAGACAAGAAGCGTTTCTGGTTCATCACTGCACCACAGGAGGCCGTGGACCAAGTCGCAGGCTGTGACTTCCACGAAGCCTGTGACCAATTTAATACCATATTACTCGCGTTTTCTGCACTAGGATTTCATTTGGTGACATCACTGGATACAACTGAAGTCGAAATTTGTGTGACCTTTTTGCAGGTGCTGCTTTTCACACACACAAAAAAAACCCCACATTATTTTACATACTTTAGCCACAGTGCAGCAGTGCTTTAGGACTAGAAAGAAAGCTTGGGAAATCTAATGAGGTTGATGAGAAAAGTGAAAGTTAACGGCCTTGGCTTTAACAAAGGCTCGTCCTCCCTCAGGCTCTGAAGAGTCGGTAACTGAGTTCAGTAACTGAAAATTAAATGAGAAGAAAATGCCACCTCTGCAGCTCCCGCTATCTTTAGCATTAATGGTAATAAAGGATGGGGTGGAAACTATGAACAAGCTCTCAGAGCCATACTTTCAGGCTTGGAAATCTGCTCCTATGCCATGCTATAAACTTCCATCGAGTGGTATTTCCCCAGTCTCTCATCCTTTTCCTTCATAGCCATATTCTTATGGTATATTTCCTCTTTTCTTGTTCTGTTAGTTTTGTCCTATTAGTCTTAATTTCCATGTTCCTATCTTCCCCACTTCCTCGTTTCTTTCCTCAACAGTTTGGATGTTTTCCTCCCCCTCTTATATCTTTACAATAAAGAGTTTAACTAAGGCCAAGGTTTTTGTGGTTTTCGTTGTTCAGAATCTAAGAGAAAACAGCGAAAGATTCTCCAGTGCTAGGAAGGCACAAGGCTTTTGCCTTTATCTGGTCATATCAAATGAACAGGAACCACTCTCTCAGGATGGTATTATCAGGTTAAGTGATAAGGGTGAGCAGGAAGGACTCAAGCACAGTGGCCCACATTTTTTAAAAAGGCAGGGACAGGGGCACGGAAAGAAAAACAAATTAGACCTTATCAGGATCCTTGCCATTCTTCAAACAAGCATCTCTAAAAAACAATCAAGCAAGTTGTCAATTTGGCTAAAAATCAGCAATGCTTTAATATAATAAGATGGTACTGTCACTCCTTAACTTCTAAACAAATAACTGAAGAACCTAACTATATTATATAGCCATAAAGAAATAAAGGCTATTTTATCATAATTTGATTATGCTACAAAGCACTATGCATTGCAATTCGTGGATCTAATTTTAGTTGTAATAATCTCTTGCCCTGTTATGTAAATGGGAAAAGACTTTCTACAGGCTTCAGATAGAGATAAGCTTAGGATCGAAAGCATGCAAAAGCCATGGTTCAATTACTCTAAAGTGATCTGCATCATATGTTACAGTACATCTTTCTGCCTTTGCACAAAAGCTAGTATCTGCTGCAAATTAACTATCCTTGTCTAAATGCTTACAGATGCCCTCTGAGAGTTTACTGATTCAAATTCAACCCAAGTCGCACAACTACAAAATAACAGAGGGCACTGAAAATTTTCATAAATATTTCCTTCTTCCATAAGTGGTCCTCCCCCCGCAAATTTTGCCTTTCTATTTCAAAACAAGACGTGCTGACCTTTTCACCAAGTACACATGCTTGCTTTCAGTTCTGTGGTCTCACCCTTTGTGCATAAGGGTTGACCACCAGGATTGTCCCATTTCACCCAAGTCTCTTCAGGCAACATAGATGCAAGTCCTGACCTGACCCCTGAGCGGACAGAATTCTGACCCCAAACTTCATATCTTGGAAGGCAAAAGAGGAGAGACAGAGAGACAGACCTGTTCCCCAGGGCTCTTTAGTTGCTCTTTGAAATGAAGTTTGTAATATTCCAAAATACTAGCTCTCCCCAGGTGGGACAGGCCTTCAGGGACAGCAGGGACCACCCACTGGAACTACCAGGCTCCCCTCCTCACTAGCTCTTTTCCTTCGCCTCTCTCCAGGGCAGCTTTATGTGCTCCTGCTGCAGACTTTCCCCCACTGTCAGTGCAAACCACTATCAACCCACGTCCAGGGCTTCACTGCGTGGGAAGAAATGGCCCTTAGGAGCAGGCATAGGATGCCCTGGGGGAGGGCCTTCCTTGGCCCTGCTTAAGTCAGATGCTGCCCCCACATGGGCCTCCTCACACCACTCACCATGGCAGGAGGGAGTGTATTGCAATATATCTCCACTCTGCACGGGCTATGGCTTTCTGAGTTTGCAAGGTGGGAAGAAAAACAACTAAGAGTTAAATAGTGATACTTGATGCCAAGCGTATCTTTGTTCATCTTTTCCCCTTCAATTTATCTATCTATCTATCTATCTAATCTATCTGTCTATCTATCTATTTTTGGCTGCACCAAATGTGGCATGTGGGATCTTAGTTCACCAACCAGGAATTGCAGCGGAAGTACAGAGTCTTAATTACTGGACTGCCAGGGAAGTCCCCCCTTCAATTTAAAAATAAACATTGTTTCCAAAATTGTCCCTTTATTCCTGTATTCTATTTGTATTATTGTTCCATGGGGGAAAAAATATTTGTCTATACATAATCTCTATTAATCTAGAGATTAAATATTCTTAGAGAGTGGCTAGGTTGGGACATGAGGCCTACTGTTGATTAATTTACATCAGAACTGTGATATGCAAGCAAAACATGAGAGAACATAGAAGGCCTACTGTTCTATTTGCTGACTTTCTATATCTGTCCCTTCTAGAAGAGCTCTCCTCACCCAGAACTCCATGCTCACTCCACTTTCACCTCAAGAAGCGTAATAATTGTAAATAGCAAACACTTTGCTAAATAATCTGTGGTATTTTTCCCTCTCATTTCTTCATAAGTACTGGGAATTAATCACAAACCTCAATACTCAAATATGAAATTCTATATAATTTTTGGAATCTATTACTAAAGAGAGAAGTTATTTTAACCTGAATTACAGTATGTTTTTTCATCCATCCCTCCAAAAAAGCTTTCTTGCACTTTTACAAGCTTTTTTTCCTGCAAACACGTTGCTGTTACAAGGTGGGTAGTCAGGTAAGGAAGCATGTACTTTAATTCACATCTTGATTAGGCCACCTGCTGGCTGTGTGGCATGGATTGGGTTATTTAGTGTTTCTGGGCACCACTTTTTTCATCTATGCTGTAATATTAATACAATAAAATATGCAGAGATAGTAAACTATAAAATGATATACAAAAATAAGGTAAAATAAGGTACTGTATCAGTCAAATTCAACCAGAATGTATATGTACTTCATACTTTTGAATTTACTTGTATATACATTCTTACATAAATAATTATACATATATGTGCTCATGCTTCGTCATGTCCAACTCTTTGTGACTCCATGGAATGTAAATCCACCAGGCCCCTCTGTCTGTGGAAGCTTCCAGGCAAGAAAACGGGAGTGGGCTGCCATTTCCTACTCCAGGGTATTATACATGTATATGCATCCCCAAATAAATATTTATACATTCATACATGTACTTGTGTGTATGTCTATATGTTTAGTACAGGGGAATCCTGGCTCAGTAGGCTCTGCCAGGCAGTAACCACATCACCTACTGGAGCCCAAAGTGCACAGCCAAGCAGGAGTGAAGATCATAAAAGGCTGAGCCCCAAAAAGAAAGAAGAGACTAAAACATGTCTATTTCTGCCTCTGATATTGGTGAGAAGGGTGTGCTGCAAAACTGAAGGCCCTTCACCACAGAGCAGAATATGGGCACCTGTTTCAGGGAGTCAGAAACTGAATAAAGATCAGAGGAAAGGAAGGGCAACTGTAGGCACACTTGGTCTTTCATTCCAAGGAGGCAAATGTAGATTACAGTTTTCCTTCCTGTCTGCTACCTGGAATACAATGGCCTATTTTCTCTTTAGAGGACTTGTGCCTGAGTAGGTCAGGTCCACCCAGGCTATTATCCCTTTTGATTAACTCAAAATCAACTGATTTGGGATTTTAATTACATCTAAAAAACTTCTTCTCTGAAGCAACTAAACTAGTACTTGCCCAAATATCCGGGGGAAGGGGTGTGTGTGTGTGTGTGTGTGTGTGTGTGTGTGTGTGTGCGCACACACTACAAAATGGCTGCTGTCTCTTTTCCACTCTACAGGTCTTGTGAAAGCAACACCCTTGAAGTCCTCCTGAATTAGAAGCAAACTAAAGAGGGAGTTCCAGGCAAGCTAGTTCAGCAGAATCAACACACCTCAAAACCATCTCATAAACTGTACTAATAATTTATATCCTAGGTGCAAATCAAAACTGCAATGAAGCACCACCTCACAACAGTCAGAATGGCCATTATGAAGAAGTCTGCTGCTGCTGCTGCTGCTAAGTCACTTCAGTCGTGTCCAACTCTGTGTGACCCCACAGACGGCAGCCCACCAGGCTCCCCTGTTCCTGGGATTCTCCAGGCAAGAACACGGAGTGGGTTGCCATTTCCTTCTCCAATGCATGAAAGTGAAAATGAAGTCGTTCAGTTGTGTCCAACTCTTAGCGACCCCATGGTCTGCAGCCTACCAGGCTCCATCCATGGGATTTTCTAGGCAAGAGTACTGGAGTGGGGTGCCATTGTCTTCTCCGATGAAGAAGTCTACAAAATAACAAATGATAGAGAGGGTATGGTGAAAAAGGAACTCTACTACACCACTGGTAGGAATGTAAATTGGTACAGTCACTATGGAAAACAGTAGGGAGGTTCCTTGAAAACTAAAAATAGAGTTACATATCATCCAGCAATCCCACTCATATATCCAGTGTGTGTTTTTAGTCATTCAGTTGTGTCTAACTTTTTGCGACCCCATGGACTGTAACCTACCAGGCTCCTCCATCCATGAGATTTCCCAGGCAAGAATACTAGTGTGAGTTACCACTTCCTTTCCCGAGGATCTTCCTGATTGATGGATTGAACCCAGGTCTTCTGCATTGCAGGCAGATTCTTTATCATCTGAACCACTAGGGAAGCTCCTTATATGTAGATGAATCTATAATTCAAAAAGATACATGCATCCCTATGTTTACAGCAGCAGTATTAAATAAATAGCAGCTATTTAAATAAATAGCCAAGATATGGAAACAACCTAGGTTCTCATCAACAGAAAATTGGTATAACAAGATGTGGCATACACACACACACACATATATATAATGGATTATTCAGTTCAGTTCAGTTGCTCAGTCATGTCTGACTCTTTGCGACCCCATGAATCGCAGCACGCCAGGCCTCCTTGTCCATCACCAACTCCAGAGTTAACTCAGACTCATGTCCATCGAGTCGGTGATGCCATCCAGCCATCTCATCCTCTGTCATCCGCTTTTCCTCCTGCCCCCAATCCCTCCCAGCATCAGAGTCTTTTCCAATGAGTCAACTCTTCACATAAGGTGGCCAAAGTACTGGAGTTTCAGCTTCAGCATCATTCCTTCCAAAGAACACCCAGGGCTGATCTCCTTCAGAATGGACTGGTTGGATCTCCTTGCAGTCCAAGGAACTCTCAAGAGTCTTCTCCAACACCACAGTTCAAAAGCATCAAGTCTTCTGCGCTCAGCTTTCTTCACAGTCCAACTCTAACATCCATACATGACCACTGGAAAAACCATAGCCTTGACCAGATGGACCTTTGTTGTACTCAGCCATAAAAAAGAATGAATAATGCCATTGGCAGCTACATGGGTAGACCTAGAGACTATCATACTAAGTGAAGTAAGTCAGACAGAGAAAGATAAATACCATATGATATCACATATATGTGGTATCGAAAATATGATACATATGAACCTATCTATGAAACAGAAACAGACTTACAGACATAGAGAAGAGACTTGTGGGGGGAGGGAAAGATTGGGAGTTTGGGATTAGCAGATGCAAACTAGTATATATAGAATGGGTAAACAACAAGGAAACTATATTCAATATTCTGCAACAAACTGTAATGGAAAAGAATATGAAAAAGAAAAAAATATATAGGTATGTATAACTCAATCACTTCGCTGCACACCAGAAACTAACACAACATTGTAAGTCAACTATACTTCAATTTTTACAAAGGGAATACTTTCTATATGAGAAGACAAATAGAAACAGTCTACTACACCAAGGCCCAGGGGGTCATTCTCTGTTCCTGTTATTCCCTTCCCCCTGCCCACCCCAGACGTGATCTCTTGCATCCATTCTTCCTGACAACACCACCTCTCTCTGGTTACTTGGTCCTCAGAGGTAGAGCACACATGGAGGGGACTTGCCCTTCATCACCCTGGTCCCCGCCTGTCCTGACCATTAGAAATGCAGTCAGCTAGTGATGCCCTAGTTTGAACATAAAACGGCGTCGCCACGTCACTATGTTTCCTTTCCTTTTGGACAAAGGATGCTTTCCTGCCTTCTTTAGAAGTCAGTCTGGGCCCTTCTCCTATGTTCTTGTGGTGCTTTTCTCACCTTAAACTTGGCATTGGGGAACAGGTTCAACGTGTATTTTTAAAACACATTCTCCCTGCCACTGTTTCTTTCTTCATTCTTCTGAAATGTACAGAATATACAGGTCAAAGCACAGTAAGGATGGGGCTATTTGAGGAATTTGTTTTCAGTGCAGTCACAAAATAAACTTAACTAGACCTTCTGGTATTTCTTGATAATTTGTCTTTACTAGTGGAAGAAACTTTTGACACTATAGGCTCCCAGGATTCTGACTAAAATGCATTTTGATTTGTTATCCATTCTCGCTCGAGTATTGAGGGTCATTTTCACAAGCTATAGATTCCGGCTTTTGCCAAACAGCTCCCATACCTGGACCTGAGGAGACAACAGAGGCCACATTTAGTCCCTCCACATGGAGTCAGTTTTCCTGCCTGCACTGCAATGAGGCTGTGTCTACTTTCCATAATGAGTTCTTACTTTGTCCACAGTGGCCAAGCCTCTGCCACATAGTCCTATCCTAATATCCTGGGTCTCCATGCTAATTTTCTGCTTTACTCTCTGCTTCAGTCCTGATACCTAAAAAGCCAGCACTTTTGACGTCCAGGCCTTCCAAGGGTTGTCAACTGCCTCAAAATACCAGTTGGTGTGACTGAGTGTCCATTATTTATGGCTGGATCTCCTGGAAGAAGCCTTCATTATATCTGCCTGCATCACTCCTTCTTTGCCACCAGCAGTCATAAAATAGCCTTTGTCTGCTCCCTCCTCAATATCCTATTTTAGTCACCTGCTGATATGTGCATATCTTGCTTATTTGTGGGTCAGTCTCACACTGACTGCCTAATTGTTTCAAAGGTCTCTGAATAGCTACTGCCAGTACTTCTCCCCGGGAGCTCACCAGCAGGGCTTGTTTGGGTTCTAAGTTCTGAGCCCTAGCAGGCAGGTCCATTTTACCAGTGATCAAACAGTTGTGGTTTCTAACTATGAACATGTGATTTTTTTTCACAGAGATGCAAAAATTCTACAGAAACCAAAGTATACCAAACATCAACATGAATTAGCCATAGGCTTACCCATGTTGATGTTTGGTAGAAAGCAATGCAATACTGTAAAGCAATTATCCTTCAACTAAAAATAAAAAATCAGAAAAAAAAGATAATACAGAAAGACAAAAAAAAGAAATCAAAGTATATCAAGAATAAATTTCACAATATCTTTGTTTCTACATTTGCAAAGTAATTCAATACATAGCTCCTGAACACCTTAATGAAGTAATTACAGATGTCGATTAGAATACACTTTATAATTCGTATAGATAGGGCTTCTTTCCTTCCTTCCTTTTCTTTTTCTCTTACTCTGAAAGATACAGCTTGAGCCGGAAATTGTGCTAAGTACAAGGAATATAAGATAAATTTATATAAGATACATGCACAAACACGTTATCGGGCCCTTGGGCTTTTGCATCATAAAGGTTGAAACAAATAAAAAACAAATAACTCAGCTCCTGACAAGAGCCTACAGAAACGAAAGTGCTTGATTTTGTCTAGAAATGGCGGGGGGGGGGGGGGGTTGGGGGGGGAGGGAGGAGGCATTTTAAGAAAACAAATTTGAATTGACTCTTGAAGGATGGTTAAGATGAGTTTAGTAGACAAATAGGGTGAGAAAAGGACTTTCTAGGTAGATAAATAGAAGGACAGAGACCTAAAGAAGATGGTAGTACATTTTGGGAACTGCAGGGGGTTCCACATTGCTAGCATTCAGGGTTGGTCCAGGAGTGGTTGGAAGCAATTAGTCTGAAAAAGCAGACAGGTCTGAAAACATAAACTTCCTTGTAAGTAATACTATGAAATCAAGACTTTAACCTGCAAGTGATGAGGAGTTATGGGAGGATTGTAAGCAGTAGAGTGACGTGAATTTGTTTTATATTTAATCAAAGGATATCTAGAAGAAAGAAATAGGAATAATTAGAAAATTTCCAGAAAAGTTCAAATAAAAAGTTCTGAAAACCTAAAATAAGGTGACTGATAAGGAAACAAAAAGGCAGGTGTAAAAGAAATAGAAATGTACAGCCCAGAACCTCTTTAAGGACGAAGCCTTTGCCATTTCTATACAATGTGGAACAACTCAGAAGCCATTATAGTTCTCAAGATCCTTGTGGCTGAGGTTATAGGGCCTGCCTCACAGCTCAGCTTCCCCCTCTACCCAATCCTGCTTCCTTCCCTTTTCTTCCGCAGATGCTGATTCAAAGCAGAATCTACATCCCAAAGAACCCAACCTGTAAGAGAAGAGGTGTCAAGACAGGGGTCAGTTCAGTCCAGTCACTCAGTCATGTCCGACCCTTTGCAACCCCATGGACTGCAGCACGCCAGGCTTCCCTATCCATTGCCAACTCCCAGAGATTGCTCAAACTCACACCCATCAAGTAGGTGATGCCATCCAACCATCTCATCCTCTGTTGTCCCCTTCTCCTCCTGCCTTCAATCTTTCCCAGCATCAGGGTCTTTTCAAATGAGTCAATTCTTCACATCATGTGGACAAAGTATTGGAACTTTAATATCAGTCCTTCCAATGAATATTCAGGACTGATTTCCTTAGAATTGACTGTTGGCTCTCCTTGCAGTCCAAGGGACTCTCAAGAGTCTTCTCCAACATCACAGTTCAAAAGCATCAATTCTTTGGCACTCAGCTTTCTTTATGGTCCAACTCTCTCATCCATACATGACTACTAGAAAAACCATAGCTTTGACTAGATGGACCTTTGTTGGCAAAGTCTCTGCTTTGTAATATGGTGTCTAGGTTGGTCATAGCTTTTCTTCCAAGGAGCAAGCATCTTCTAATTTCATGGCAGAAGTCACCATCTGCAGTGATTTTGGAGCCCAAGAAAATAAGTGAATGTGAAGTTGCTCAGTCGTGTCTGCCTCTTTGCGACCTCATGGACTATGTAGCCTACCAGTCTCATCCATCCGTGGAATTTTCCAGGCAATAGTACTGGAGTGGGTTGCCATTTCCTTCTCCAGGGGATATTCCTGACCCAGGGGTTGAACCCAGGTCTCCTGCATTGCAGGCAGACGCTTTACCTTCTGAGCCACCAGGGAAGCGAGAAAATAAAGTCTATCACTGTTTCCATTGTTTCCCCATCTATTTGCCATGAAGTGATGGAACCAGATGCCATGATCTTCAGTTTTTGAATGTTGAGTTTAAGCCAGCTTTTTCACTCTCCTCTTTCACTTTCATCAAGAGGCTTTTTATTCTTCTTCACTTTCTGCCATAAGGGTGGTGACACTGCATATCTGAGGTTATTGATATTTCCTCTGGCAATCTCGATTCCAGCTTGTGCTTCATCCAGCCTGGCATTTTGCATGATGTATTCTGCATATAAGTTAAATAAGCAAGGTGACAATATACAGCCTTAAGGTATTCCTTTCCCAATTTGGAAACAGTCCGTTGTTCCATTCCAGTTCTAACTATTGCTTCTTGACCTGCATACAGATTTCTCAGGAGGCAGGTCAGGTGGTCTGGTATTCTCATCTCTTGAAGAATTTTCCAAGTTTGTTGTGATCCACACAGTCAAAGGCTTTAGCGTAGTCAATGAAGCAGAAGTAGATGCTTTTCTGGAACTCTCTTGGCTTTTTCTATGATCCAATGGATGCCAGCAATTTGATCTCTGGTTCCTCTGCCTTTTTTAAATCCAGCTTGAACATCTAGAAGTTCTCAGTTCATGTACGATTGAAGCCTGGCTTGGAGAATTTTCAACATTTCTTTGCTAGTGTGTGAGATGAGTGCAATCGTGCAGCAGTTTGAACATTCTTTGGCATTGCCTTTCTTTGGGATTAGAATGAAAACTGACCTTTTCCAGTCTTATGGACACTGTTTAGTTTTCCAAATTTGCTGGCATATTGAGTGCAGCACTTTCACAGCATCATCTTTTAGGACTTGAAATAGCTCAACTGGAATTCCATCACCTCCACTAACTTTTTTTGTAGTGATGGTTTCTAAGGCCCACTTGACTTCGCATTCCAAGATGTCTGGCTCTAGGTGAGTGATCATATTATCGTGGTTATCTGGGTCATGAAGATCTTTTTTGTATAGTTCTTCTGTGGATTCTTGCCACTTCTTCTTAATATCTTCTGCTTCTGTTAGGTCCATAGTCTTTCTGTCCTTTATTGTGCCCATCTTTGCATGAAATGTTCCCTTGGTATCTCTGATTTTCTTGAAGAGATATCTATCCTTTCCCATTCTACTGTTTTCCTCTATTTCTTTGCATTTATCACTTAGGAAGGCTATCTCATCTCTCCTCGCTATTTGTTGGAACTCTGCATTTAGATGGATATATCTTTCCTTTTCTTCTTTGCCTTTAGCTTCCCTTCTTTTCTCGAGTATTTGTAAGGCCTCCTCAGACAATCATTTTGCCTTGTTTGCCTTTCTTTTTCTTGGGGATGGTTTTGATCATGGCCTCCTATACAATGTTATGAACCTCTGTCCACAGTTCTTCAGGCAAGATGGAGTAGAAGCAATTAATCTTAGAGGTGAGTTATACGTGGAGTTGAGAGAAATGAAGAAATTTGATGACTCCAAAAGTTTAGATTGATGACGGGGTGATATATGGTGCAGCCAACTCAAGTGGATCACATCCAAAGATAACAGAAGAATGGATTCTGGTGAAAGTTCCTATTGGACATTAAAAAAAAAAAAATTCACTATGCATCTGGCTAGTAGAGCATGGGTGAGAACAGGGTACACAGAAAACGTTTGGTATCTGTAGAACATAAATAATAGCTATAGGTGCAGATGCATATGAGAATATGAATGTGTAGAGTAAGGTGGGAAAAATGAAGGAAGACAGATTTCTAAACGGGTCCAAATCTTCAGTCATTTCAGGTACAATCTCAATCTCCAAGCCATTGTGTAATGATGGATGTTCATTTTTTCTTGGTGATATTCTTATTTGGTGTGACCACCTTTAACGGCAAAGAATTTGCCCACAATACAAGACTCGGGTTTGATCCCTGGGTCAGGAAGATCCCCTGGAGAAGTGAATGGCTACCCACTCCAGTATTCTTGAGAATACTGGAGAATCCCATGGACAGAGGAGCCGGGAAGGCTACAGTTCATAGGGTTGCAAAGAGTTGGACACAACTGACTAACACTTCACTTTCTTTGTCACTTTCACCTTAACTGGAATGTAAAATCATTAAAGGCAATAACTGATTTTGTTCATCTTTTTAGCTCAAAACAAATGAAGTAAGGATTCAATACTGAATAAGTTATGGTACAAATAATAAAACAGAGCAAGTCCAAAATGTAGGTTGAAGTCTTCAATTCTTTCTAGGCTGAAGATGGTTGCTCTGAAAACTTTGAAGCTTGTGTAACACATATTTTGCTGCTTAACCTATTTTAGCATTTCTTATATTAAAAGATCAGATGATGGTAGCATTTTGTGTCAAATTTATGCTCCGTATCCAAAGACTGCCTTTATTTCTTGCTGGCTCTCTAGAAAGTCTTCTTTTCATTTTGTATATGCCTTGCAGTTCACTCATCAGCATACGCCAGTCCCAAATGACTCTCTCAACAACTTTTAAGGATCCTCACAGCCAGAAGAACCTCTCAGAGGATCAGAAACAGCTAATACCAGCTTACGGATTCCTTATTACATCCTTATGCATGAATAAAAACAAGCTAGACCTATTATGCAGGCTGTTTCCTCTCCACTGGTGACTGGGAGCTGATCTAAGAAAAATTCAGGCAAACCAACACTCCACCTTGTATAACCTTCTCTTGGCAGCTGAATCTGTCAACTCATAGCAACTATGCCATACCGTTGCCCCAAATACCCTTGCAAGCCCAGGACTACGCAGTGGGTGAAATTAGCATGTAGGCAGTCCCCAAGATCCCTGACAAGTACTGTGCCAGAGCAATTCAACGTCTAGACTAGCTGTTTCAGTCAGGAGATTAACTGGCTTATCTCAACCCCAAGGGCAATCTTTGGCTCACATCCAGGAAGTCGGCAGTTTTCAGGTTAGCCCCTGGCTGATCAAGCCATCCATCAGCTGCTTGCCTAATCCTAGCATCATACACAGAATTACAGAGCAGGACTTCTCCCCACACACTTTGTAGCATGAACTGTTTTTCTTTTTTTCAAGGTTTAGTACACCATCCTAAAAAGAAAATTTTTTTCTCAATATTGCTGGGGAATTTCATAAAAATGGTACACTCTTTGGTAACATCACAATAATCCTTTAGCTAGAAAAGAAAATCATATATTCTAATTAACAGTAAAATATATAATGATTAGTATAAATATTGAGTTAATAATAATAATATTAATATTTGGTTATTAGTTGCTGTTAATTACTACTATACTGATAATAAGAAAATATTAAATAAATATTTATATACATATATAATCATTGTTTCTATTTGTTGTTGTTCAGTCACTAAGTCGTGTCTAACTCTGCAGCCCCATGGACTACAGCACGCCACACTTCCCTGTCCTTCACTATCTCCTAGAGTTTGCTCAGATTCATGTCCATTGACTCAGTGATGCTATCAAACCATCTCATCCTCTGCGTCCTTTTCTCCTCCCCTCAATCTTTTCCAGCACCAGGGTTTTTTCCAATGAGTCAGCTTTTCACAATAGGTGGACAAAGTATTGGAACCTCAGCTTCAGTCCTTCCAATGAAGTAAGGATTGACTGGTTTGATCTTGCAGTCCAAGGGACTTTCAAGAGTCTTCTCCAACACCACAGTTCGAAAGCATCAATTCTTTGGTATCCAGGCTTCTTTATGATCCAACTATCAAATCAGTACATGACTACCATCAAAAGCATAGCTTTGCCTATACAGACCTTTGTCGGCAGTGATATCTTTGCTCTATGTGTAATATATTCCAAATATGATCTTAGGAACATGGCTTACAAAAAATCAACTGATTCTAGAAAAACAAAATATGTTTCTATTCCTTCATCATTTACAGCTTTTTTCTTCAAGGTCATTTTCTTAATGACCTTTCTTAAATGGGCCACAGTGGTTTAAAAAATTGTTGAGTCTTAATCAGTTTTGAAAATCAGTATAGTGTGAAGGAATGAGTGTGAGAAGCAAAGTTTAAATTCTGACTCAGTTAAACTTGTGTAAATACCGATCCACTCTGGGCTTTAGTTTCCTCCTTATAAAAGGGGGCAGAGTTGGTAAGGACATCCTAGAGAGGAGCCCTGAGCTCCTGTCCTCCAGTTCTAAACATTCCATCCTCTCAGGGGAGTGGGCAGGGGAACACCGCCCAGGGCAGAGGTAGCCAAAGAAGATGATGAGAAAATTCGAGTAAACAAAGACTAAGCTGGATATACTTCATATAGCCAGTGTTATGAGTGTTGGAAAATCAAAAATTTCAGAAAAAAATGAAAACTTCTTACTTTTCCTTTTTTTACTCTCATTTTCATTGTGCAAACATTTGCACATTTGAAAACATTAGGAGGTACTTTTTAAACATGCATTTAACCTGAATGATTGTGTTCTATAAACAAAGCTATCAAATCAAATGTCAGCACTGAATAAAGCTGCTACTATGATGATTATTCATTACATTTATTATGTTTGACCCCTAATTCTTTGCCAAGTATTGTGTAAGAGATTACTTAAATTATTTTGCTTAATACAGTCAACAAGCATTAGTTTACTTTTGCTACCTATGTGACAGATATTATCCATATCCCTATTTTATAGCAAAAAGAATCTGAAACTTAGAGAGTAAATAACTTGTCCAAAGTCACTCAGTAGCAGATGAGAAATTCTATCAAAACTCTGTCCAGCTCCAAAGTACAGGTTCTTAACCATAAGTACAGGTTCTTAACCATAGTATTCAATATATTACTGATATTCAATAACACTAAATTCAAAAACTTATAAAATTATATACAACAGTTCTTTGTAAAAATATAATGAAACCTATAAAACATTCACCAAATTGTAATGCTACTTTATGAGACTTTAATTGGGGCTAGCTAAAGGGCTTTATAGACTCAAAAACTGGAAACTGACTATTGCAATTAGTTGTGCAGAATAAAAGCCCGGTTTGAAAGTCCTTCTTTGCATTGAATTTCAAATGTTCCACTTTGAATGAAACAGATGTTGAACTTTAGATTAGTTCAATCTGCATTAGATTTAGCCTGTGCACACAGTAAGATAGTACTAACATGGGCACTTACGCTGCTGTCTCTTTAGGGACACCTTTCCCCAGACCAGCATCATCTGCAATTTAAAAGAGGTCTTTTCAAAGAAATAAAGGACTTTACTTAAAAGCACAAGAATTAGTCTACTGGTTCTGAGCCATGGTCCATCCAATATTCTGTCTCTTCTAGGAGTGTAAAGGGGCCTGTCATGTGATAGTAGCCTTCTATCATATGAAACTCAAAAGTTTAGTGATATTTTCCTGATATTTGTGAATTTAGATTCACCTTTCTTGAAGTCTATTATAGGTTCAAACCTATTTTAGGTTTTCATGATGTAAAGTTCCATATATGCACTACTTTTTCAGTAAACTAACGTGACAAACACCATTGATTTGTGAACTCCCCATCTACTACTGCAAACATCTACAGTGTTCTTTAGCATCAGTTCAGATAACTCCTGTTCTCTTAATGAGGCTTATCAAACCCAGCCCCAGGTTCATCAGAGATTCAGTTGTTTACTGAACGCTTATTCTCTGTTAAAAGGGCTATTCGTGAGTGTTAGGTGTTAAAGATACATTATTAACACGAGACTGTGACTTTCTTCTTGACATAATCAGAAGGATTAAGTAAGAGTTTAAAAAGGATTAACTTTGGAAATCAGAAGCTATTGAAAGCATTTTATGTAAGGTAAAATGCCTACATAAGTGACAAGAAGTCACTTATTTCTGGAAACTCATTCCTCATTTTGTAAGTAACTAAGAAATCTTGATGGTCTCCTATTGATATTTTAGAGAGGATACAGTCAATCTTTTTGGTATTTCTCCCATAAAGTGTATCCTGCTTGTATTCAGTCATGTCTGACTCTTTGCAACCCCATGGACGGCAGCCTGCCAGGCTCTTATGTCCATGGAATTTTCCAGGCAAGAAAACTAGAGTGGGTTATCATTTCCTACTCCAGGGGATCTTCCTGACCCAGGAATCAAACCCTTGTCTCTTGTGTCTCCTGCATTGGCAGGCAGATTCTTTACCACTGCACCACCTGGGAAGCCCTTCATAAGGTATATAATGGTTTCCAAAGTAGTCCTATACTTACAGCTGGGTATTCTTCAGGGAATGAAAGAACCACACTCATTTATAAATTTTATCCTCCTTAAATATTGCTACATGGACAACAAATATATAGCTTTCCTAGGATAGCTAATTGATTGAAGGTGGTTCTACAAAATAGTAGTATTCAAACAATTCAATCAGATTGTTTCCATACTCTTTCATGAAACTGAAATACTCTACCAAAGTTATTGGGCATGAAAAATTTTACAAAGAGTTGGTGGATATTAAGGTGATCTAGATAACATCAATACATGTGAGATACTTTCTGGATGTTGATGTCTCTTAGATCCACCCCCTTAGCATTGTCACTATAACTCCAACTCCTTTCTAGATCTGGGAGAAGAAAACCTGTCTAAATTCATTCTTACAGCTATGTCTGTTTGTTTGGGGAGCATCCAAAGTACAAAAGAACAAGAGCCCGATAAGGGAAAATCTACACCCCTAGACAGTGTCACGTTGGCCTCCACAACATCGGTTCTCCTTTCCTCCTGCATCCATTTATTTGGATATTCTCCTATCCCCTCCTTCAGTTCCTTGTGGACTGGAAGAGACTTCACCCCTCTGATTCTGTGACTGAAGCCCAAGGACCAGGTTCATTCAACTAATTCCCTAACGACCATGTTGATTCAGTAATGGGCATCTGAACTAAGCCAGTCTTGTCCGAGAAAAGGCAGAGAGCTTGAAAGGAAATACGATAGAGGCTGCCTGTGAAAACAGCTGAAAGAGGATAAAAGTCTCAGAAAGAGAAACAAAATCTTAGTGAAATCGTTTGATCCCTATATCCAACTGTATCTGCAGCCAGAGTGCTTCAGGAATTTTGTGTTATGTGACTCAGGTTTAAGACAGGTTTTCTATCTTACCACGTGCTGCATAAATGGTCTTAACGGATGCCCTACCGTAACCTTTATTTTCTTACTTTTTAAAAATGACAGCACTGGAAAAATGAAAATGCCCTCCCCCTATCCAATGCAAATGGTCAGAACAACCACAATAATAAAATCTAGTAGGTTTTCTACAATAGCTAAAATGTGTGCCACTCCTCCATGTTAGCAATTTTATGGTTGGTGGTTTCCCCTTGGTTAACAGTTAAAGGAAGGCCCTTTTCCACCAAAGCAAGCTGGATAAGTGCTTCCACTAGAGCAGGCTGGGTAGGGGCTTCCACCAGGGCATGCTGGGAAAGGGACAAGCAGAACATTTTCAAGACAGTGCTCATACAAATTGATAACATATGATTTTAAATGTGGTGTGACAGATCCCACATGTGCTGAAAATCAAAGAGTGAGAGAGAGGTCTTTCATTTTCTAACTACTACTCTCGAATAGGAGACATTAAAACAAAAATAAAAACCAAAGCAATGCCAAAAGTGACATAAGCATAAGAGATATCACTCAGTTAGTGCATAAAAATGTTGTGGTTAAAGAAATTCAATGTGATACACTGTTTGTAGAAGAAATTTGAAAGTAGGTCATTTTTTTCTCAAATTCTTGATTAAAAGCTATTTTCCTCCCTGAAAATGAAAATTGGTTTTATGGTCCTCTACTTGTCAAAGCCATTTAAGTAGATCAGGTTAGAGGTCCTAATGACAACTTGTTGGCGCCTTGTGTTTATTCTGACACATGGTCTGACAGGTATACTCTTTGTTTGTTTTAATTTAAAGATAATTTACTACCCATAAAAGGTAAGAGATTAATGGCCCTAGACATTGAAATCCGTTCCCCATTTACCAACTAGAGAGTCTAATCTAAGGAAGCCTATGTTTCCATACCAATCTGTCTCATAGGTTAAAATGTATTTTGTACTCCACAATCACTCCGTTCTTAGCTTTTCTCTTGAGATTGCCCACAAGGGTGCTAATTGCACTGAAGACTTTTGTTAAACTGACATTAAGAATTATTCCACATTCTCAACATCACTTTGTATAATCTTGTAACTGGCAGATAGCAGTGACTTTTTGTCACCGCCAATACTACCATTTTTGAACCAGAAGACTCTATAAGTCATTAGCAATTCCATAAGCACTGAAGGTTCATTTCTTCTGTCTTTCAACATACTATATATTTTTTTATATTTACCTCTAAATAAGCGTTTGACCTATTCCCAGATTGGTGCCTTAAATTGAGTCCTCCAGTGCGAGACTATTTAGGCAGACACTACTGAGAAAATTAGGACAGTATTCAAATTGGGTGGATATTATTGTAGATAAACTTCAAATATAAAGACATAATCATTTTACTTAGTCAAAAGTTTTTTTTCGTAGTTTTACACATATGATCTCTATTCAACCATTTTGTTGCAATGTATTAAGTATTTAAACTTAAAAAACAAAACTGTAAAAGATGAGAAATCAGACATCTCAATGAGAAAAAAATATGCAAAGAACATGAACAGGTAACCCACAAAAGAAAAATACAAAGATTCCACATATACATATGAGTAAGT
This sequence comes from Oryx dammah, assembly GCF_014754425.2. Classification (NCBI taxonomy): domain Eukaryota; kingdom Metazoa; phylum Chordata; class Mammalia; order Artiodactyla; family Bovidae; genus Oryx; species Oryx dammah. The sequence continues at coordinate 22,368,950 of NW_024070189.1, read as the reverse complement.
AGTTACTCTCACTAATAATAAGTGAAATACTAAACTAAGTGATAAATTATTTTTCATTTATCAGATTACCAAAGATTGAAAAGAGCAATGATACTTGGTACTGACACTGAGATAGTGCAAGAGGAAATGTAAAATGTCATTATAATTGTGTAAGAGAATTTAACAGTATCAATAAAAATCAATTTTCAAAGCATTTTTCATTTTTAAAAATGCATTGTTCACTGCAGCACTATTTACAATAGTTAGAACATGGAAGTAACCTAGATGTCCATTGACAGATGAATGGATAAAGAAATTGTGATACATATACACAATGGAATATTACTCAGCCATAAAAAGGAACACCTTTGAGTCAGTTCTACTGAGGTGGTTGAACCTAGAACCTATTATACTGAGTGAAGTAAGTCAGAAAGAGAAAGATAAATATTGTATTCTAATGCATATATACAGAGTCTAGAAAAACGGTACTGAAGAATTTACTTACAGGGCAGCAATGGAGAAACAGACATAGAGAATAGACTTGTGGACATGGGGAGAGGGGAGGAAAACGTGAGATGTATGGAAAGAATAACATGGAAACCTACATTATCATATGTAAAATAGATAGCCAATGGGAATTTGCTGTATGGCTAAGAAACTCAAACAGGGGCTCTGTATTAACCTACAGGGGTGGGATGGGGAGGGAGATGGGAGAGAAGTTCAAAAGGGAGGGGATACATGTATACCTATGGCTGATTCAGGTTGAGATTTGACAGAAAACAACAAAATTCTGTAAGGCAATTATCCTTCAATAAAAAAAAAAAGTGTAGCTAAAAGAAACAATTTAAAAAGTACAAAAATATCTGAACAAAAATGTTCATGACTATATTAAGCCATATACCAGACAGAAACCTGCATTGTGTTTTCTCACCACTGTTTCTTCAGTGTCAAATACAGTGTCTGGCATACCATGCTTGTGCTTGAGCTCAGTCAGTCATGTCCAACTCTTTGTAACCCCATGGATTGTAGCCCACCATGCACCTCTATCCATGGGATTTCCCAGGCAAGAGTATTGGAGTGGGTTGCCATTTCCTCCTCCAAGGGACCTTCCTGACTCAGGGATTGAACTCTCATTTCCTGTGTCTCTTGCATTGACTGGTGGATACTTTTTATCACTGAGCCATCTGGGAAGCTCCCTGACATACCACAGGGATTCAATATTTGATTAATATATGATTTATTATACATTGTCAAAAGATATCACTCTATCTAAATACCTAGCATTAAGGCATTGAGTAAAATGATGTTATAGTTTTTCAACAGAATATTATGCACCTTTAGAAAATAATGTCACAGTTAATATTTGTCAACATGGAATGACATTTGAAATAAATTATTGCTTAAAAATAATACAGTTTAATTTTTTAAAATAAATTTTAAACTGTTTCAGGATATATCCTACACATACAAGATTGAAAGTGATACATATGAATTATGAGATTTGACTCTTTATCTGTATGTTCAAAACTTTCTACAAAGGCTATGGATTAAAACTTTATAGCAAAATAAGTGAATTTTTATAAATTCATAACATAAGGAAAATTTTTCTTAAAAAAGCAGAAATCATAAAGAAGATTAAAATTACATAAAAATAAAAAATTCTCTGTTTTACACTATAAATTATTAGTTTGGAGGTTATGTTAAAAGGGAAAAGCCTTTGTCTTTTAAAGATATACAGTGAAATATATACTGATTAAATGATACAATGCATGGGATTTCTTTAACATACTCAGAAGTTGGGAATAGATAAGGTAGAAGAATTGAGGAAAGGGATTAGGCATGAGCTGATAGTTGTTGAAGCTGGGCAATAAAAAATGGTTTTTATATATGTGTGTTATCTTTATTTTTTTGTATGTGTTTTAAAGTTCACATCATATAAAAATTATAAGACAGTAAACAAAAGTGATAGAGAACCACAAACAAGAAATGAACAAGAAATTAAATAAATTCTTAGTATATAATAAACTTATAAATCAATTAAAGCTATTAACTATTAACTTGGGAAGTACATGAACTGACAATCCACCAAAGCAAAAAAGGAAATGACAATGACTGAAAAGCATATGAAAGTAATTGTATCTTATATAATAAAATATGTCTAAAAATTGAAGAAATTTTATTTAAAATGAGATGAAATTTCTCAACTCATAATTCTGTTTCAAAATGACAAAAATTTATTTCTGAGTTGAGTGAAATGGTCATTTAAGCCAGTGTCATACTGTTTTGATTACTGTAGATTTTTAGTATAGTATAAAGTCAGGGAGCATGATTAACTTTCAGCTCCATTCTTCTTTCTCAAGATGGTTTTGGCTATTTGGGTTCTTTCCTGTTTCCAAACAAATTTAAAAAAATTTTGTTCTAATTCAAAAAAATGCCATTGATAATTTTATAGAGATGGCACTGAATCTGTACATTGTCTTGTATAATATGGTCATTTTAACAATATTGACTCTTCCAATCAAATAACACAGTATATCTCTCCATCTGTATGATCTTCAATATTTGCAGTCAGTGTCTTATAGTTTTCAGGTTACAGATATCTTTTGCCTCCTTAGGTAGGTTTATTCCTATTTTTTATATATAATGGTAAATGGAATTATTTCAATAATTTCTCTTTCTGATATTTCATTGTTAACACACAGAAATGTAAAAGATTTCTGTATATTAATTTTGTATCCTGGAACTTCACTGAACTCACTGATGAGCTCTAGTAGTTTTCCAGTGGCATCTTTAAGGTTTTCTGTGTATACTGTCATGTCATCTGCAAACAGTGACAGTTTTACTTCTACTTTTCCAATCTGGATTTCTTCTATTTCATTTTCTTCTCTGATTGCTGTGGCTAGGATTTCCAAAACTATGTTGAATAAAGGTGGCAAAATGGACACCTTTGTCTTCTTCCTGATCTCAGAGGGAATGCTTTGAGCTTTTCATCATTGAGTATTATGTTAGTTCAGGGTTTATCATATACAGTCTTTATTATTTGAGGTATGTTCCCCCTATGTCCACTTTCTGGAGAGTTTTTGTCATAAATTGATGTTGAATTTATCAAAAGCTTTTTCTGCATCTATTGAGATGATCATTTTATTCTTCAACTTGCTAATGTGGTGTATAACCAGTGATTGATTTCCAGATATGGAAAAAAATTGTTGCATGCCTAGGATAAATTCCATTTGATTATGTTATATAATCCTTTTAATATATTGTTGGATTCAGTTTGCTAGAAATCAAAACAGTATGGTACAGGAACAAAGACAAAGATCAACAGAACAAAATAGAAAGCTCAGAAATAAACCAGTGCACTATAGTCAATTGATCTATAACAAAGGAGGCAAGAATATACAATGGAGAAAAGATAGTCTCCTCGATAAGTGGCGCTGGAAAAACTCAACAGCTGTATGTATAAGAATGAAAGTAGAACATTCTCTAACAACATACACAAAAATAAATTCAAAATAGATTAAAGACACAAATGTAAGACCAGATACTATAAAACTCCTAGAGGAAAACAGGCAGAACACTCTATGACATAAATTGCAACAAGATCTTTTTTGATCCACCTCCTAGAATGGAAACAAAAGCAAAAATAAACAAATGGAACCTAATTAAACTTAAAAGCTCTTGCACAGCAAAAGAAACCATACACAAAATGAAAAGGCAACCATGGAGTGGGAGAAAATATTTGTAAATGATGCAACTGACAAGGAATTAACTTTCAAAATACACAAACAACTTATAGAGCTCAATATATATAAAAACAGAAAGCCCAGTAAAAAAAATGGGCATGGGGCTGCCCTGATGGCTTAGTGGTAAAGAATTTGCTTGCCAATGCAGGAGACATGGATTCCATGCCTTGTCCGAGAAGATCCCACATGTCATACAGCAACTAAGCCTGTGTGCCACAACTATTGATGATGTGCTCTAGAGCCCAGGAACTGCAATTACTGAAGCCCATGCAACCTACAGGGAGTTCAAATCAGTCAGTTCTAAAGGAAATCAATCCTGAATATTCATTGGAAGGTGAAACTCCAGTATTTTGGCCACATGATGCAAAGGGCTGACTCATTAGAAAAGCCCCCGCTGTTGGGAAAGAGTGAAGGCAGGAGGAGAAGGGGATGACAGGGGATGAGATGGTTGGATGGCATCACTGACTCGATGGAAATGAGTTTGAGCAAGCTCCGGGAGTTGGTGATGGACAGGGAAGCCTGGTGTGCTGCAATCCATGGGGTCACAAAGAGTCAGACACGACTGAGCAACTGAACTGAACTGAATGCACCCTAGAGCCTGCTCTGCAACAAGAGAGCCACTGCATTGAGAATCCCACGTACCACAACTAGAGTGTAGCCCCACTCGCCACAACTAGAGAAAAGCTGCACAGCAGCAAATACCCAGAACAGCCAAAAATAAACAAATAAATAAAATCCCTTTAAAAAATGGGCAGAAGACCTACCTAAATAGACATTTCTCCAAAGGAGATATACAGATGACCAGTATGAACATGAAAAGATGCTCAATACTAATTATCAGAGAAATGCACATCAAAACTACAATAAGATATCACCTAACACCAGTCAGAATGCCATCACCAAAACGTTGAAAAATCTGTAAATCAACTATATTAAAATAATGTATTTTTTAGTAAGTCTACAAGTAATAAATGCTATAAAGGGTGCAGAGAAAAGGAAACCCAACTGCACTGTTGGCAGGAATATAAATTGGTGCAGTCATTATGGAAAATAGTATGGAGGTAGTTAAAAAACTAAAAACAGAGCTACCATATGATCCAGTCTGCTCCTGGGCATATATACAAAAAAAATTAAGAGTCTAATTCAAAAAGCTACATGCATCCCAGTGTTCAAAGCAACACTATATTCAATGGCCAAGACATGGAATGTTCAATCTAAATGTTCATCAACAGTTGAAGGAATAAAGAAAATGTGATGTACATACACAATAGACTATTACTCAACTATAAAAAAATGAAGTAATGCCATCTGCAGCAACATGGATGAATCTAGAGATTATCAGACTAAGTGAAGTCAGTCAGAGAAAGACAAATACCATGTGATATCACTTATATGTGGAATCTAAAATATGACATAAATGAACTTATCTATGAAACAGAAACAGATCCACAGACATAGAGCACAGCTTTGTGGTTGCTGTGGTGGGAGGGAAAGATTGGGAGTTTGGGATTAGCAGATGCAAACTATTATGTATAAAATGGATAAACAACAAGATCCTACAGTACACCACAGGGAAGCATACTCAACATCCTGTGATAAATCATAGAAGAATATGAAAAAGAATACATGGGTCACTGTGTGATACATCTGAAACTAACACAACATTATAAATCAACAACAATTAAAAATGGCAGTTTGAAATACTATTAATGAGTGTATACACCATCACGAACTTTCTGCTAATATTTATTTAAAATATTAACATTTTACTTATCCTTAGACCCAGCAATTTTACTTCTAAGAACATAAATTAAGAAAATAGTCACAAATGTGCACAAAAATTTATTCAAAGAAATATATGAAAGTGATGTTTACAATAAAGAAAGAGATGTAAATAACCTGCATGTATACAGATGGGGCATTAAGTCACTATGGTAAATGTATCAATGGACTTTTCTTCGTCCTTTCATTCCCTCACTTACTCACTTTTTCAAAAGTAATTTAAGCAAGGGTCAGACACTGGTTAGGCACTGGGAATGCAATAATGAATAAAGATACATTCTATGCTTCAGAGGGTCATAGGATAGAGAAAAGCTGGGGCTGGGGAGTGGCAGCTACTTGCTACAGTAATCCAGTAGGCCTCACTCAGGAGATGAAAAAGGTGAGACTTGTCAAATAAAATCAGGCATGCAATGACCTGGAGAAAGATAATTCCAAATCACTAACATATTTCCATGAAGAATCTAGAAAAATGGTACTGATGAACCTATTTGCAGGGCAGGACAGGAATAAGATGCAGAGAGAACAGACTTGTGGACACAGCCGGGCAAAGAGAGGGTGGGATAAATTGAGAGAGTATCATTGAAACATATACATTACAGTATGTAAAACAGAGGATCTAGTGGGAAGTTGCTGTGTAAAACACAGGGAGCTCAACCTGGTACTCCGTGATAACCTAGAGGGGTGGGATGGCGTGGGGGCTGGGAGGGAGGTTCAAGGGGAAGGGAACAGATATATACCTATGGCTGATTCACATTGTTGTATAGCAGAAACTTACACAACATTGTAAAGCAATTATCCTCCAATTAAAAATAAAATGGCAACCCAGTATTCTTGCCTGGAGAATTCCATGAACAGAGAAGCCTGGTGGGCCACAGTCCATGGGTTACAAAGAGATGAAAATGATTGAATGATTAACACTTAAAAATAAAAATAATAATTCCATAAATAATATTTAAAACCCAGGGAAATGTTTATGTTAAAACAACTGGGGAATGAGCAAGTGTCAAAATCATATGTAACATAGTAATAATACCTATAAATATGTATACCACACATATAATTGCAAGGATAGATACCAAAATTTTAACAGTAGCTATTTTGAGTGTGGAAAATGTGAGTGATTTTTCTTTTCTTTTTATTTATCACTGATTTGTAAGTTTTCTATTATAAGAAAATTTATCTTTATAATGTATATTACTTTATAATAAGAAAATAACTAATTAAAAAAGATTAATTAAGAGACTTTGCACTTATGAAATTATGGTTTCAAAATCAGGTACTCTGGACTTGAAGGTGAGCCAAGTATTATAATTACCTTTCTTAAATGTTGAGCGCATGGGTATATTTAGAGAAACAACGACAATGATTCAGATAAGTAACCACATAAATTGCTAGGGAACTCCTACTAAGATTGACAAGCATGTTTTACCTGGGTGATTTTTACTGAAATATTGTGCTTGTACAATATCCTCATTTATTGAGGATACACTATATTATTAATACCAAGGCAATATGTCAAGTAGGAGACATCAAGTGACAATGTAGGCAGGGTTTCTATAATCATGAAACTTGTATTATAATTTTTATCACCACAGGATGATAAATTTGTTAAATTTGTGGGTCAATAATTTTATTAACATTCATTCAACAAATACTTAAGTGCCTACTATGTCAAGTAACAAGGATATAACAGTGAACAAATACTCCCTATTTATCTCAGTATACACAAATTCCAAATAAGGAAAAAAGATAACTTATACATAACTAATATAACTGTTATTTACCTAAATTTTAAGACTGAACAGTCCATAAAGGTGCAATATGTAAGAAAATGATTTCCATATTTCTTTCTATATAGTCAGCCTTAGCCAAACACTAGTGAAAATATTTTCCATTTTTCTGACTTCTAAAATAGTAGTGTTGACCACTACTCTCTTATAGGATAAGAGAATAATAATATTCTTTTTCACTAGAGACACTGGAAGAACATTCAAGTTGAAATGTTAATAGAACACCAAACTCAATTGCTGCACGTTTTTCTTATTGTAATTCCCTGGGTAAGCCTCATTCTCCCGAGGGCTGCCAAGGAAGACAACTAATAGAGCTAAGCGACTTGCAGAATGTTGCAAATGCTAGATGGTGATTGACTGGAGAAGCCATGATGTATAATTTATCCAAGTGGCAAGCAGCTTGAGCAAGCTCTAATGTAATTTTGGGCTTAATTATTTGGAAAAAAGGTAAATGGCACATGAATGAAATCCATAAATGATACAAACCTGCGAGTTATAAATGCCTATGAGAGGAGGAAATAGTGCAAAGGTGTAGGGAAGTAACACGTATCAGGAGGCAACAGCCCAGAGAAGCTCCGCTTGGAAATATGCAGGAGATACTGAGGATAGATGCTGTCTGCTGGGCCGGTCAACTGGAAAACTGTTTCTAAAGGTTTGCAAACTGCATATGCACTCCTATACACACATTGCTGCACTGTATATACTTTCATAGTCAAGATTTGTAATCTTCTGATATGGTTCTTTATTTAAAGGGTCTAGAGCTGAATGGATTTCAATAGTGCAACAGGTATGTTTATTTAACTAGGACACTGAAACAGAGACAGTAGTTAGCTGGAGTCAATTCAACGGATTTGGAAAGCAATACACCTGGTGTCATTGTATTTTACCTTTAGAAATGCAAACATGGTGATGATTGCAGGTGCATGCTTCAGATCTGCTTCTAAAATTCACCACTGTCCTAGAGGAAGAGATACAGCAACAGTACTCCCAAGTTCTTCTTTTTTTTTCAATCTAATTCTTCTGCAAAGTTTTTTTTTCTGAGACTGTTACACAATTTTATGTAATTGTGTAACACATTTCAAGTCTTTCTACACATGTGGGTCTGGGATTCATTGTGAGGCACTTATTTTCTAGTAAGGATTAGAACCCTCACCAGCTGGTGGTGATTACTTCTCCCATCATGGTCTACCACACAGTGAGGTGAGAATTCAGAGTATATTTTTTTCTAGTTTTCTCTATTAAAAACAGCTTTTTCCCTACAACAGTGATATACGTAAATATTACTATTAATGTGCACTCTATGTTTTAAAAGAATATTAAACAAAATGAAAATATTTTTAAAAATGTGTTGGACCCTTGTTACAATGAATGTTCTTCTGTATCCTTCAGCTCTTAGCTTCAGTGTTAATCACTTACTTGTTCTAACTTCACACCAAACTCCTTGGAACTTTTCCTGGTGTTAGAATCTCACAAGACAGTCTTTCAGGATCTTGATGGTCAAATCTCTCTCTTATCTGCACCATGCTTCCTCTTCAGGTTTCAGCGTCCTTCTCTTGTGTTTTCAGAGTTGGTGGTGGTGAGAACTTTTACTGCCTCACTGACCATCATTTCCCCATTTCCTTTTTTCCTCTCCTGGAGAAGTTAGCAAATCACCTTCATGTCTCACAAGGATTAGCAAAAGTTAGCAAAGAGAAAAATAATGTGTGTGTATGTGTATATACATATTTCTTCCACGTGTGATAAACACTATCTTGAAAATTAATTACCTGCTTCTTGTCCTTCCCAGATACTCATACTTCCCCTCTCTCTTTTGGGACTGGCCTCATTCTACGATAGAGTCCATCACCTTTCAAACCAGTCCCAGCTCAGACAAACCTACTGAAATTGATTTGTATCTAAAAACTTGAAGTTTAAATCAGATCAGATCAGATCAGATCAGTTGCTCAGTCGTGTCCAACTCTTTGCGACCCCATGAATCGCAGCATGCCAGGCCTCCCTGTCCATCACCATCTCCCGGAGTTCACTCAAATAGGGCTGTATTAATTAATGTTTAACAGTTTGTTCTGAGTGGGAGGAACAGAGGTAGGGAGAGGCCTGACTTATGGCAGTTCCCATTTCTGTGGTGTAAATACTTCCACTCTGGCTGGTTTCAAGCTTCCAGTGTGATGCCAGTATATGCAGAATTGGAAAGAAATGATGACCCATGTGAACCAGTGTAGACAGCGCCCAACACACCACTGGAATACTTAGCTTATTAGACCAACTTTTAAATTCAAATGTATCACATAGCATGTGACAAGTTTCGAAGCAGAGAATTTACTTACCTCATATGGCCACCCAGCCATAAGTTTTGGAGCCCTCACTTCCATTCCTGGTCCTTGCTTCCTGAAATGGCTATACGCATTACCTGAGTACAAAGTGAGATACGTATCTGCTATATCAATTCTGAATGCAAAACCACTGGAAATTGTTTTCTAGACCTAATACAGGTTAATACTATTAGGTACTATATATATCAAATCTATTACCTTGCCACATGAACACATTAAGCAGCACCTCTCTTCATCCTCACATTAGCTGGATTACAACTGTCCCATTGCTAAGATTATTTCAAATTAAAGCAATGTGTTTGAAAAATATACACCCAGGAATAATCCTGAGTTGAAGGAAGTGGATAAATTGTGGGAGGAAAATTGCCTGATTAGCAAATAAGAGTCCTCAGGTTGTTTTCTGATGTTCAATATTAATAGCATAATCATGTACAACAAATTTTCCTTTGAGACAAATGAAGTCATTCAAAATCATTCAAACAATTTTGATATTCATAATTTATCATTTATAGCTCAAAATCTTTCTCTTCTATAAAGACATTCTACCACATCCTATGCAAAAAGGCCTTGTTTCATCACCCAGGTGATAAACTCTCAGACCACGTGGCAGGCCAGATATATTTTGTATGCTCCACAAAAGTCCAATATTTAGTAGTTTATTAACTGATCATTTTATGAATTTTAGCTAAATCTGAAGGGTTCTGACTGAAACTAGTGATTCTCTTAATCCATAGATAGGCTTTCTCTAGTTTCTCTAAACTAAAAGTTAGGATATGTATGAGGACAATAATTTTTTCTAATTTACACATTTCTTTATATGGAAAGTCATAAAAAACACAGATCACAGTCAGTCATTTGTTAACACAAAACAGTTTTTCCTGAAAAGAAAGGAAGTTATACTATGACCACAGAAACCCTGGACTAGGTAGTGGGTGTGCTGTTCGCCCAGTAGTGTCCAACTCTTTGAGATCCCATGGATTGTAGCCCACCAAGCTCTGCTACCCATGGAATTTTCCAGGCAAGAATTCTGGAGTAGGTTGCCATGCCCTTCTCCAGAGGATCTTCCCAACCCGGGGACTGAACCAGTGTCTCCTGCATGGCAGGCAGATTCTTGACCTTTTGAGGCACCAGGGAAGCCTGGACTAGGTAGAATTCTAGTCATTTATTGCTGTGTAACAAATCATCCCCAAACTTAATGATGGGGAGCAACAATACCTATTTTGTCTCTCAGAGTTCAGCTAGGTGGTTCCAGTTGGGGATATGACTGATATCATATGATGGCTGGCATTTAGACAGCCTGTCAGATGGAGGCTGGCTGAGCAGCTCTCTGCCTGCTTATAGTCTTAGGACCTCTCCAAGTGGTCTCAATACAAGGTCTTCTCAGCAGAGTAGCCATGCCTCTTACATGCTGGCTCAGTGAGTATGGCTGGCGAGTGCCTTAAAATAAACTGGGAGAAGCTGCATGAATTTTCCTTACCTAATCTCAGAGACCACACAAACTCAAGGCAGCAATGTTCATTTAGTTAAGGCAGTCTCAAAGGAAAGGGAAATAGACTCCACCTCTAATGGCTCACTGATTTAACTTAAAAAAATAACTGACATGCAATAAGCTGAGATGAACTATCCGATGTTTTGACGAATATATGAACCCATGACACAATCACCAGAACAAAGGTAAAGAACTTACCCATCACTCCTAAAAGTTTCCTCACACCCTTTGGTAATAATCCTCCCTTTTCTTCTTCCCCGAATAACAAGCAACTATTTTCTGCCTGCTTTCTGGCACTAATGACTAGTTTGCATTTTCTGGATTTTATGTAAATTGAATTCTACATGATGTGCTCTCTGTCTGGCTTCTTTTCCTCAGCACATTTATTTTGAGATTTGTTTATGTTGTTGTCCAACTTAATAGGTCCCCCACAATGTTGTACGTGTGCATAGTTACTCCTTTGCGTGAACAGTCCACAATTTGTTTAGCCCTTCAGATGTTATAGATATTTGGGTTGTTTCCAACTTGGGGCTATTACAAACAAAGCTGCTGTGAACAATTGTGTACAAGTTTTGGCATGCATGTGCATTTTCATTTCTCTGGGATAAATGCCCAGGAGTATGATTGCTGGGTTGCATGGTAAGTGTATGCTTAGCTTTTTTAAGACTGCCATTGAATAGTATGGCACTCTGGAAAATATTCCAGAGTGGTTGTACAATTTTACCTTCCCATCAGCAGTGTACAAATAATCCAGTTTCTCTGTATTCTCACCAGCATTTTATGCTATCACTAATTTTTAGTTTTAGCCATTCTGATAGATGTGCTCACTGCGGTTTTAATTTGCATTTCCCGAATGGTGTTAGACATCTTTTCATGTGCCCATTTGCCATCTGTATACCTTCTTCAATGAAATGTCTATTTATATCTTTTGCACAGTTTGAATTGGATTTTTCTTTTTAACTGTTGAGTTTTTGAGAGTTCCTTATAAAACACACACCAGTCAACTGTCAGGTCAATTATCTTTAAAAGAGCTTAAAGAAGAAAAAAAATATGATACAGCTATTTCCAGTGTTTTATTGGAATGTGGTCTCACTCTCTTTCTTCCTTAAGAAATTTCTTTAGCATATCTTGTAGTGCTGGTGTGTGGGTCATTTTGTTTGTCTGAAACATCTTTATCTTTGAAAGTTATTTTTTCTGGGTATGGAATTTTAGGTTGACAGGTTTTTTTTTTTTTTTTTTGGTCTTTCAAAGAGTAAAGAGTACTGTCGTCTCACGTGCATTGTTTCCAAAGAAGAGTCTACTGTCATCCTCATCTTTTTTCCTCTGTTCAATATGCTTTTGTAATCTGGCTGCTTTTAAGATTATTTTATCACTGGTTTTAAGCAATTTGACTATGATATGTCTTTGTGTCACGTGTCACATGTCCATCTCTAAGCCAATCTCTGCCAAAGGAGAACAGAATTATGATGAAAGATTTAAACTATGATTCATCTCCTGGGGATATGCTCACCTTCTCTGAGCTTATTTTTGCAGGACACCTGCAAAAGAAAACAGTTGTGTCAGCAAGTAAAAAGACATCAGAAAAATTTGGGAAATGAAAGACCAGAAAACCTTGAGTATATCAAGGAACAGGATAGATATCAATTAAAAGATCTTAACATCTAAATGTACGCAGCATGAAATAAAATAGAATCATCCTGGGTATGACACACTTGTTTAGTTGGCTTGGGATTCGAGTTAGGATAGTGTATGTAAATAAATATCTTAGGAAAAATTAGGCCTGCATAGGAAAGGAGTTCACTCTTCCTGTGTACTGACAGTGGTACTCAGTTGACAAGATTTGCACAAAAATCTTTACCTCCTGCAAGAAAAGTGCTTTATTGCATTCAGAAGATGATAGTTGTGGAGTACGTGAGAATATACTAGAGCAAAGCAAAGGGCAGCATTATAATCTCAAATCAAAGCCTTAAAGAGACACCCTGACCTTCTTCAGTTCCTCAAATGGTGCCAGTGGATAAGATGAGCACTGTATCCTTGGTCCACACTTCTGTTTGTCCCTAGAAATTCATCCAAGAACCTCAGGACTGAAGAAGTAACTTATCTGATAGCCCCAAGTTTCACTACATTTAAAAATCCTGTCTTAACCAGCAAAAAGCAGAATTCTTCACAAATGTGGGAGTTTCATAGCCAGATCCATCACCATAATCTAACAAAGCTGATGATTCATATCAGTCTTAATTATACTTCCGCACAGTAGTAACATCACAAGAAAATAAGGGCATAAGAATACATCACAAAACACCATTCATTACTTTGTTCATTTCATTTTTGAAAGAATTATCTAAGGGGGGGATAGCAAGTACCAAGAAAGATTGGACAGTTCCCGTATGACTAGGAATGATGGTTTCACCAAGGAACTGTGCTCTTATACAAGAACTTAGAATGGAGTCATTTGAAAAGACCCTGATGCTGGGAAAGATTGAAGGCAGGAGGAGAAGGGGACGATAGAGGATGAGATGACAGGATGGCACCACGGACTCAATGGACAGGAGTCTGAGTAAACTCTGGGAGTTGGTGATGGACAGGGAGGCCTGGTGTGCTGCAGTCCATGGGGTCAGAGAGTCAGACACAACTGAGTGACTGAACTGAACTGAACTGGAGAATGGAATCATAATTCTTACATTCATGTTCTCCCAGTATTTGAATATGGTTTGATAGGAAGTGGGAGATTTTATAATTTTGCTAAAGTTATTCTCAAACTAGCATAGCAGGAGTCTATTTATTCCATATACTTTCGGGAATAAACAACACATATAAACCTTTTTGGTGGCCCAATCAGCAGGAATTTCTCTGCCTACAGATGATATGACACATCTCTCAGTTAACTCAAATCCAAATGTAAAATCTGGCCTTTAAGGACATTGCCATGTGGATTTGTTACACACCCTGAGACGCTTTGGTTCTATAATCCAAAGACTAGAATATGCTCACCTGTATGAAATTTTGTATGAAAAATGTACAATGTAGATATGCGATGTCACTTTCATATGCTGCTTTTTATGAGAGATGTAAGCACTAGCGTGAAAATGATGAACAGAATTCCTATCAAGTTGACATGTTCTTCATTTAACCATTTGAAGGCACCAAAGCAAGAGAAAGGTCATTATCAAAAACACGGCACAGTATTTTTATCTGACCAGTGAAGTGTGTTGCCCTGGTTCACAGTGAGAACCGTGACCCAGCCAAAGGAGAGTGTCACACTTAAAATCTGGTTGGCAATGTGTCTTTCATTTCAGCAGATGACCTCCTTTCTGCTACATATCAAAGAAGCTGTAAAGGTCAACTGACCTCTTAAAAGTGGGAGAGACAAAAGTCAGTGCTGCTACATCAGCTGCGGGATTTCAAGTCAGAATCTTTCCCCCAAAATGCAGTAGGGTAAAGCAATCCACAGCCATCTAAGTAAGAGACAGACAGACAACCCCCTCCCTTTTGGTTTGCAGAAGTCATCTGAGGTAGTTCTTTGGCGGGGGGGCAGTTTTAATAGCAAAAATGTACAGGTTTTGCAAATTTCTCAGATCAAATTGAGACTGAAAGAAAGCACTTTAAATAATTATGTCAGAAAACAGACGTACATGAGGTGCTTCCTAAGCAAACGGGGGCATATGATCATATATAAAAATGAGGGCAGGATTGTAAGAAACATAAACAAATATGCAAAGTAGAGTTACTGAAACTCTGCACTTTATGGCCATTATATTGTCATAGAAACACAAATGAGTTTGCATGTGGAAATCCCTTCCAAGACAGCACTGGTTGATGTCATTTTTGTCGTTATCACAGGAGGTAGAAAGTGTAGATGGGAGAGAGCACTTCTGCAAATAGCACAGGAGCTTCTGCTAATAATTATAATGTGCGATTGCTACGGGGTAAAATGATACTTAAGGATAGAGTGGGTTAGGAGGGTTTCATTTGCTGCCTTCCATTCTGGCCCCTTGTTCCTTTCTGGATGGCTACCAGCACAGAGGAGAAAAAGGAATCTGTCCAGAGCAAGAGGCTCTGTCTTCAATCCAGCTGTGAGTCTCTCATGGGAATACCCACTGCTCAGACTCTCCCTGCTGAACAGGGCATCCTTGGGGGGTTCCTACCAGAATTATTCCTGTGAGCTCATACTTTTTATAACTAAAATCATTTCCAAGGATGGAGGAATCCCAGAGTTAATTTTTGTCTTAAACCCTTTACATGTAAAGCACAAATGATTACTAATTGGGAAATTTATTTAGCAAATATTTGGGGAAGAAAAAACACACCTTTTAAAAATTGTTGTTGTTGTTATTGTTACAATGTTTCCCACTCTTCACCCCCTCCAAAAAAGAGGGGTGCAGGTGTGGGGGCAGAACAGAGAAAAGGAGAAAAGTGGCTTCAGCTCAGTGAAACACTAAAAAATGCACATGAATCAATTATGAAAAAGAGAAGGTCCCTTTGAATGAGGAAAAGCTGATTGGAATTAAGATAGGCTTTGTTCCTATCTGCAAGGTACAAGGAGGGGACTTTTCAGTGGAACAGAAAAGGGGGATTTGGGACTGTTTGGCTGCTTAATGCCATAGTGCTTCAGAGCCCATGTGAAAATTTGCTGCTGGCTATTAATCATCATTGTGCCCCTGCAAAGAAGCTGTTACAATGATGACTATATGTCATTATATTCCCACTGTAAGTAACGAATCAGAGAGCTGGGAAAGTTGGATAAGAGCGGCTGGCAAACTTTTAAGCGGTCGAATCTATTTAAATAAATTTACATCACATTTACTACTTTCTCTGGTATGGGAATCATACTTTAAAATGAAACAATATGCTGTGTTCATGGGGCCTGGTCTTTTATTCCCCTGTCTCTGAGCCTACTTTCCAGGTCAGCCTTTGCCAGCGCTGACAGCACGCTTTTCTCATAGCCTCTCCTTCTCATAGCCTTTGGTTGCTTTCAAGTTCAATTTAGCACAATAAAGTTGTTATGCATGACAGTTTGGAGTGCAGAATAGGTGGTGTCTGAGCCCGCTGTGTCGCTACAAAGTGGGTCCATTCTCTATGGGCCGGCTCAGTTACTGGAGCCTTACTGGTGGGATTCAGCCATGGACTTCCAGACGTTCCCATCCTGACGAAAACAATTAGCTTCAAACCGCACGAAGCCGCGGGGTCAGCCTCTCTTTGACTGAGGCTGCGCCATTTAACGTGCTGCAGTGGATTTCAAATTTATGTTGATTTATCCTGTTGCGCTCCCCTTTTATGCATTTTATTTACAGATGTGTAAAGAACAGGGAAAGCTGGAGTCCCACATGCTTCAAAAGTTTTATCAGAAATCTAAACCATTGTTTTTATGTTTATTTTATAGAAAAATAGAGTTGAAACATGTCAGGCTTAATTCCATTAGGCTGAACTGCCCAGAACAGAGCCCTGGGGTTTGCAAGACAGAATCTGAAAGGAAGTGTCTCCTTGGCTAAGCATCATCAACAAGCCAAACAACAAACAACCCTAAAACACTGGTGTTGTCAGTATAGCTTTCTATTGTGGGAGATTACCCTCCAAAATCCCACTCTGACCTAAAAGTGACAGATCTTTTAATAGAAGCAAGATGTAATTCTCGGCTATTATCAGCCACCATGTGTATTTGTGTGTGTGCATATGGATGTATCAGATCAATTAGTGTTTAGTAGTCACTGATGTCCACCCAAGTCCTTACTGTCCTTAGACATATGATACATTCTGCTGCCAGAAAACAAATATCATTTGATTTTTTGACATTGCAGAATTGTCCTCCTGCAGAGAATATAACCTCTTCTCTTGTCCCTCTGATGAAAATCATGTAACAAAGCAAATTTAGGTGTAGTTTGAATTTTACCATCAGAGTCATCTAGGCCAGATGGCTTCAGTCTCTGAGCAATCCCAGGAAAAGAAATCACAGTTGTCTTGATTACTGATCTCACTAATTATAGGGTACCACCATCAAATAAGCCTCCTTCTAGATTAGAAATTAACTCAAAGCATATTTCACTATCTTAAAAGAGTTCAGTATTTTTCTCTAAGCTATTGTACACCTAAAAAAATTTCTTTTTGCCAAAAAGGTGAAATACAAATGGAAACGGTTCCACATAATGTTTACTTTAACTGTGTACTAGCAGAGAAGAGTAAAAATTAAAATTCCACATGGAGAGAGTTTCTAGAAAATAATTCTGTCTTTCTAACATATCATTTAATATAATTTCAAAGTGTTTTTGACCAAGTTACATCATTAAAACTACAAATATATTTCACATCAGCAAAGTTTGTGAAGGAAACTCGACTGTTTGCGCTGGTCAGCCCTCTCCTTCTGCCAGTGTTAGAATATTATTTGGTGTCACTCTTAATAAGGTGTTTCTTTAGAGGTACTCATTTAGAATGGATTTTGGAAATGAGGCTAGACAAAGAAAAATTGCATTATAAGAGAAAGTAAATGTATTTATGTCAAAATCACTACACCCTTTCTAATTTTCAAATGGGACAATTTTTTTGCCATTCAAATGAGTGAATACTCCAAAAACTGACCAAGATATTTAAGTGATAACTTAAATATTTTTTTTCTTGAAGAAATATGTCATAAGTGTATTTTTAAATCCCCCATGCAAAAGTAGTGAGAGCAGAAGATGGTTTAATGAGAAGAGTATGCCTGGAAGTTCACACACACACACACACACACACACACACACACCAGGGACACAGTGTACAGACGTATACCACAGTATAGGCTAAAAAGCTTAACACACATCTCATCTGAAATTTGGAAATACAGAGTTACTTACTATAAAAGTTCATTTCCTCATCTCAGAAGAAATTTCTGAGAAAGTATTGTTAAATTAATAAACAGAAATAAAAAGATGGTCTTGGAGAGAAGCTTGAAGGATTATAATATGCCATAATTATTTTATGTAATATTACAGACCCAGAGTTTCAGACTGACAGAGATATTCACATCCTTTATTTGAGAAGATGTGACCCAGCAGAAACAGTTGTACATGGGTAGACCATCTTCACTTGTCAGTGAAGCTGCTTCTGTTAAGCTGCTGTGAAAGATGTCTGATATGGAAGATGGTCAATCTTCAGTGTTCTTGCAGGTTGAAGGAAAGAAGGGAAGAGAAAGGCCAAATGAAAAGTTCTTTATAGAGAGTGAATTTGAAGTGAGGCAATATATATAGAGAGAAGGCAGTATTCACCAAAAATGGCATCAGCAACATTAGCCAAATTTTACCAAAGTCCTTTGGCTAAAATAGGTATTCAAGATAGCATAAGCTTCAGGAGAATAGAATCTTGAGTTTAAATTGCAGTTTTATCACTAGTTTGCTTTGTGATACTTACCTGATAGCCTCAGGTAAGTTTCTAAAAAATCCTGGAGCATCTTTCTCCCCATTCATAAAATAAAATAATAATCCCAAAATATTCATGGTTGTTATGGAGACTAACCAACAAAGTAAAGTGCCCAATATAACATTTGGAATGTAGTATTCTATAAATACTGATTATCTTAATTTTTTTATATGGCTCTTGCAATTATCATCCTCAGATTCTTCTGTTCATCACATAAGTCAAAATTCTGATATAAAATCTTAGAGAAATAGAGACATTCATGGTAACAAATCTTATAATGGATTTCTGATGGTTTGGACTTGAGAAAAACTATACCCATATAATTAGTTTTTATTTGGTTATTTTTAGCTTTTGCTTATACTAGTTTGAACACTGAAGCAAATTAACAAAGACCTGAAAAAAGGTGCTAATACCATGGCAGTCGTATCTTCCCTCATGTAGACATATGTTTAAAGTGACAATGGCATGAAACCCACAAGGTAATCTACACAAAAAGTCTCCCAGAGCCTTAGTTAGCAATCTGAGATGCCAAAGTAAAGGGGCGTTGGGCATTATAAGAACAACTTGCTTAATGTTTACTCCTGTTGCCCCAAAATAGAATCCCTTGGAGGAATAATGCTTTAGTGCTCATGAAAAAAAAGAGTGAATTCATTGATCTAACACTCATTTATAAAACAACTCCTCTGAGGCAAAGAATAACACCTCTCAAGCAACAAAACTTCATTCCTATGATATAGTCATGAAACCATATATGAGTTTGACAATGGGGAAGGGGAGGAAGAGGAGGACCTCTTCTCATTCAGTGTTTGAACTCCAAACTTAAGGCAAAACTTTCAGAAGAATATGTTCTGTTTCTTCTTACTATGTAAGTTTTCCAGGTACTAGCGATGATCTTGACCAAATGATTGGCCACAATGATTTTTTTTCTGCTATATTGCTACCTAATTGAATTCCTGTATTAATGACAGCTTTATTTTAAGCACTGCAAGTATATTGCAGAGTTAAATAGGCATACATAATTAAATATTATAGTGAACTGCAAAAAGGACTCAATTCTATGTTGGAAATGCCACATATGATGGAAATGTGATAAACATTTTTACTCAATACAGTAATTGGACATACTAGTCCTTTTTTCCAAAGTCTATTTTTTTTTCTATCAGTTGATCACATTCCTTAACGACATGGTTTTTGCATTTTTAAAAATATGCAAAGCATGAATCAGCTTTTGAACTTGACTTTTAAACTGATCTTCCTTTACAAATATTGATAGTAAACCAAGAAGAAATTAGCTACATTAGATTTCTGCCTATTTCCCTGTCTTTTAACTATTCAATAGGATATGTTTTCTTACATCTTCTCAACATTGACGTGATAATTTTCAAGACCTGTGAATATGGAATTAAACATACACATGTAAAGTAGGCTATTTGTGCAACATACCATCTTTAAACAATTTTTTTGTTTTTATGGGCAAGCTGTTAATCAAGAGACATATGTGCTGTTTTATATACCCACATGCTTTACTACCATTTTTTAGATAAGCACCATAACTTAAGTTGTCTTCCACACAAAGTTCTGGCAAGCTTCAATAGATTCATTAGTGGGTTTTTCTTTACAACCAACGAAGCTCAAAGAGCTTCTAACAATGGAGCTAATCACTGCCTCTTCCCTGACCCAAGCTTAGGTTTTCCCTCCTTTCACTTCAGACTCTTATTTCATTTCTGAGCAATTGGATTTCCGTGGCACTGCTAGAACAAATAAATATCTCCCTTTTCCCCCTGCTTACATCTTTTGTGTATATTTTTTCTATACGACTGCCCGTATTTAAACTAGTGTGGTAATGGCAGGGTTCTTCAGGTAATCTTTCATTGGACATAAATGGTGTAGCATTAAAATGCAGATAATGTTACCTCAATTAGAGAATGCTGTGCAAAACTTGAAAAAGACGTAGCTAAATGTTTGGAC
Organism: Oryx dammah; assembly: GCF_014754425.2. Lineage (NCBI taxonomy): Eukaryota > Metazoa > Chordata > Mammalia > Artiodactyla > Bovidae > Oryx > Oryx dammah. The sequence continues at coordinate 22,348,483 of NW_024070189.1, read as the reverse complement.
TAAACAAGTAAGTCTATGTTGTTAAGAGTGGGGCTGGGCAAGTTGCATTTTCAATAGATCCCTTAATGAATAAATGTTAGACTGTATCAACAGTCCTGAACAGGCTTGTGGTTTGTGTGTGCATGAAGTGTAATGGTATCAATTGACTAGCTCTTTGTGGTTGCTATAAAGTACTCTTGAATGTGTCAATGGAGAGAAGGCCTGCAGACAATGAAGCCATGACAGCTGAATGTCAGCAGCGACCTTGAACCTAAACTGGTTTCACCATTCCAGTGACTCCAGCTACAGTGAAGACATGCACTGGAGCCGGACCTTCGGCATTGCCTGTCATTTTCTGTGTTCAGATTCCAAGCACTTAAGTGACAATTTCACCACATTGCTAGACCCTGCTAATATGCATCAGTGAACGTTCACTTATTAGTGATGGGGCTAACGATATGTTCAGCATCTTAATCAGACTTGCATTGGCATTTAAAAATACAGAACACAAAGCAAAACAAAGCATCATTCTAGACTAAATGTTTCATATAAGCAGACTCATCCAGAGAAGAGACTCAAAACATGTCTTTTTTGCAGCAATGAATTCTTTGATATCGATCTTGCATTACATAGCATTATTGCACATACATTACTGCATTCATTATTGCTGCAAATAGCACATGATTAGTTAATTAAAATATGGCATCAAAGAATAATTAATATTTGTAATGCAATGTTTCTTTAATGAAAAACAAGAGAATTCTTCTAAAGGTCACATTTACAGATTAAATGTGTCTTTAACATAAATGGAATGTTATTAAGCTAGGCTCAATGTTCAGGAGAGAACTACAAAGGCTTTTGTGGCAAAATACCATTAATGAATTCAAGAAACTGAATCCCTTTGGTAATGCTGGAGTTGAGCAAGGTTAGAAGCCCAAATACAACTGGATGTTCCTAATACATTCACTGTATTCTGCAGTGGGCAACTGAGGGCAGGGAAGCAGGGGACTGGCTGGAGAAGGGGAGAGACTGCAGGAAACAGAGGGGAAAAGGCAGAGAGAGAAAAAAAGAAGATTTTGACTGGTCAGAAACACATAAGCATGTGTATGCAGCACGGAGCAGTAATTCTGAAAATTGGCATTCTTATATTGTAGGAAGGATAGCTAATATTTTTTTGGTATTAAAACATGGTATTCATATGAAAGCACGATAAACTGATGACAGTGCATTCTAAAGCGAATGGAACGTTTGTTAAGAATGAACAATATAAAGAAAATGATTAACTTTATAATTATGAAGATTTGTAAACACAGATTTGTTACTAGAAAGTTTTTGGGCATCGATACGAGTAAGGTATGGCACATATATTTCATTTAATTAGCACATCTTTGAGTCCTAATCATCAGTAAAAACTTGTGTGACACAATAGTCTTTGAAGTAAATAAAATGGGGACACCACTGACCTCTTGTTTCTCTGTGCTTATCTCAAGCTCTTATATACTGTAAATAGTTAACTGCCTGATTAAATATGTCCTTTTAAGTCCTTTACCACATACAGTGGGAAAAGGAAACCCGTGAAGAATAAACCTGTGCCTTTTACTTGAAAATAGTTCAATGTTGGCAAAAATTTTTCAGTAAGTTCCTAAAAAAGAGGAAATCATATGTATGTTTTAAAAATAGCCAGAACATATCTTAAAAATAAGCATGCTACTCTGAAAAATGTTTACTATCCAGAAAACACTTGAACAAGAAGTTCATTATTTGTTTATTTAGTAGTAAGTGTACTTTATCAGATCGTACATACTATAGAAAAAAGGTAACGACATCATCTTGATTCTATCATTTTGGTTAAAATATTCGTTATGTTATCAAGCCACCAAAAAAAAAAAAAAAAGGAATCCTTTTAAGACAGATAGTCAAATAAAGACTGAAAACCATCATCAATTTCCCTAAGATAAAAAAAAATGGGCAAAATTAAATTTAGTGCATAAAGAGGTTCTTTGGAACGTTAAATTCAATATACAGTGAAAACAAAGAGTAAAATAGGAATTTTTTTCTGCATTAAGTTTTATGTATGTATTTCTTATAAAAAAGGATAAGCCCCTTTCTACTCTTTATGGGTGCAATTGCAAAGTTGAGAATTCAATGTACACCTTTTTACATTACTATTATTACTTATAAGTGGGCTGGTACATTGGCAGCTGTAAAAAATTAATCTGCTTCACTTACTTATGAGAGTTTGAGATGACTCTATTTTTATGATTTTTCCAAATATGTTTTATACCAGAAAGAAAGTATTAGTATCACCCAGTTTTATTCTGAATCATTGAGATTTATATGAATTATATGCATTAGGAAAAAATCATTTAGAAAGCTTTTATATTTATATTGGCACTTACCATGTATATAGATGTGGTATAATTTTTATGAATGCCAGAGAATAAAGGAACTTCACAGATGCCACCATCCATTATGAAGTAGACATCTCTGCAAACTCTTATTGACATCATTTTAAGTTGCCTCCTCTGCTGTACAGAGCTCTCAAGAAGACAAGCTCCAAATCTTGAAAAAATATCTTGATGGTTGAAATGAACACCGATTTTTGCTGTTATATGTATTTTAAAGTAGGGTGATAATTCTCAAATGAGAATTAATCCCCCGTGAATATATAGGTTATGGAATTTAAGTTTAAATACAAAAGTTGTCAGAAATGAAATTCAGGTTAACAGGTCAACACAATGCCTACAGCTGAGGTGCTCATTTCTATTGGCCTACATACACTGGCAATCTTGACTAGACCCAAATTTATGTGGATGTCTGAAAATATATCTTTCTTCATAAGACAATTAAAGGGCATGTTTGGTAAATATTTGATTATATTATTTAGGAAAATATTCTAAATAGATGTTGGTATGAAGAAATGATAGACTATTCTGTGAATAAATATTTAACTATGCTAGAATGTGTATTTAAAATTGTACAACAAACATGTATCAATATGGGATTATCCTTGTACTTAAAGCTACATTCCATAAATGTGTATATCAAGTAGGTTTTTCTTCAACATACATGAACATAAAGATGGGTCATTTTAGAATGCCCTTCACTCTCTTAAAGTCCCAATAAATAAATAAATAAATAAAAGAGTGGGTTGAAAGTGAACTTGGAATTACTTTCAAATTTCTGGGTTACATATTTAAATTTTACTTTCATTTATTTGTATATTCATTCAACAAATGCTTAATACGTTAGGTTTTGGGTTTAGAAAAAAAAATTGGATTTCTGTGCCAACTTTCATTCTTTTTGTTTGCTTTTAAACATGTAGTTTTTCAACTCTTTCAGCTATGAGAAAAAGACTGAAAAGTTTCACCTGGTTTGGTTAAACACGTAACTCTGACCTGAAACTCAAGCAGCAGCCCCATGCAGGGCCTCACCTCTTTTCCCAGAAGATGAAGGGGCTCTATGCCTACACCCCACCTCCACTCCATGTATCACTCAAGATTAAAAAATTCATTCTTAAAAAAATCCACTCAGCTCTGAATTTCACTGGACTATATCTATACATTCAAATTTTAGTTCCGCCAACCAGTATTCTACAGCATCTCTTACGTTCCAGACATACAACTAGTTATTCTGTCAGGTGGTATTTTATGTAATCTTTAGAGTCACTGTGTAAGGAAGAAATTTCTAAAGCTAAGACAATGCTCCAAACAAGGAAAAGCTACAATTCTAATCCAGATCTTCTCACTCCAAAGCCAGCTCTCTTACAGATAAATTCCTATATGCCAAAAAGACCACCTGATTCACTCAAGCCAAGCAGCATCTCTACTGAGTGGAAATATTAAGCAAACTAGAATTTGGATGAATGGATCTTCTTAAGCTCCTAGATAGAGAAGCCTATAGAAAAGAGAGTGAACAAAGATACACTTATTCAGTACATATAAGCATGAGCTCAGGTTAAAAGAACTCTGACTACATTCTAACTCCCCCACCCCTATCCCTTTAGTCAATTCTCCTCCAAGAAAACTGTGCATTTCTTCTCTGAAACAGGGGTGACAACCAGGAGGAATTTTTACTGAGACTGTGCCTCTAAATTTAGCAAGTTTGAGGTTATGATGCTATAGCAGAAATCAGTTGCTACTAGGCCCAGCCATGATTTTATTCCTACACATCCCCATCTGCCTCTACATGGTACCACACTGGAGTGGTAGAGGGCTAGGTGAGAACAACCACAGAAGTTCTTTCTCATTAGAGCTCTGATCAGGGATGACATCTTTCAAAAAAGAGAACTCAAAGAAGCTTGCCCACTGCCCAAATATTCAGTATTTCTATATATTCAATTTCTTTAGCTACATTTGAATGATTCTATTCTTACCAAACAAATTTTTTCAACACATTAAGGAGAAAAGTTGATTCTTCATATAGTACGGAAAATAACATAAAACTCGTTTTGAAGGAAAGTTTAATTAAATTCATGGTATATATTTCCTGATCTAAATAAAAGCATAATTTCTTCTTTTATTTTTGTTCAAATAAGTTATAAACCTGTGCAAATTAACAGTAATATTTATAAAAATAAAAACTTCTTTAAATGTTTTGTGATATAAAATAGAGCCAGATCACTATCAATCAAATATATGTAATAGTAATACTCATAGCTTTATCTACTCTCACCCAAACTCTACAGCTTCAGTTCAGCTTCCAACATTTTCACACAGAAAACTTCTTTGCACTCATTTTGTCAGTAAAATATTTAAATATATGTAATATACATGTGTGATGTTTTTGCTAAAGCTGTAACTCCAGTACTTTGGCTATCTCATGTGGAGAGTTGACTCATTGGAAAAGACTCTGATGCTGGGAGGGATTGGGGGCAGGAGGAAAAGGGGACAACAGAGGATGAGATGGCTGGATGACATCACCGACTCGATGGACATGAGTCTGAGTGAACTCCGGGAGTTGGTGATGGACAGGGAGGCCTGGCGTGCTGTGATTCATGGGGTTGCAAAGAGTCAAACACGACTGAGCAACTGAACTGAACTGAACTGAAGCAGAAATATTTTTGGCAAATTTTGCTTTAGGTAACATGAACTATTTTACTCTATTCTATTATGCTGCTGTCTCAAAGAAATCCAAATAAACACACACATATTTTATAATGTTATACTTAAGATGCAATGAATTCCAGCAGTAAAGATTCTCTTGTACATTCTCTAGTTGCATGTCCTGTTGATACACAACTGATTCATAAAATTGGTTGGACAATTTTAGAAATGAATATAAAGTGTAGTCACATTAATGCTGAAATAATTATTAATAAAATCCTAAAAAGGAGTTCTATTGATCATAGAGAAATATGTAGTCTCATTTTACTTGTTATCACAAAGTTATATTACTACTATTGTGCAGCTAAGCACATTTGGAGACATCATGCAAATCTACCTGTCATATTTAATTATAAACCACTGAGGAGACTGCTAATAAAATTAACAAATAAAAATAGCAATATTCAGTATTTAACTGCTCTTGGTCTGAAAGCATATGAGAATTGCCATTTATAAATACCAAGTGCCATTTAAATGATTTATCAATGAATTCACTGTAACAAATTCTCTGAGAAGTGTTTGTAATGAGGTCAGATCCCTACAACATGACCTCACATTTTGAGATGCAGCCACCTTAAAAAGGTGATATCCATAGTTCAGAGTATTGAAAAGTATGAGCACTAGGAAATATGAGATATTTTTGAGTATTTCAAGGCCCATTTTTGTTTGGCTATTTTATATACCATGGACAAAACCCATGTCAAACATAATATAATAACCACTTGGGAGGTTAACCTCCCAAGTAAAAGTTGGGAGGAACTTAGCACAAAACACCATATTGGTGATATTTCCTGACACTAACAGAATAAAGGGGATCCCTTCCCACCACACTGAAAACATAGGACATATTTTAAATGTCTTTCTCATAAAAAAATAATTTTTTAGTAATTAGGCTACACTGTTTGAGTACTGTCTTTTCATATGTCTACAGAAAGCTACTTTCTGAAAGAATACCTAGCTGTCCATCTTCCTATGTTTTCCATCAGAAGCAAGGCAAAGCACAAGAAGGTTCTCCTCATTGAGTTTGCATTTAAAATATCTGAGAATCTGCAAAAATCAAGTATCTCTAGTACCAGTATAGGTATTACATATTCCTGTCTTCAAAATCTTGCCCATTTTCTTTCAACATGCATCTAATTTTTAAGAACCACAGATGCATTATGAACCTTTCTTGGGTAGGCCCTCCATACAAAGTGTAGAATAGAAAGTATTGTTTCTTTAAAGTATTCCTGTTTCCTTTGGAATAATATCATTTAGAATGCACCTAAGCCATATTAAGTGGTTGACAGATAGCATAAACAAAAATAGGTTTTACATTGCAGCTGTACACAATACACCTTTGTACAGTTGACTGATTGCTTACAACAATAAAAAATAATTGTAGCATTCTGCTGTCAAACTTTCTGGCTAGTTTATAGTGAACTTCAAAAATATGATTCTTTTTTCTCAAATGCAATTAATTAGAAGATAAAAGTAACGTGGTGCCATGAAACATAAATGTTTCACTCCAAAGAGGAGATTGTTTGTTATCCAATAACAATAGATAAAGTTTCACATCCCAGTTTTTCAAAAGAAGGCAATGGTACCACTTAAGCATGTGAGGAAATGCTTCATGAGGCAAGAAGTATAATATGATTAATATTAAAAAATGAAAAGTATTTATTTACCAGTTTTGGCAGTTGTCAGGGACATCACTGTTTCAAGTGGCATTTTTGACAAAACAATTTGCTGGCTGATAGTTACAGGGGAACTGAAAGATTTTTTTTTCCTATGTATTTACAATATTAAAAAAAATGCATCCTCAAAGTAACTTTTCTGCTTAAGAGAAAAATAGAATGAGTTCTACAAAACAACCCATCCAATGCAGTTTCTATAAGAACAAATGAATGCAAGTGTTAACAAGCCCTAATCTTCCCTTTTGTATTTGTTTCTTCATTAAGCGCTAACTATGCTTTAGCTCTTGTATCCTGAAGATTTGATGTGAAGATGGTATGACAGGCTTGGCTTCTCCCGATGCAGCTGGCACTCCTCATGCCAAAAGCCAGAGTTTGTGGTAGTGGGATCAGAAGAGAGTCGTTCGGAGCACAGTTTGCCTGTCAGTTTCCCATCCGCCTCGCAGCGCAGCACTCCCTCCCCGAGTCCTCTTAATGAGAAGTGGAGGACAATACCAGTATTGTTGTTTCTACTCGCAATCTTGTGGAAAGAACAATCGCTGTTTACCCAAGCATTTGTATTACCCAAACTCTGTCGATAATTACTTCTAGAGTCCCTGATTAACTCTGCTCTCTGCCTCAGCACAAAAACGCTATTGAGATAGACACCAGACAACTTTTCTATCTCTTAGAGCCTTTTAACAGTTTACCAAATATGATTCCCTCCTCATATTTATCAGAAGAAATGCACCTACGTGATTTGCACTCAGCTCATCAAGAGCTTTGCAACCATGGTAAAAAAAAAAAAAAAACCAGTGAGCTACTTCGCAGGCCTGAAAATTCTCCATCACCTCACCATCTCCCCTCCCCCACCTCAAAAAAAGTTAAAAAGCACCGTCCCCTTTCAGTTGCCATAGTCCTGTACCTAGGAATCTGTGATAAATATAAGCACATTTCAAGTCACAGTGATGTTTCTAGTCTGTTTATCGCGGTTAACTTTCTATGGTGAAATATGTAGGAGAAAAATTTCAAGTTATTTAATTACTATGCAATTTTGTGATATGCTTTTGTTTTCCAAGACCTAACAAAATGGAACTGTTGCTATGTCTATTTCCATGATACTGGTAATAATTTTAATCTGTCACATCACCCCTACCCCCCTTCTCGTCCCCACCCCACACGCAGTCTGCTGTTGGCGCTATGCAAAACAGCATCATGAATATGCGTAATTATGGAGATTCATGGTAATTTTTCAGGGTTATCCGATGTGACGTTTATAGGACAGCAGCATACATCAATTTAAACGAGAGTGACAAATATCTTATCCTTTATATTTCTATAGTATTTTTAATATTTTCTTGGCCCCTCTCTAGGGACTAGTGTGAAATGGTAAGAACTTGAATAATGAAAATGTTACACAATCAAATGCTTTACTAGAATGTTTTTTAAAGGCAAGTTTGAAAGTGATTCTCTACCTGTTGAAGTTTAAAAAGTACAATACACTGAATTTTCTTAGAGGATACTTTTATCAAGCATCTTACACATTTCCAAACCAACAAAAGCATGGACATTCGAATGTGCCATTTTAAGATGAGGCCGAATTGCTTAATTACTTTTAAACTATGACGGCTTGCCTGACAGAATTATTTGGCCAACAGGTCCACCAACTTTATTAAGCACAGGCATTTGAAACAATAATCTAATTGTGGCATATCTGAATTTTGTTCTAAGTCTTGTTGCATCTCTTGAGAGACTTGCATATTATCTTTATCTCAGTGACTAATTAGGACTAGCTTGACAATTTCATATTTACAATGATTACCAAGTAGGAATCCTCTTCCTTGTTCCTTATGTTTGTCATGAATGCTGTATAATACTAATTACATTGAGGATATAAAGAGCCCACAATTTGATTGAGAGACATCTTGAGTTTAAAGTGAGTAAATGTGAACTGTACCAAGAATTTCAAATGGCAGAGCAATTAATATCTATGTCTTATGCAGTCACTAGAAAGGATGAAATAACTGGATGAGTTCAAGTCATTCCATCAGCCATATTTTTAGTGTATTAACAATAAAGTCATTAAAAATTGGTTTGATTGAAAATGATCCTCTCCATTCTAACCAACTGGATTCAGAATTCCTTTTTTCTCAAGCATATACTTTCAGGATTTCAGGTGGAGGGTCAAACTTTCACAATTATATGTTCCTCAGGACTATATTTGTAACACACCATCAAGAATACTATCCATACAATTATCAGGGCCTACTGTGGAAGTAGACTGTTAATAGAAATAGTAATGAAGGAGACTGGGGCATTAGTATGCCAGAGAAGATTGGAGAAACCTAGTTTGCATGATGCATATATAATTGTATGTTACATCTAAATATCACTATACGTTGCTTTAGAAATAATTACTTAGGAAAATATATTTAACTCCTCCCCTTTTTTAAGATTCTGTATTTCATTAACAAACAAGTCCATTGGTGTATTAAGTCTATAAGGTAGCAGGCTGTAAGTGAATGTGTTCTGTATTTGCATGTTTTTAAAGTGGCAATTTCTAAAGACACACAATTGCTACGTCTATATACTCGTATAAAGCAAAGTGAAGAATTGATGCAATCATCCAGATAATTCAAGGGAAAAACACTTTTGCCTCAATTATCTACTGCAAGTGAAAGTGAGGGGTTTAGCCTGAATTGTTCAAATAAGTGCCTGATTCTCTTCACTTTGCATGTGTAGACACATTTTGCAATAATATTTATGTTAACATTTGTAATTTACATACATATAAAGGAGATATATTTCCACACTAAAGATGATCGAAATCTTTCCAGCAATAATTCCTCTTTGGTTTTACCTAATTTTTGGTAGAGTCTGATTATTCATGTGCATGTTACGTATGATAATTGAATTAAGGCAAAACTAGATGGACTCATTTGTTCTTTTATTAAGTGCTTGCTTAATAATCTAATTTGTATATAAGATATTGATCTATAAGAAGTTCATTGATATATTCTGTCTAAAACTTAAATAATATATGCTCCTTACTGAGTATAATCATAAATTGATTTGAAAAAGTAAATGTGATTCATCTGTACATGTATAATAAAATGCAACATTAAAGCAAACAAAAATTTCCAAAGACTACATCCTATATAGTCCATGTTTAAGATTTGTTATGAATAAGTTAATATTCATAAAGAAATTAAATACAAGAACACATTTTCAAAAGTTCCACTGACACATTAAAAATTCAAATATATAGCAGATTTTACAGTGTTTCCTCCATATGCACTGACAGAAACAATAATATATTTAATTGCTGATATTTGTATTATTTTACTATATATTTATTAAATATATAAAGTATGTTTTCAATGCATTTGAAAAGTCTGTTGTGTTTATTAATTTACACTAGGAATTTTAAATTTCTTCTGGGCCTGCTTAATCACAATTTGCAGTCTTTACTCTGGCCCACATAGAAAGTGAACTCCAAAAAGAGTAAAGCACCTCTACCATGTTTCTTCATATTGGCATTGTGTCAAAATATGTTTTGTTTGAACATTAGAAATTAGACTTTGGTTTAGTTAAAATATTGTCTAAGTCTTGGGTTACAAGTGTTTGTCTGGACAAACAGTTAATACCTAAATGTTAAAAGACACTAGAATATTTTATGGATCTATTTGACAATAAAAATGAACTATCTATGTTATAAATTTGGTAGATAGGGCTCAGGTATGGTGTTCATTTGTAATTTTCATGTTTTATATAAAAGTGTGCAATAGATGCTTACAGTATAACCAAAGTCCTCTCCGTCCTCATAAAAACACATGAAACAAATATAAAATTAAGCATTTCAGAGTATTTTACGACTCCAATATTGTTTTAATTTGTTTCAAAAAGCAACTATCTGTCTCTTGATTGTACTTATGAAAAATCAAGTTCCAGAATTAAATGGATATGTTTTATAAATACTGAGAGGAGCCTTGATAGATATTTTCCTTCAGTACTGCTAAAGAGAAAAATACAGTAATTTGGTGGCAAACATCTGTCTGGTAATCATATATGATAAATTCATACGAAATATAGGAAAGATATTTATTTACTGTTACTGCTAAGCCAGTCTTTATTTATCCTAGAAGATTTTTCATCTATGAGTGGAAAACAAACTTTCCTTCAAGAGGTCTGTGAACCGAATAATAAATGTCAGGTCTAAATCCTGTATGAAAATCAGTCTGGTTTAATCCTGGATATTCTTCAGCATGCAAATGAAGACTAGAGGTTTCCCTGGGCCTGCTGTCATACAGGCAGCCAATTTACAGACCCTGGCACAGTGTATGTGTTATGGGCTTGCTGGCTGCCCCTCCCCCCTGCCCCCCCCCCCCCAGCCTAAGACTTGGTCTCAGCTGCCTGCCTTTCACAGAAAACCACAAGCCAAGGAAACATATCAGTAATAGCGCCCTGTAAATTAACTTGACATTTGATGCAGAAAAAACCCTAAAAGCTTACAAAAGACATTGAAAACAAAAGCCACTCAGGACCCACACTACATATATTGTGGATTTAAGAGATCTGGAAGGTGGTTATTCTATTGTAACCAACACATACAGCCCTCATCTTCTTTGTTAAGACAATTCAGTCATTCTTTGTTACAGGCATAGTATCCGTCAAACAGGAACACAATATTTTCCACCAGAAGACAACCATCACCACCTAAAAGTCCGACCGATATTAAAATAATTCAATCAATGGGATTCTTTTACATTAAAAAGTAAAGCTACACATTCCTAATGTGAAAAACAGAGATGCTAAAAATAGGACTTTATGTTTCCTTGGTAAATAAGACATGTTGACATTGCTAAGATGTAAATAATGTAAGATGCATTGGAGAATGGTGTGACTCTTGCTGAACATGAGGTATGTACAAATATGTTGTGTTTTAAAATTTGCCATTCAAGAGATTTAATTTTTTTTTCATGCTTGGAAGCCCCTGAATTCTTTTTATAGGGAAGAAAATTTTTTTGGTTCAAAGAAGGACTATTGATAAAATATTAAGTGGTTCTTTGACATCAGCTGCTGTGTGGGGCTAGAGTGAGGCACACAGCATATTTAAGCCATTAGACATGCAGGAATGTTAACATTATTATGCGTTATTGTGTCTGGCTATCGGCCCCCCTCCCTTCTCTCGCTCTCTCCCTCTCTTTCCCTCCCTTCTTCCCTCCTCCCCACCTTTCTCAGTGTCTCTCCTTCTCTCTCCCTCTGCAAGGCCTGCTACACTGCATCTTACAAATGTCTGGCCTTATAGTTTACAAGCACAGAACTGTACTGGTAAAAATGCATAATCTCAGCATCTGTGCTTCTTGATATTCATGGATTTATTTACAAGTCCCTGTGTTCTACTTTTTTTGCCTGTTTCTATGGTTTATATTACTGTCATGCCTATATTCTTGTGGGAATTTCAAATAAGAATCAAGATATAACTGGCAAATATTCTGTAATGCAGTCTGCATTTCCATAATTTAGTTGTTTTTTAAAAGAGACAATTTAAAGAGGTTTATGGACTTAAGGATATATGAAGAGTACTTTGATTGGCTTTTTTTTTTTTTACTACTTCAACTGCTTAAGGTTCAGTTTGTGTAAAATGGATGTAATAAAATAAATTTATGTACATATATGTGCTTGTGTATATGTAAATGCATTTAGAATGAAACACTTCATAAATCTAAGTCAAATTTACTGATTAAGTTCACTATGTTCACATTTGGCCACATTAAGATATTTCACCAAAGGGTTCAAAGGTAAAAGGCTAGCATTTTATTTCTTCCATAGAGTTTAACCTGCAAAAAGCTTAAATATTTACAAAGCAAGTATTCAGGTTCCTGTGTTTCCCCAACCTTCCATACACACACCCCTCCCATATGCAGAGCTAATTTAACCGAAGCCTTTTATTACATGTCACCAGCTCCAAAGAAATCTTTTCTCCCTTTTTTTAGACTGTAAAGACACAAATTATCTTCAATGATTTTAACTAATGCTTAAACTAGAAATTTAACTTACTTTACAATAATTTTTCAATTCATTTTCCACCTATCTCCCCGCCAATAGAATTTCACCTTCATATTATCAATGCACTCGTTTTTAGGGATTAATATTCTCTAGTTTAATGTAATTTTGAAATAAGAAAAGTCCATGTATACGCTTTGCTGTTTATAGCTCCAGTTTAATTGCTGTATGTTAAACTGCCTAGACACCAAAATGAATTTATGAGTATCTTTCAAGACAGCCATAGTTTAGAACTGCACATGAGAGAAAATGGGATGATGGCAGGACACTGCGTTAAATGATCTTTATGCCAGTATTTTCAAAAATTCACACTCCGTGTAAGAAAATGTTAAGTCTGAGAACATTAAGATAAAGGCTTCTTACAGTCCTGAAGTGTGGGATATGTAAAATACGGAGATTTTCAGACATACAGTTTTAACACATGCTAAGCAGCACAGATTATTAAGCAAGATTCATTTCTTTATTGGAGAGGGAGAGGAGTAATTTACAGACAAGAGCTAAGCAATTCTGTTTAACACAACTCTGTCTAGTTGATTGTAAGGCATGTGTAGTATTTTTCCAAAGCCCGTCATCAGTCGTAAAGCAATTTACAGCTCAGGATATTTTTTAGAGGATACTCATTTTATTAAGAGTTAATCAGATAGGTTGTGCAGAAAGATATACATGTATTTGCAATTCATATTGTTGCTATGTCCCTATTGTGTTCTGAGTTTCCATCATGGCTGGGAAATGGGAAGCTGGCATGTAGTGCAAGAGGGTAAGAGAGAAAGCCCCCAATAAACACCTACAGCATTTTCTGATCATCTTTAATTATAACCATGTTTCTTTTTTTTTCTTCCTGAAGTGAGTGGGGGAAGTGGCAGAAAGAGGACGATTATGAATGCAGACCATATCTGTGCTCTTAAATAATATTAATAATTCTTTTGGTTTAGGGGTGATGTTTTCATTCTGGACTTTCAAGCACCTCAGTGTACCCATTCAAAGCGATGACAGAAAAATGAATCTGAATGTGTAGGCATTAAACATTTAAATTCTCTACTCCCTGGTCATTATACCGACTGTCATATTTTACACCTCCCCCTCCCCCACTATGCTTTTGCTGATTTGACTTCATTTACATTGGCTCATTATGCATTGGTCTTTGTTCTACTGAACAGAATACAGTACAGTGACAAAGCAAAACTTACATATCGGCTGGAGTATTTTTCTGATTTAAAAATTAGGTTTCTTTTTTTAACTTAAAAATTAAGTTAAATTTACATTTAACCTCCCAACATTGTTTAAATTGGAAGCAAGTCTTTTCTTATACAATCACTATAATTGATATGCAATTATTTTAAAAGTGGTTAAAATTACCTAAAAATGTCATTAGGAAATGACATTTAAGGCCTTTTATAACAAATACTGCTACCTAGGCAATATTATCATATTAGAAGTATTAAGTTGTTCTTTCCAGGCTTCTGTCTGAATTTCCATGTAGGCCCAAGGAACAAGCTTTTATCTATTTTATATGAAGTTCATTGTTTAGAGTTGTCCCTTATGGGTCTTGTTTTAATGTATCAAACGACAAAGGTAATGTCAATCCTTAAAAAAAAAAAAGATTCCTGCTTTGCATTTCTTGCAATTAAAAGGTTTTCTGATTTACAAACCAAATTTTCATCAAATTAAAAGGAAGTCCTAGCTGACCGATCGCATGGAAAAATATGAAAGTTACATTGAGCTTTAAATGTCTATCCCCATGACAGTGCATACTATCTTTTCATTTGTTACAACCAATGGAGACATGGGATTAATCTAATACAGCCTAATTAAAACCCATTCACACATGAGGGTTTTTAATGGTACTAGCAGCACAAATGCTACTTTGTACCACAGTTATATTTGCATTTATTTGAAGTTAGACAATAGATATTTTTGAATACAAAGAAAATGGCAAAAAATGCTGGGGAGCATGTTGTTGAAAATGGAAGCAATTTCTTGTTTCCTGCAAAGATAATTGCCATATGTAAAATTTAGATTTCATTCCAGATATTTTGACTAAGATATTTTTCGTATTTCTGTTATTTATCAAAATGTATAATCATTGTTATGGTAGCTACATGCACAGGGCACCATATTGGAAGAAAAAAAAACCATCATCATGTCTTCTTGGCTTTGTTAATGACTCACTCTGTGACCTCTGGCTTCTCCCCTAACCTGATTGTGTCTTACTTTTTTCATCTTTGAAAAGGGAATATCTGCCCTTTACCTACCTACTAATTGGGTTATTGTAAAGATTTATTGGAATAACATATGTTCTTAAGAAGAAAGTATCCTAAGAATGCAGCTTTTATTTGTTTCATCGATTAATTTTTACTATACTGTGGGAAAATACAGTGCTGTGTGTTTGTCTATATTCAATCTCTTTTACTTAAGTTTGGCACTTTTGGTTCAGAGTTAATGAGAATAAAACATAAATGGTTAATTAGACTTCCTGGAGGTGGGATCAATCGCCTACATCTTGGCAATTTATATAACCTTGTTACCATCTGCAAGATATTTCTATGAGCGTAACTGGTTTTAGGGAGAAGGAAATGGCAACTCACTCCACTGTTCTTGCCTGGAGAATCCCAGGGACGGGGGAGCCTGGTGGGCTGCCATCTATAGGGGTCACACAGAGTCGGATACAACTGAAGTGACTTAGCAGCAGCAGTAGCAGCAACTGGTTTTAGAAAATGGCTTTTGCAGTAGAAGTAGTCAACATGATAACATTCAGTATAAGGTCAAACTTCCATGAAAACTAGAAATTTGGCAAAGACTTTTTTTTACAGTGGCATCTCAGGGAAGCAAAGTAGATAAAGTTTCTAAGCTATAGCTGCTTAATTTTTTAAAATTTTTTGGCCATGCCGCATACAGCATGTGGGATCTTGGTTCCCTAACCAGGAATTGAACCCATGACCCTTCCAGTGGAAACATAGAGTTTTAAGCACTGGACTCCAGGAAAGTCCCTATAGTTGCTTTAAAACTATCTTAATTTTCTTTTGAGTACTAGAAATCATGTGACTCTGATGCAGAAATGTGTAAGATACTACATTTTGAGCATTTATTGGGATTTATCCTAAAGTAAACACCATTGTCAAAAAATATGCCAAACACAGTTAACTTTATTTCCATTTCTAGGATTAAAATGATGTTATTTAATTTCTTCACAATTCAGTGGAATCATCTGTTAAATGACAGGGTTGAGCTAGATTATCAATGAGACCCTTCCCAGATTCAAAATTAACCTGGCCAGTATTTGGATATATCATTCCTATTAAAATTTTAGGTATATAAATGTTGTTACATACAGTATATCTAAATGATATTTTATCAGGTACTTGTCCACTAGATGATGAATATTTATTAAACACTAAATACATGTCAGGCATTTGTTAAAGTCTAGAAACCTAGAAAAGAAGATTGGAGGCAAAGATAAAGATTACCTTACTAAAATCTGACCAAGATCAAAGTCTATGAGCATCTAATCACTTGACACAACAGAGTTAAATATGCTTTAAAAATATTAGTGAATGTGGCAGACAGTATTACTATTCACTAATAGCTTGTGTCTAGCCTTATAGGAGAGCTAAATTCTCTGCCTCCATGAAGTCAGGCTAGGATATTGCTAGCCTGAATTGCTTTGGCTAATGGCATGGGGGTAGAAGTAGTAGGTGTTATTTACAGAGAGGAAGATATAAGAGTCAGCTCATATTTTGCTATGCCTTCTCCTTTGCCATGGTTACCAGCAAAGTTCTAAGGAGTTTCTGCTCCACCAAAGTGAATCCCAGAGTGAGGGCTACAATGGCATGGAACAGGAAGTCCAACTGATATACAGTGGATATTAAAATGAGAGAGAAGAAAAAAAAAATTACAGTTAAATCACTAACACTTAACTTGTGTATTATCATAGTATAACTTAGCCCAGTGGGTCTCAGTTTGAAGAACACTGGGATTCCTGAAGCTTTTTCAAGGAATCCACTGTTAGAATAATTTTCATAATAATATGAAGATCTTATTTTTCCTTTCATTCTTATTCCCTCACAAGTGCAAAGCAGAGTTTTCCAAAGTTTACATGGTGTGTGATATTGCAACCAGCTGAACTTTGAAGCTGATAAACTAATTCAGTAGTTAAAGAGCTCTGAAAAAATGATATAATGATGGTGTTCTGCCCCTCAATTTTTCTTGCTTGGAAAATTTAATAATTTTCCACAAAAATGTGTTTTTTATATTAATATGTGATGGATTTATTGATATTTTTAATTATAAGTATTCTTAAATTTTATTTTTAATTTCTGATATGAAAAATCAGCAGATAGAAAGCCCACTGTGACAAACAATTTTTGTCAATAATTTTTAAAATAAAGAGACCAGAGAACAAAAATGGGGGCCCTAGCCTATCCTGACTGAGGTGGCATGCTCCACCAGGTGTTGCTTGTTAGTGCTAATTAAGCCCTGTCACTGAGGAGCTCTGTGGATAGACAAACTATAACTTTAAAAGTATGGTTAGAGTCAATCACATTATTTAGTTATTTAACAGAATCAAATGGAACTTTTTCATGTTGCATAACAAAAGAACAGTTGCTGCCTAATGCAACTACTATAATAATTAGTCTTGACATAATAAACTATCTCTTCCGTTGAATTTGACACTGTGGATTTTCTTCCTTATTTTGTAGAAAAGAATAAATGTAGTCTCTTGCAGTAAGTATGAAAATATATAAGCTGAACTATAAATCATCCCACAAATGTACAATTTGTCCAATTTATAGGGCAAGGGTAACAGGAAACAGAATGGAAGAGAGATGAATTGTGAGATGTGAAAGTTTCAAATCATGCTTTTGACAACCATTCAGACACATCATGACTGACGGTTGCAGATCATACCCAAGGAGAAAACAATCTGGATTAAAAGTATTTGGGCCCATCATCATTCCTTCAAGCCAGCACAGTTTCTCTGTCAATTTGCTCTACCTGGCATGTTGATCCATAAACGTGTTGCCCCTTGTTTCGAACGTGGATATGCATTCCTTCAACAGGATCTGAAGCTCCTAAAGGGTAGTGATGATGTGTTCTGTTGAATTTGCTTCCAGCCTCACCCAGTGGCCCTGCCTAGACATGTGAGACTGCGACTCCATATGCGCTGGCAGGTTAAACAAAACAAGAGCTCTAACTTCGTAGTGATGCACCAGCAATGGAATAAATAAAGAACCTGGGATGGAGGAGGAGGAGAAGGTTGACAACTACTTTCTATTAATTTAAATGTAGCTATCAATATAAAATCAACACTGTATGAAGCATTAAAGGGTTGTTTAAGATAAGAATTAAAAGATTGGACCTAGCATCCTAATAGTCTGAAGCTGATAAACTAATTCAGTAGTTAAAGAGCTCTGAAAAAATGATATAATGATGGTGTTCTGCCCCTCAATTTTTCTTGCTTGGAAAATTTAACAATTTTCCACAAAAATGTGTTTTTTATATTAATATGTGATGGATTTATTGATATTTTTAATTATAAGTATTTTTAATTGTAAGTAATAGTCATTGAAGAAGTGTTATTCCTCTCAGTCTGACTCCTGGATGGGCCATGCTCTGTTCTGATTGCTGTACAGGGACACTCATTTAAATGTGTTTTCCTTCCTTATATCAATTTGTAGAAATTCCTAAAGTGATTTATCTTAAAACATAAAATATTTCTTCTATAATTATCAATGCACTGGACTTTTCCTACCAACCTCAATAACTGATCTAAAAAATGTTTTATGAGTAGGTTTATGTATATAATCTGTAGGGTTTGCTAGTTTATATACATCATCCACATCATATACAGTATCTCATCTGACATTCCCAATGAGCTTGTGAAATACTTTTCCTTCTTACCCTCATCTTATAAATAAAAAAGGTAAGAGCTTTACGAAATTAAGAGATTTGTCCAAGAACATATACCTAGTAAGTACTAGAGAGAGAATTAAAATTAAGAATTATTTACAGTTATAGTGCTTTTAAACTATTAAGATATGAACATAACAGAAAAATTTATTCTAGTAAAGAAGAGAGCATTGTTTCCCTCAGATTATTTCTAAATTGTATTATACAGACAGTTTTTCCACAGCTTAAGTGAATGAGAGCGTAGGTGAATATTTTGAATGTAAATATAGGTGACTGGAATTTTTATATACATTCCTGAGAAAAATCACTATTTCTGAAGTTCAAAATGTTTATTTCTTATTTCCTTAATTTAATTTTCTTCTTTTAAAAAATAATTCTATTTATAAATTTGAGCAAAGTATAAATGTTAAATAACTCAAATGGATTGTCTTGAAAATAACCTAGAGATAATTATACCTCAAATTTTTAAAAAAGGAATATTATGGTAGCACTTATCGTATGATTTCTAGCAGGTTGGCTGATGGTAATTGCTAACACAATAGTTATTCTATTTGTATTTTCAGTAGACATTACCATAAAAAACAATTAATGGGCCTTTCATTCAGATTTTCTGGTGAATTATGAAAAATAGTTTTGCTTCTCATGATAATTCTCTTTAAAAAAAAAGTTAAAACACCTACCCAAAGTCTACAATACAGAGTAAAGATACAAGGAAATAAGCTATATGCCAGGATTAATAAAGGCAAAGGAACAGAAAATTACTCTTTACTTCGTTTCTAATGGCAGTAATCACAGTGTCTAAGTTCTCATCCCTCTTTATCTGCAGAGATTGATATAAAAGGTTGTGAGCCCCCAGATGCTCCAGATGAGTGACAGGCCATCTCAGAAGGCTTGAATGGTGCTGAAAGATGAGCACAGTCAGGAATATGGAAGCAGTTCGGGAAACTCTTTCTTCCTTTTCTTCTGGAAGCTGAAATTCTACCTCAGGTTATATAGAAATGTCTGCTGATTGTCTAACTCTTATCTGACAGGAATACACAAGCCAAAAAAAACTTAGTGGTCCGGATGTTCTTAATATCTCCAGATTCACAGCCTAACACTTGCGTGACATGACCCCTTCCTTTCTTTGCAACAAGCAAAAAATTTTCCATGGTGCTTCCATCTGATTAAGATGGTTGCTCTCAGCCATTTAAAAAGAGAAGTCCCTTAGTCTTTAGCAGCTTCTTAAATTCATCTCTCCTCACATCCCTAAAGATACCTTCATTGTTTGAGTGACCTCTACAACCTCAACAATGTTCACATGTACATGAAAACCACAAAATAACCTACTAAACTCTTGATATTTATAGATTTATCCTTCCTGGCCTTTTCTCCTATACTGCTAAAGATTCCATGAAGATAAGGACCTTGTCTTATTTATCAGATGTTCAATATTTGTTGAAAATTAAATAGATTACAGGTAATGAACTCAGTGTTCTATACTGTGTAATATACAGCAATGGTAGGAATAAATGAACACACACAGTGTGCGATGAGGCTAGTCTACAGGAAAGTCAGCAAGGTCTTGAATAATTTAGGAAACTATCCACTGTTCATAGGAAAAGTGGTTTCCTTTGGTGGCATTGTGAATCTCAGAGTTCTCAAAGGTCTCTCAGAGCTCTGGTGAAATTTAGGGGTCTATTTTATACAATCCTTATATCTGGAGGCAATACAGTACAGGAATAAGGACTCAGACTTTGTAACCAGACTCTTTGGATTCAACTCTCATTTTCAGCTCTTACCAGCTAAATGGTCTTGGGAGAATACCATTCACTTTCCAAATCTGTGAGGCTTCCACGATACATAAAGAACACAATAACATACCACATAAGTAGGTACTCTATGTTGCTGTCATTCAATTGTTCAGTTGCGTCCAACTCTTTGTGACCCCATGGAATGTAGCACGCCAGGCTTCCCCATCCTTCACCATCTCCCAGAAACTTGCTCAAACTCATGTCAGTTGGTGATGCCATCCAACTATCTCATCCTCTGTCATCCCCTTCTCCTCCTGCCTTCAATCTTTCCCAGCATCAGGGTCTTTTCAAATGAGTCAGCTCTTCACATCATGTGGCCAAAGTATTGGAGTTTCAGCTTCAGCATCAGTCATTCCAATGATTATTCAGGACTGATTTCCTTTAGGATGGAGTGGTTGGATCCCCTTGCAGTCCAAGGGACTCACAAGAGTCTTCTCCAGCACCACAGTTCTAAAGCATCAATTCTTCGGCACTCAGCCTTCTTTATAGTCCAACTCTCACATCCATACATGCCTACTGGAAAAACCATAGCTTTGACTAGATGGACCTTTGTTGGCAAAGTAGTGTCTCTGCTTTTTAATATGCTATCTAGGTTGGTCATAGCTTTTCTTCCAAGAAGCAAGCATCTTTTAATTTCATGGCTGCAGTCACCATCTGCAGTGATTTTGGAGTCCAAAAAAATAATCTCTCACTGTTTCCATTGTTTCTCTACCTATTTGCCATGAAGTGATGGGACTGGATGCCATGATTTTAGTTTTATGAATGTTGAGTTTTAAGTCAACTTTTTCATTCTCCTCTTTCATTTTCATCAAGAGGCTCTTTAGTTCTTCTTTGCTTTCTGTCATAAGGGTGTTGTCATCTGCACATCTGAGGTTACTGATATTTCGCCTGGCAATCTTGACTCCAGCTTGTGCTTCATCCAGACTGGCATTTTGCATAATGTATTATTCATATAAGTTAAAAAAAGCAGGGTGACAATATACAACCTTGATGTACTCCTCTCCTGATTTGGAATCAGTCTGTTGTTCCACGTCCAGTTCTAACTGCTGCTTCTTGACCTGCACACAGAATTCTCAGGAGGCAAGTAAGGTGGTCTGGTATTCTCATCTCTTCAAGAATTTTCCACAGTTTGTTGTGATCCACAACAAAACTTTTTTGGCATAGTCAATAAAGCAGATGTTTTAATGGAACTCTCTTGCTTTTTCAATGATCCAACAGATGTTGCCAATTTGATATTTAGTTCCTCTGCCTTTTGAAATTCCAGCTTGAACATCTGGAAATTCATGGTTTACATACTGTTGAAGCCTGGCTTGGAGAATTTTGAGATTACTTTGCTAGCATGTGAGATGGGTGTAAAATGAACTGTACTCATCTCATTTTACTCAATAATTATTACTTATTTTTATTATCATAAAACTTCTATGTGAATTCCAGGGCTGAGAATTTGGCCCTTTAAGGTAAGTACATTAATATAAGAATGGAAGAATGCTGAAGAAGTATTAATTAGGTTTAGAATTCAGTTCAGAAGAAATGTTTTACATTACTAGGAAGAAATCAGAACTATTGGAGGTGACATTATAGACATCTATAATTGAGAGTTAAGTGAAGCCTTAACACTTCTGTTTTTTTACTCAACTTAGTGCTGAGACTCAATCACAGTAAAACCCAGTAGGAATCAGACATGTACACTTCAACATGTTGAAAAGAAATCACTTACATTGTTATCTGAATAGGCAGCATAACTTCAAAGCAGAATCTGTTTATTTTGATTTTGAAAGCATTAAATACTCCAAAACAATAAATTACCCACCTCCAGCTTAAACTTCAACTGTGAGAATTTTGTTTGCCTACATTTAAAAATAGGCACAGAGTTTTTCTTAAACCCTACTTCAATTCTTCTCTTCAAGTCCAATTATTGTGGGTGGTAGAATCTTCAATGTAAAGAGACTGCTGCTTGAGCAGCACTTAGTGAAACAAATAACCTTTGCATATTTAAAGGGTCAAATCCTGGAGTATATTTACAAATTCATAAGAAATTTCAGTGACTCTTCCCTTCACAGCTAGGTTGTGGTTGAAATTCAGTGCCTATACAGGTAAGCTATAGAGAAATGACTTTCCAGAGACTATTTGTTAACTGCTTCTATGAGACAGGGAGGACTATGAGAAAAACAGAAGTTAGGCTTAGTTTCCTGCAGTGTGGACAAGCAGTAACAGGAGCTCTTCTGAAGTGGGAATCATGGCTTTGGAGAAAAAAGGTGTCAGACTTATTAGTGAATTGACAATCAGATCCAATGAACACTTTCAAGCCCTTCCCTAACTTGTCTTGCCTTTTGCCTGTCATATCACTGACCTTTCTCCAACTGCTCTCCTTTCCATTTGAAGCTCACCTAAAGAGCCTCTGGATGACAGTGAAAGAGGAGACTGAAAAAGCTGGCTTACACCTCAACATTCAGAAAACTAAGATCATGGCATCCAGTCCATCACTTCATGAGAAATAGATGGGGAAACAGCAGAAACAGTGGCAGAATTTTGAGGGGGGGGGCTCCAAAATTACTGCAAATGGTGACTGCAGCCATGAAATTAAAAGACGCTTGCTCCTTGGAAGAAAAGTTATGACCAACCTAGACAGCATATTAAAAAGCAGAGACATTACTTTGCCAACAAAGGTCCATCTAATCAAGGCTACGGTTTTTCCAGTAGTCATGTATGGATGTGAGAGTTGTACTACAAAAGCTGAGAGCTGAAGAATTGATGCTTTTGAACTGTGGTGTTGGAGAAGACTCTTGACAGTCCCTTGGACTGCAAGGAGATCCAAGCAGTCCATCCTAAAGGAAATCAGTCCTGGGTGTTCACTGGAAGGACTGATGTTGATTGAAGCTGAAGCTCCAATACTTTGGCCATCTCATGTGAAGAGCTGACTCATTTGAAAAGACTCTGATGCTGGGAAAGACTGAAGGCAGGAGGAGAAGGGGACGACAGAGGATGAGATGGTTGGATGGCATCACTGATTCAATGCACATGAGTTTGAGTAGACTCCAGGAGTTGGTGATGGACAGGGAGACCTGGCGTGCTGCAGTCCATGGAGTTGCAAAGGGTCGGACTCGACTGAGCAACTGAACTAAATTGAAGCTTACTGCCTACCTCTCCAGACATTTCTTCTCAGTCATTTTCATGAATGTTTCTGCCCTAAGTTCAGTTCAGTTCAGTTGCTCAGTCATGTCCGACTCTTTGCAACCCCGTGAATCTCAGCACGCCAAGCCTCCCTGTTCATCACCAACTCCCGGAGTTCACTCAGACTCACGTCCATCGAGTCTGTGATGCCATCCAGCCATCTCATCCTCTGTCATCCCTTTCTTCTCCTGCCCCCAATCCCTCCCAGCATCAGAGTCTTTTCCAATGAGTTAACTCTTCGCATGAGGTGTCCAAAGTACTGGAGCTTCAGCTTTAGCATCATTCCCTCCAAAGAAATTTCAGGGCTGATCTCCTTCAGAATGGACTGGTTGGATCTCCTTGCAGGCCAAGGGACTCTCAGGAGTCTTCTCCAACACCACAGTTCAAAAGCATCAATTCTTCGGCGCTCAGCCTTCTTCACAGTCCAACTCTCACATCCATACATGACTACTGGAAAAACCATAGCCTTGACTAGACGGACCTTAGTCGACAAAGTAATGTCTCTGCTTTTCAATATGCTATCTAGGTTGGTCATAGGTTTTCTTCCAAGGAGTAAGCGTCTTTTAATTTCATGGCGGCAATCGCCATCTGCAGTGATTTTGGAGCCCAAAAAAATAAAGTCTGACACTGTTTTTACTGTTTCTCCATCTATTTCCCATGGAGTGATGGGACCGGATGCCATGATCTTCGTTTTCTGAATGTTGACCTTTAAGCCAACTTTTTCACTCTCCTCTTTTACTTTCATCAAGAGGCTTTTTAGTTCCTCTTCACTTTCTGCCATAAGGGTGGTGTCATCTGCATATCTGAGGTGATTGATATTTCTCCCTTCAATCTTGATTCCAGCTTGTGTTTCTTCCAGTCCAGCGTTTCTCATGATGTACTCTGCATATAAGTTAAACAAGCAGGGTGACAATATACAGCCTTGACGTACTCCTTTTCCTATTTGGAACCAGTCTGTTGTTCCATGTCCAGTTCTAACTGTTGCTTCCTGGCCTGCAGACAGATTTCTAAGAAACCAAATTTAGATCTCTTCTCTATTCTCATTACTCCAAGTAGGGTCAGCAAACCATGTGCAACAACAGGACAGTTTTAGGCTTGTTAAAATTCATATTCCTTGGCCCACTTTCACTCTCCTGAACTAAAATCTCTGGGTATGGGGGAGAGTAAATGTTTTCTATAGTGGCATTGCAAATCTCAGAACTTTCAAAGACCTCATTATATGTCCTCTGTGAAATCAGAAGGTGTATTTTTATACAACATTTTTATCTAGAAGCAACACTGTGGCAGTTAGGGCTGGGAATTTATAGCCATAAGTGACCTTGGGAATATAAATTCTCCTTACTTTCTGAGATTGTGAGGTTTCAGAGATAATATAGGTAAAGAAGATACATATGTAAAAGGTTTAATGCAGTACTACACATAGTAGGTGCCTTTTGACAAGTTCCTTGGTTGATTCTGATGCAGACCAAAGCTAGAGAACCGCTAGGTGATCTCATCCATTTCTAAGGTTTCAGATCTACTTTTATGATGAAACTCTCTATTGGCTTCCCAGTGTAGAAGATCCACATTATCTTCTCTCTTGGCCTTTCCAGTCTCTTCTCTTGCCTTCCTTCCTGGTAGTGAGTGAGTAAAAGTTGCTCAGTTGTGTCCAACTCTTTGCAACCCTGTGGGCTGTAGCCTGCCAGGCTCCTCTGTCCATGGAATTCTTCAGGCAAGAATACTGGAGTGGGTTACCATTCCCTTCTCCAGGGGATCTTCCTGATCCCAGGATCAAATCTGGGTCTCCGGCATTGTAGGCAGATTCTTTACCATCTGAGCCACCAGGGAAGCCCAGAGCTAATCATACAGGAACTCTCACTGGTGTTTTCTCTTGGCTCTCAGCTTCCCTACTGGCTCTTCAGTCTTTCTCAAATCACTTCTGTGCTGAGGCCACTTCGCCAAACTCATCCAGCTCACCATGTCTCAGCCTAGATGTCAGGACTTTCCCTGATCACTTGGGTCTGAGTTTGGTGCCTCTCCTGTGAGATCTCAGGCACTCCAGATATCTCCCATCATTGAACTTATCACATTTTTATAGTACTAAGCTCACTTACTTGTTTCTATCTCTTCTACCATATATCCAGCTCCATATCCTGGCACATGCTAAGAAGATGTTTAATATCTACAAACTGATGAATGATTGAATGACTCACAGATATATGCTTCCAGGTCAGACCTCCCCTCTAGGTCTTCATACAAGCTAAGCATGTAAAAAAAAAACAAATTCATTATCTTTCCCCAGCAAAATGGTTTTTATCCCTGCCCCTCAATTCTTCTTTTCAGTGAAACACATAAACATTTGCCCAACTGCTAAAAGCAGCGAGGTGAGGATTGTCCAAGACAGTGCTCTCTCCCTTACCCCATATCCAATCTGTCACACTACACATCAGCCATAGCCTAGCTCAGGAATTTTTTCCAAAGAGAGATTATTGAGGTTTGATTTAAGAGAGTACTTTGAGTGTTCATGCACCTTCCCTCTTTCCTAAAAACCCATTGAATAAACAGGAAAGAAGCTAAAAAGGGGAATAAATTTAGAACAGGAAGACTAGAGAGTTTGACCGTGTGCTGCAGTATGAAACACAGGTGGAAGCTATCATACCAGGAGGCAATTAGAAAAAAGGATCCTCCATCTCAAACAAAGCTCTAACAGAAACTGAGGCACTGTTTCTAGCTGTGGAGTCACAGAAAGACTCTAACAGAGCAGATGGCAGAGAGTGGGATGTGTAGGCAAATGGGGAAAGTGATCGACTGAAGGACTGTCTATAGGTGGTGTTCCTAACCTTGGCTGATCATAAGATTACTTGGAGTTCTTATTAAACACAGAGAATCTCAAGACTCTTTTCTGGGAACTCTGGTTCATTATGACTCAGGATTCTGGATTTTTGACATGAGTTTCAGGTGATTTTTTTATGTAAAACAACTTCGGGCAATATTGGACTGTGGTCTACTCTTTGTTCAGGAACCACTCTCCCACCACACACCCACAGATCTCTAGGCCATATAGGATTAGCAATTATCCCCCAGGCTTAAAATCAGATAATTAATTTACAAAGAAAAATTTAAGTTGTCTGGGCCACCTACCAGAGATTACACCCCATGATAAGGCTGTCCTCATTCTGGCATTTGGGACTGCCAGATGGTTTCCTGCCTGAACATCTTAAAATAAGTTCTGCCAGTCTACTCGCCACAATCACATATATAGAACTCTGTTAGTACCCTCATTTCCGGGAAGAACCTTGCTGTCGATACGGTTAGAGAATTAGTATATTCACTTGCCTAGACTTTCATTCATACATATAAATGAAAGCCTAAACATACCAAATATTTGAGGGAAACACAACAGCATAAAAAGGAAAGAAAAAATTGAACAAGCGAAACTTAATAATCTAACCTAAAAAACAAAACAGATGTGGTGGATGCTGACAAGGACCACAGAGATGCTGGGAGAGCTGCCAGCAGAAAGCTCTAAGGGAATTGCATTGGCTAAAGGAAGCCGCCTCACCCAAGATCATGCCCTACATCCAATGACTCAGCCACAGGGAGACAGAAAATCCTGGCTCCGTTTCTGCTGTTAACAAATTATCAGAAACTTAGAGGTTTAAAAAATGTATTCCCTTGCAGTTATTGAGGTCAGATGTCTATATTCAAGGTGCTGACAGTGACATTTCTTCTGGGGGGTTTTGAGGAGGAGTCCTCTTACCTTTCCGGCTTCCAGAGGCCGCGCGTTCTCCTTTGCTTGCAATCCCTTCTTTGCCTTGCTCCCAACTCTTGCTTTCCTTCTCACATCTCCAACTACTGACTCTTGAGCTTCCTGCTACTCTCTTTAAAAACCGGTGATTACATCAGGCCCACTCAGGTAAACCAGGATAATTTCAAAATAATTATATCTGCAAAGTCCCTTTTACCATGCAAAGTAACATATTCACAGGCTCCAAGGATTGGGTCCTGAATATCTTTGGGGGATCATTATTCAGCCTAATACAGTCCCATCCTGTTATTCATGTATTGGTTTTATTTCTAAATGCTTAATGTTATTATTATAAATTGGTCACTGAATTGTATTGATTCCACTCTGCTAAATGGCTCAACCTACTAATCTCCTTCCTCTTACTGTCACTGTAAGGACAGTTCAGTCTTTTATCATTTCCTGCCTGGACTACATCAATGGTAAATGTTTTGGTCTCTTACCTTCTTGAGTCCATCTCCCCCACTTTCCCATGGTTATTTGAGTGAGTTTACAAAAAAGCAATCTAATCCATCCTTCCCTGTGTAAAATAAAGTGTATCTCTGTTGCCTCCAGAATAAATTCTAAATCCACTTATGTTTGGCCCCTGGCTACCTCTCTCATGCCTTATCCAATACTAATTTTCACAACATACTCTCATGTGAACCTCACACACTTTCCTGAATGGGCCCCGCTCCCTCACTTCTCTTCTAGCAATTTTCCCTCTGCCTGGAAGACTCATCACCTGCATTCACCTAACATTTCTACATGTCCCTCAAGACTAAGCTCACACTTTATATCTTCTCTTACAACTTCATGACCACATTCTCATGCCCTTCACTTTTCTTTACAGGCTTCTTCAGGATGCTCAAAAATCTTCAATTGCAGCATTCCAGACTCTGTTTATAAGTGTTGGTTTACTTGTCTGTCATTGTCGATTGCCTGTGAATTCCTTGAGGGCATTGACAATGTCATCTATTTCTTTGGCTTGGCAGAAGCACTGGCACATATTTATCACTCAAAAGAGTATTTTTTGGATGAATGACAAAACCATGACACACTTTGGCCAATTGCCTTTTTATATGTTTATCACTATCTACTCTTTAAATCTATCAAGAGAGTTTTTCCCAGATATCTATGTCAACAAACTTGTACATGCATACACAAACACATGCACAAAAAAAATCAACATTCTTCACTATCAATTCTTACCACTGAGTTGACATAAATCAATTAGCAAACATTATACGTAAGTACACAGAATAATACTCAAGTAAAAACAGACTGAAGTTTTATCAAGGAATCCATGTACAAAATCACAGAAACTGGAAATGGGAGCAAAAAGGCCTTCCCAAGGCTTCTTCAAATTTAATTTTTAAATAAGAAAGCTAGCCTGGTTGTCATCGTGTCTCATGTATGTACAGCATGTCCTAGTTTTCACAAGTATTAAAATCATCTCTCCACTTGATCTTCATGATTGTATGAGACAAATAGGCTAGGTATGTGTTGCCCCAATTTTAGAGATATGAAAATAGAAACCTAATGGTGTTTGCATCCTTGAAAGGGATTCACAAAAAGCAAATGTTATAAAATGGGAAGTACAACAGCCAACTCACCTAAGGAGTCTGTAAAATACTGATGCCTGAATCTCACCTCAAGCCAACTGAATGAGGCTCTTGGGAATGGGGAAAGGAAGGGTGTCTGTGGGTTTGGAAGCTCACTAGATGTTTCCAAAGGGCATCAAGAGTCGAGATGCACTAGATTAGAACCCAGGTCTTCTGACTTTAGTGCAATGGGTTTTATAATGGTTTTATAATGCCAAAGCAAAGTAGGTAGTCTGTATTATACTAAAAGGTTTGGGCTTCCCATGTGGCTCAAGTGGTAAAGAATCTGCTTACAATGCAGGAGACACAGGCAGGAGACATGGGCTCAACCCCTTGGTTGGGAAGATTCCCCTGGAGAAGGAAATGCAACCCATTCCAATATGCTTGCCTGGAGAATCCTATGGACAGAGGAGCCTGGTGGGCTACAGTCCATGGGGGTCTCAAAACAGTCGGATGCAGTTTAGTGATTGAGAACACTACACTACAACTGGTGTTGGTAGTAGCTTATTCTTATCATGCTGCCTTAGGAAGAGTAAATTTACTCCTGAGGGAGTAAATGTTACTATTTGATTCCATTGACCTAACAAATGTTTTCTGATGGTTTTCAAGGAGACAGTAGGATTGCCAACATTTAAATAGCATTTAAGATTGAGGATCTAAATATGTGTTTTCCTGGCCCCTTGATGACTAATAACACAGCTGACTACAGAAGAGAAGGGAGTGAGGTGGAAGGATGGGGAGGCGGGCATGGTACATGGCAACAAACGTGTTCCATGTCTCTTACGTAAGGCAACAGAGTGATTCCTTATAAAATTCAGTCCCGGTGCTGCCACTCAAGTGTGTGAGCAAAGTTCTAAACCCCGTTAACTCTCCATTTTCTCATTTGCACCAGGGTATACTGACAGTAGCTTAGTTGATCACTTAAAATATTAGAGCCTAGAAGCTGAATGATTAATGCATCTCCATGTCACTGTCACATAAGGCTGATTGGTAGGAAACGCACACCTCACAAGGACATTCTGAGAGATAAACAACAGTTACACTGCTCTTGGAAATATAAATAGCTCTCATAAAAAAATGTTTCCATGCACATGCTTTCTGTCAAGGTAAACTGTAATTTACACTTCTACCCTAGGCAAAATTGTTAGTTTATCCTTTTTTTCTGTTCACACCCATCTATTCCTCCCTTGAGCCTCAAAGCCACTAGAGTTTTCACAAAAATAATCTTTAAAACATATATTTACCCTCTTATTGACCCCTTAAACTAGCTCTTTGTTACTCCAGGGCATTTTAAATTGTTCTAAATTTGTTTTAGAGGCTGTGGGTGTATTCTTTCCTCTGTAGGTATTCCTAACCTCCATTAACTTCCATGGGAATCGAATACATAAGTATCAGAGTGAAACCAGGCCCTCATGTGTTTAAATAATGATTAAAATCTATTTATCATAAAATAAAAACTAAGAACTAAAGTCTGGGGGAAAATATGTGAAAAATATGAGACTGTGTTGTGATTAACTAAAGAAATTTACATTTATGGACGACTAAAATGGCATAACAGCCCCCTGGCACTATTTTCAAATGTCCTTGGTCTCAGGTTATCTACTGTAAACTGTCCACATTATAAAATGAAATGTACATGAGTGACTATTTCACAAACTATACTTGGCCCCTTGTGTCTTGGCTCTGTTATGCGTACAGAAGAGCAAAGTCACTGTTTTGATCAATATTAAGTCACCTGTGGGTAGAATTTGATCTTAGCTATTTATTGTCAGATTTTAAAGTTATGTCATAAACACTTGCAAACTTTGCATACATAAATCTGCCTACATGTATGCCCATGAAAATTGGGTAAT
Organism: Oryx dammah; assembly: GCF_014754425.2. Taxonomy (NCBI): domain Eukaryota; kingdom Metazoa; phylum Chordata; class Mammalia; order Artiodactyla; family Bovidae; genus Oryx; species Oryx dammah. Next base: position 22,317,590 of record NW_024070189.1, on the reverse strand, counting down.
GGACTTCCAAACAGTCCAATTTTTTCTTATAAACCCAGATCTGTGTAATGCATATCCTCTCTATGAACATTACTAGGAGGCAAATACAAACTTTACATACATATTTTGGTGCTCCTTTGAAATGTTTGCTTTGAAATACAGATATATCATACATGCAAATAAATACACTAATTCATCCATGCATTTAATGATATGAAGCCAACTTTAAACCCCACAGCAGTAAGAAGTGCAGTATTAAAATTCATTTCCATTTTACAAATAAACATTGTGCATTTCTCAGATAAAATGTGAGAAAATATGAACCTAGGTGAGTTTCAAACTTAGTTTAAAATAAATGGATCTTTCCTGAAATATATATATATATATATTTGGTCATTCTAAATATATGGTCATTTTGAGGAGAAATGGTAAGGTATTTCTTCCTTTGCACTAAGGTAGTATTTAGACATTTGCTAAGTAAATAATACTATATTAAGTAACACACTGATGAAAGGAAAGCATCAAATGCAGCTTTCAAAAGTAGCCAAGGAACATCAAGGAAGTCAATAAATTGGGAGAATATTTTTTCTTTTCTTTATATACAAAATTACATGAAACTAGATTTAAAATAAGCATTGTAAAATAAACAGATTGCATGACATACAGACGTTTTGGAAATATGCTATTTTAAACACAATGTGATTTTTAAACACCCCTAAACCTGTTCATAGAGAGGATATTTGAATAAAGCAGAAGTGAGCTATATGAAAATCCTGGAGATCTTTATCTTTCTTCATTCTCTTGGGTTTCTGCCTCACATCCTTCAGCCAGCCTCCTCAAATGAACTGAGCTACTCAAACTTGAATCCAGAGCATTTAATTAAAGTGGCTAACCAGCAACAAGATTTCACAGAGATTTAAGATGACATTTCCTAATACTTTTGCAATCAATAACCACAATCAACACCATTTATTCAGCTCCTGCAACAATCCAAGAACTGTGCTAAACCCTTCATAAACAGATGTTTTAACTTTCAAAATGAGCTTACAAAATAGGTATTTTACAGATTTAAGAAAACAAAAACAGAAGATATAGTGTGAGTGTGGAGCAGGATTCATCTTCAGGGCCTCAGCCTCCATCCTTGGAGGCCTTCTACCTCCTGCTGACTCCCTCAGAAGCTGAAGCTGCTAAACCTCGCTAAGTGGGTACTTAACAATCAGCTCTTTCCCCTGTTTAGAAAACTCCTACAAAACAAGGCCAAATTAGCATAGTTTTTAATTTTTCATTTTACTGTGGTAACAACACTTAACATGAGATCTACCCTCTTAACAAATTTGTAATGCAGTATTGTTGACCATGGGTACAATGGTGTACAGCAGATCAGTTCCTGACAACCACCATTCCACTTTTTTGTTATATCAGTTTGACTCTTAGATATCTACTCTAGGTGGAATCATCAGGATTTGTTCTGTAAACTAACATTTCATTTAGGTTAATCCAAGTTGTTGCAAATGGCAGGATCTCTTTCTTTGGGAGAGCTAAATACTGTTACATTGTATGTACATACCACATTTTTTTCAATCCCTTCATCTGACAGTGAACATTGAGGTTGCTTCCACACCTTGGCTAATATGAATAGTTCTTCAGTGAAAATGGGAGTGCTAATAACTTTTCAAGATCCTAATTTCAATTCTTTTGGATAAATATTCTGAAGTAGGATTGCTATATCATATGGTATTTCTATTTTTAGCTTTTTGAGGAGCCTCTATAATATTTTTCATAGTATCTGCATTATTTTGTGCAAAGGTGTGCAAAGGTTTCAGTTTCTCCACACCATTGACCTTGGTTGCCCTTGGTTTCTTTTTTTTTTTTTATAATAGTCATCCTGACAGGTGTGAAGTGATAGCTCATTATAGTTTTGACTTACATTTCCCTGATGATTAGTGACTGAGCATCTTTTTCATACACCAGTTGGCCACGTGTATGTCTTCTTTGAAGAAATGCCTATTCAAGTTTATAATCCAATTTTAATCAAGTTGCTAGTTTGTTGTTGAATTGTAGGAGCTTCTTATATATTTTGGATATTAATCCTTTATCAGATGCATGGTTTATAAATACTGTCTCCTCATAGCTTCCTGTTTCAGTGTTTTCTTTGCTGCACAGAAACTTTTTAGTTTGATGTAATCCCACTTGTCTACTTTTACTTTCACTGGAACCACAAAAGACCATAAATAGCTAAATCAACTCTGAGAGTAAACAAAGCTGAAGGCATCATACTTTCTGATTTTAAAATATAAAGCTACAGTAATCAAAACAGCTTCAGTTCAGTTCAGTTGCTCAGTTGTGTCCGACTCTTTGTGACCCCACGGACAGCACCATGCCAGGCCTTCCTGTCCATCACCAACTCCCAGAGCTTACTCAAACTCATTTCCATTGAGTCAGTAATGGCATCCAACCATCTCATCCTCTGCGTCCCCTTCTCCTCCTGCCCTCAATTTTTCCCAGCATCAGGGTCTTTTCAAATGAGTCAGCTCTTCTCATCAGGTGGCCAAAGTATTGGAGTTTCAGCTTCAACATCAGTCATTCCAATGATTATTCAGGACTGATTTCCTTTAGAATGGACTGGTTGGATCCTCTTGCAGTCCAAGGGACTCTCAAGAGTCTTCTCCAACACTACAGTTCACAAGCATCAATTCTTCGGCACTCAGCTTTCTTTATAGTCCAACTCTCACATCCATACATGACTACTGGAAAAACCATAGCCTTGACTAGATGGACCTTTGCTGGCAAAGTAATGTCTCTACTTTTTAATACACTGTATAGGTTGGTCATAACTTTCCTTCCAAGGAGTAAGCGTCTTTTAATTTCATGGCTGCAGTCACCATCTGCATTGATTTTGGAGCCCAAAAAAATAAAGTCAGGCACTGTTTCCACTGTTTCTCTATCTATTTGCCATGAAGCGTTGGGACCGGATGCCCATCTTAGTTTTCTGAATGTTGAGCTTTAAACAGCTTGGTACTGGCATATTGACAGAGACCAATAAAACAGAAAAATAAAAACAGCTCAGAAATAAATCCACACATATACAATCAACTGGCCTTCAACAAGGGTGCCAAGAACACACAATGGGAAAAGTATAATGTCTTCAACAAATGGTATTGGGGTATTGGGAAGACTGGATATTCACATGCAAAGAATAAAAGTGGATGCTTTTCTTACAGTACATACAAAATGGATTAAAGACTGAAGGACCTGGGGATGTCTCCAGTGCTCCAGTGGTTAAGACTTTGCCTTTCAACGCAGGGGGCATGGGTTCAATCTCTGATCAGAGAATTAAGATGCCACCTGCTGTGCAGTGTGGCCAAAAACATAAAAATAAAAAAATAAACACTTAAGAACCTCAAACTCAAACTCCAAGAAAAAACATAGGGAGAGCTTCAGGATACTGAATGTAGAAGTGATTTCATAGGTATAACATCAGAAGCACAGACAACAAAAGCAAAAATAGACAAGTAAGAATATACCAAGCACAATTTTTAAATTTAGCTCAAACTAGAGAGCTGACAAAAAGCTACCAACCAGCAATTGATGGAATAAGACTGAAATTCATATGATGTAATACCTGAAACTGGACTGCTGGTCTTCCAGAGCTCAAACTGTTCCCAACTCCTCTGTTTCTTCAAAATGCTAACATAAATATTGCTGCTGCTGCTGCTGCTGCTAAGTTGCTTCAGTCGTGTCCGACTCTGTGCAACCCCACAGACAGTAGCCCACCGGGCTCCTCTGTCCCTGGGATTCTCCAGGCAAGAATATTGGAGTGGGTTGCCATTTCCTTCTCCAGTGCATGAGTGCATGCTAAGTCGCTTCAGTTGTGTCTGACTCTGTGTGACCCTATGGACAGCTGCCCACCAGGCTCCTCCGTCCACAGGATTCTCTAGGCAAGAAATTGCGTATGAATAATACACAATATCTATAGTGAAGACCAGAGATACATCCCCAATTCATGGAATGATAATGTGCCTGAGGCAAAAAGTTGAGTATGATCTATAAGCAATCTATGAAAAACAAGAGAGCTCACAGTTTCTTTAAATTATTCATATATTTATAAACTATTTATTTCTAAATTATGCTTATCCTTAAATTACACTTAAAAATTCTTTCTCAATATAGATCTTGACACTGAACTTTATTAAATGGAATAAATAAAATTTTTTTAGTTAAATGGGTCCTTAGGGAATCATTTCGTTTGATCCTCTCATTTAAACAGAGGAAAAAGCAACTTTGTATTTTGTTTAGATACAACAGATTACCCTGACATCTAACCTGTAAGTGTTCCTGTTTCATCTAAATATAATAAGACTGTGTCCAGGATTACCTTTTTGAAAAGCCATTTTACTAAAAGGATACCTCCTCTGTCCCATGACATCTTCCTAACTCAGCTGTGTCTAGTCTAAGTACAATATAATGACTTCTCTGGGTCCAAGGTAAAGTATGCCAAGGTTCTTACTATTATTTCTGTTTACATAGTCTTGAATTATATACATGTGTATTTATGAATTATAATTCATCCTCCTTTCCTTACTAACTATAATCTCCTAAAGGGTACAATTCTGTCAGTCTTATACACTGTCACCGGAATTGAGGACAGTGCCTATACATAATGGATGGTCAATAAAAAGTCCTTGGATGAATAAAACACCAACTTTCCTGCCAAAAACAGAAGATGACTCTTTCAACTGACACCTGTCTATCTCCCTCACCTTGATAAATAGTCCACCACCAAGTCCTCTCAACTTTACCTCCTAAACAATTCACTATTTCGCTACCTACTTCCACTATCATCCCCCTGGGCCAGCAAGTTACCATCAGCTCTTGCCTCAGATAAAATGAAAACCTACTCCTTGGTTCACCCTAATATCCTCTGACTTGATTTGGATTAGGTCTCCACAGCCTGCAGCTGAATCATCCACGAAAAAGTAAAAATCAGACTAGGTCACTACACCCAGATTAGTTTCCTAGAGCTGCTACAACCAATTACCACAAATTAGGTGGCTTAAAACAACAGGAATTCATTTCTTACAGTTCCAGAGGCCAGAGTCTGAAATCAAGGCATCTGTAGGGCTGTACTTCTTCCAGAGATTCAAGAGGATCTGCTCCTTTTCCCTTCCAAGATCCTGAAGACTATCGACTAGAGTAAGTTTCCCACATAACCCTCAAGTTGGGAAATGTCCAAGATGCAAACATGTATTCACACGTCCAGTCTCCTTAAGTTCGTGTGTCTGGTGCACACTGTCACACGCGTGCATCCTCTCTAAGTGGCTGCGCTTTGTGTACTTTACTGTACAGGACTATAGAGAGTACAGCAGAACAGTATCTTTATTTCAAGTCCAGGCTGTCCAAAAGCAAGTGTAAAAGCAGCAGTGATGTAGCTGGTAGTGCAAAGAAGTGCCAAGAATTGGAGTCCCAGGGAAAGGACAAAGAGAGATAAGAAGAAGAAGTAACCGAAGAACTAAAGAGATTCATGATGCAGGAAATGGCAAGGGGATTTTCTCTATTTGAAACACTGTTCGTTTTTGAGGTGAAGAACCCAAGCATAGGATGGTATATGCAGCCACTCAGAATGCAATCAGTGCTACTGTGCCATCTACGATGAGAAAAAAAAGAGCTACTACCCAGATATCACTGGGGAAGGAAATGGTAACCCACTCCAGTATTCTTGCCTGGAGAATCCCATGGACAGAGGAGCCTGGCAGGCTACGATCCATGGAGGTGTAAGAGTCAGACACGACTTGGTGACTAAAACACCACCACCACCACCCAGATATCACTGAATCATTTTTTTCAAGAGAGTTGATAGAATTTAATCCAGCAAGGAACCAGGACCTGTGCCATCAACATCAGGCATGAGTAAAACTGCAGCTTATTCTCCATCTCCTATTGCTGACAATTCTTCAATTCTACCATCTCCCTCCTCCTCCAGTCAGTAACTCCTCTTGCCTGTTCACTTGTTGCCAGCCCCTAAATGTGACCTGTTATACTGTACTACTGTACTTTTTAAGGTACTGCACTAAAAGATTGAAAATGTGTTTTTTTAATTTTTATGTTTGTTTTTATGTATTATTTGTGAGAAAAGTATTATAAATGCACCACCCTTATGGCAGGAAGTGAGGAAGAACTAAAGAGCCTCTTGATGAAAGTAAAAGAGGAGCGTGAAAAAGTTGGCTTACAGCTCAACATTCAGAAAACTAAGATCATGGCAACTGGTCCCATCACTTCATGGCAAATAGATGGGAAAACAGTAGAAACAGTGGCTGATCTTATTTTTGGAGGCTCCAAAATCACTGCAGATGGTGATTGCAGCAATGAAATTAAAAGGCACTTACTCCTTGGAAGGAAAGTTATGACCAATCTAGACAGCATACTGAAAAGCAGAGCTATTACTTTGTCAACAAAGGTCCATCTAGTCAAGGCTATGGTTTTTCCAGTAGTCGTGTATGGATGTGAGAGTTGGACTAAAAAGAAAGCTGAGTGCCGAAGAATTGATGCTTATGAACTGTGGTGTTGGAGAAGACTCTTAAAGAATCCCTTGGACTGCAAGGAGATAAGCCCTGGGTGTTCACTGAAAGGACTGATGTTGAAGCTGAAACTCCAATACTTTGGTCACGTGATGAGAAGAGCTGACTCATCTGAAAAGACCCTGATGCTTGGAAAGATTGAGGGCAGTAGGAGAAGGGGATGACAGAGAATGAGATGATTGGATGGCATCACCAACTCAATGGACATGAGTTTGGGTAAACTCCGTGTGTTGGTGATAGACAGGGAGGCCTGGCGTGCTGCGGTTCATGGGGTCGCAAAGACTCAGACCCGACTGAGCAACTGAACTGCACTGAACAAACAGTACTATATAGCTAACTGTGTTAGTTAGGTACCTAGGCTAACTTTGTTGGACTTACAAACTCACTCTCCAAACACAACTCTTTCATGTGGCTTCCCTGGTGGCTCAGATGATAAAGAATCTGCCTGCAATGCAGAAGACCTGGGCTTGATCCCTTGGTTGAAGATCCCCTGGAGAAGGGGATGGCTACCCACTCCAGTATTCTTGCCTGGAAAATTCCATGAACAGAGGAGCTGGTGGGCTACAGTCTGTGCGGTTGCAGAGAGTCCAATACAACTGAGCAACTTTCACTTTCTGTTGTATCAGCATTCCTTGGCTCGTAGTTTACCACTCCAATTTCTGCCTCCATCTTCACCTAGCCTTCTCCTTTGTGGTTTTTCTCCTCTTTTGTCTCTTACAAAAACTTGCCATTGGATTTAGAGCCTACTGGGATAATCCAGGATGTCCCCCATCTCAAGATCTTTAACATCTATATCTCCTCTCAATAGAAAACTATCTCATATTCCACCCTACTCAAACTTCAGCAGAGTCTTTCTTTTGCCCCCAGACAAAGCTTGATTGCTTTGCTATGCTGAGTATGGAGTTGCTTTGAATAAAAGAACATGCTACCTTGCATCCTAAATCAATCATGTCCGACTCCTTACAACCCCATGGGGTTGCTGTCCATGGGATTCTCCAGGCAAGAATATGGAGTAGGTTGCCATCCCTGCCCTTCTCCAGAGGATCTTCTCAACCCAGGGATCAAACTGGCATCTCTTATGTCTCCTGCATTGGCAGATGGATTATTTACCACTAGAGCCACCTGAGAAGCCCTATAAGAAATAACTGTAATTATATTTTCATTAGTACAGTGATTTGATTAATGTAAATGGAAGCACTTGTCTAAACTTTATGAAAACAGGAATCATGCCTGTTTAGTTTTTTGTACTTTTTCCACTTATATATGTGTTTTAGGGACAAACACAGGACCTAAGCCATATTATATGGGCAACTGAAAGTTTGCTGGGTGAATTAATGAGAGAACAGATGAGTGGATGATTGACAATGTTTAAATACACTCCTTCTCTGACCCTTTGGTGTCATCTCAGTAAAACAGATTAATTACACTGATGGACTATTGCTATAAACTTCTATTTAAAAAAATAAGATAACAGTACACTGAACTAAAATACAAAACCATATAAATGGAATATTGAGTTACTAACTCAGAAAAAAACACTTTTATTGATCAATTCTCCAAATAAACTTCTTGAGTTTGTTTCTGAAGTGCAGACACAGGCCACCAGTTAAGTCTATCACTAATCTTCAAGTTTGTCACTAATCACTAAACTTGAGTTGATGGGTCCTAATGGGTCCTACTCGCTTGGAATCCACTGTGAAAAGAACAAGCCTCCATTGTAGAAACAGTAACAGACTTCATACAAAAATATAGCTCTCAGTTTTTGTGATTCCGTGGGAACTCTGTTCTCACAATGTTGTTAGCTGAGAGAAGACTGGCTCATGTTAAATCCAAAGGCATGCAATATCCATGCTATAGCAGGGGAACATTTTATTTTATGACTTAAATAAAAACATTTCCAAAATCACATATCCTGTGATAACAAGATTCAAAAAAGAGCCTAGGGTTATTGGAACATAGAAAATTCAAGCTTGAAAAGAATTTAGTTGGTTTAAAATTATTTGAAGATCATATGAAAGTAAGGAATTTTCTTCCAGCTTCAGTTTAATACCTCCTATCACTATGGGGATACAAGTAGCTAGCAAAAAAATCCTTCTAGTAGATGATTCATATTCCTACAAGAAAGTTGCCTAAACTCTATGTTCACGGAATGAAAGACTATGACTAAAGGATATTTTGTTATTCATTAGTTCATATACACTAAAAATCCCAAAGAATTTTCAGTTATGATAAATTAAAACTGTATATATTATAGCCCCTCTTAAAATGGGAACATAAATCTACTTGTATAATATATATAATTACTTTTGCATCCTGCAAATTATTAGAATGCATACCTAGTCACTATGTATATGCTATCAGTTATATTTAATTCTGAATACTTTTAAAATAAAACCATTAAAATGCTATCACCAAGGAATTAATCAATAAAAGTTACTTTTCTTTGGGCTGGTGTTTTTATTAATTTGAATTATGTTTCCAGTGCACTTGTGAGATTGCCCTTTGTTAGTGATTCCTGACTCTAATTTTGCTGTCCTTCGTTGTTGTTGTTGTTTTGTAGCTCAGTCATATCCAACTCTTTGCAACACCATGGACTGCAGCATGCCAGGCTTCCCTGTCTTTCACTACCTCCTAGAGTTTGCTCAAATTCCTCTCCACTGAGTCAGTGATGCCATCCAGCCATCTCATCCTCTGTCATCCCATTCTCCTGCCTTCAATCTTTCCCAGCATCAGAGTCTTTTCCAATGAGCAGGTGCTTTATATCAGATGGCCAAAGTTTTGAAGCTTCAGCTTCAGCAAAAGTTTTTTTTGTATTAAAAGTGCATTAGAATTTCCAATTTATTTCAACTGGGGAAATTTGTAACCACAAACAAATACTCTAAATGAGGCATCACATTCCACTATATTTTCGGATCCTATGAATTTAAAGAATGTTAGTGATTTTAAAGTGAATATTTACATCTGGGAGATAGTGAAGGACAGAGGAGCCTGGCATGCTGTAGTCCATGGGGTCGTAAAGAGTCACAACTTAGTGACTGAACAACAACAACAACTTTATATTCTGCTAATTACTAAAGTAACACTGTAAGAATTAATTTTGAAAACAGTAAGATTTCCAAGTCTAAGTAATATAATAAATGGGAAGATGATCCAAAGCTGAGCATAGTATGAATTTCATGTTATTTAAGTAATTCACTTCCTTTGTATTCTAATATTAAGCAGAACTCTCCTTATCAAAAGGGCTTCCCTCATTGCTCAGTCGGTAAAGAATCTGCCTGCAATGCAGGAGATCCGGGTATGATTCCTGGGTCAGGAAGATCCCCTGGAGAAGGAAACGGCAACCCACTCCAGTATTCTTGCCCGGAGAATCCCATGGACAGAGGAGTCTGGAAGGCTACAGTTGACGAGGTTGCAAGAGTCAGACACGACTTAGCGACTAAACCAGCATCTCCTTATCAAAATTTCTGTTTGTCACTGGAGGCCATGACAGAAATCAGAAATTTGGACGTTATTTCTGAGCCCCATTGACTAAAATTCTTTTGCAAATGTTCACCATGTTCTTTACAGAGATGAGATTCCAGGCGCATCCATTCTCTGTCTGGAATCCTCTGGGCTTCAGACACTGGCACTTTGGCTGGGGGACAGTGTCAACACAGCATTCCCTGGACAGATGCCATGGGCATTTTCGCCTTGTCAGTAGTGTCACCGTAGCTTTGCAGAAAGGACCTCTTCATCTAGTTTCTGGGATTATTCCCAATAATTGTTTCAGTAATTTTTTTCTAGAAGATAAATCAATAAGCTATCTTTTCTCTAACACAAAACTTCAAAAGTTGTTTAAAAAGAATTGCCTGCTATCACATAAACTGGCTCAGTTTGGGGGCACTAAACAGTTGTAAAAGGAAAGCTTCTTTTGATTCTTATGCTGCTGCTAAGTAACTTCAGTCGTGTCCAACTCTGTGTGACCCCATAGACAGCAGCCCACCAGGCTCCCCTGTCCCTGGGATTTTCCAGGCAAGAACACTGGAGTGGGTTGCCATTTCCTGCTCCATGCATGAAAGTGAAAAGTGAAAGCAAATTTGCTCAGTCATGTCCGATTCTTAGCGACCCCATGGACTGCAGCCTACCAAGCACCTCTGTCCATGGGATTTTCCAGGCAAGAGCACTAGAGTGGGGTGCAATTGCCTTCTCTGGATAGCAGCCCTCTAATACAGGATGTTATGCATAGATTAAGGGATACCTATATGGTTTTTCCAGTAGTCATGTATGGATGTGAGAGTCAGACTATAAAGAAAGCTGAGCACTGAAGTATTGATGCTTTTGAACCGTGGTGCTGGAGAAGACTCTTGCGAGTCCCTTGGACTGCATGGAGATCCAACCAGTCTATCCTAAAGGAGATCAGTCCTGGGTGTTCATTGGAAAGACTGATGTTGAAGCTGAAACTTCAATATTTTGGCCACGTGATGAGAAGAGCTGACTCATTTGAAAAGACTCTGATGCTGGGAAAGATTGAGGGCAGGAGGAGAAGGGGACGACAGAGGATGAGATGGCTGGATGGCATCACCAACTCAATGGACATGAGTTTGGGTAAACTCTGGGAGTTGGTGATGGACAGGGAGGCCTGCTGTGCTGTGGTTCATGGGTTTGCAAAGAGTCAGACATGACTGAGCAACTTGAATATGTCTATACTTGTAAAAAGGTGATACATGGAAGATTCTAATTTTAGTGTTGTTGTTTTCAAATGAGATCAGGAGCAGATTCTATTTCAACAATATTTAGGCTAAATTCAAATATTCTTCGATGCTTTCAGTGAGTGAGGATCCACATATCCAGGCACCAAGTATGAGGTGATTAAATAAGTAGACTCTTAACAAGCAAAAGGACTCTAAGGGTCTCTATAAAGGACTCTATTAACCACAAATTATTATTAAACACAAAGAACAGCTCTATTATCCCAGTTCAAACCATCTTAGCTTTTCAAAGAAATTGGGAAAGGAGGCATGAAATATATCTGAGTCTTTATACAGGCAAAACTAATTTTGATTGTTTAATTTGTCATCATCAAAATTACTATGTGAAAAGATGTAGCTTTTTAAAAAATAAAACTAAACAAGCAGTAGGAATAGCAGTTAAACACATAAACTCTGTGGTTAGATGGCTTGAATCTGAATCCTGACTCTACCACTTAATAACTCTGTGACCTTGGGCAAAGTAGGAGCTTAATACAAGCCACCTATTTGTATTAGGTCACAATGAGGCAGACTAGAAAAGATGTGGCCTGTATAACACATCACATTACCATGAAAACTTTAAAAAGTTGAGGGAAACAAGTAACATACTTAATAAAATTGTTATACAGTGCATATAAAATTACAACCACATTTTATATCTTCATTATATTCTTACAGATAAGCAAGTTATATATAGTTGTCATCCAAACAATAAATCCAGAATGACTTAAAAGTATAAGAGAAAGGGGAAATCAGTGATACCATGAAACAATTCAGCCACATTTAAGTTGTGACTAAATTCTTGGCCTCCACATTTTTCTCTAAAAGAACAAGACTGAGTAAAAAGAATCCTCTCCACATATCTCTGTGGTGTATCCATCCCCTCTGGCTACAGTGTGAGAGGGTCAACTGCCTACCCATGTTGGGGTCTAATTGTCATATTAACTGTACATACTACATAAGGCCTATCAGGGTAACTCAGCAAAACCAGACAGTACTTAGATACAAAAACTTGCTGATACTTCCTCAGGGAATTTCTGAACATGGTTCCTCAACCAACAGTTCTCATTTATGTGTGCAAAAAGTCCATAGAAAGCTATCCATTGCCTCTAAAAGTTAACTTTGTCAGTAGACACCAAGAAAATACTTCTGCACCATATTTTAAATCTGCACTTGCACTGATACAGTCAATATCAAGTCTATCTCATAAGAGGAAAATTAATTCATCATAGAAACCAAGCTCTTATACAACTCTGTTAGTTTCCAGAAGAACCACAGAAAGGTTAATAAAATTTAATTTAAAAAATCAATTCAGTTCAGTTCAGTCGCTTAGTCATGTCCGACTCTTTGCGACCCCATGAATCGCAGCATGCCAGGCCTCCCTGTCCATCACCAACTCCCGGAGTTTACTCAGACTCACGTCCATCAGGTCAGTGATGCCATCCAACCATCTCATCCTCTGTCGTCCCCTTCTCCTCCTGCCCCCAATCCCTCCCAGCATCAGAGTCTTTTCCAATGAGTCAACTCTTCACATGAGGTAACCAAAGTACTAGAGTTTCAGCTTCAGCATCAGTCCTTCAAAGAACACCCAGGACTGATCTTTAGAATGGACTAGTTGGATCTCCTTGCAGTCCAAGGGACTCTCAAGAGTCTTCATCAACATCAGTTCAAAACCATCAATTCTTCAGTGCTCAGCTTTCTTCACAGTCCAACTCTCACATCCATACATGACTACTGGAAAAACCATAGCCTTGACTAGACGGACCCTTGTTGGCAAAGTAATGTCTCTGCTTTTGAATATGCTATCTGGGTTGGTCATAACTTTCCTTGCAAGGAGTAAGCATCTTTTAATTTCATGGCTGCAATCACCATCTGCAGTGATTTTGGAGCCCTCAGAAATAAAGTCTGACACTGTTTCCACTGTTTCCCCATCTATTTCCCATGAAGTGATGGGACCAGATGCCATGATCTTAGTTTAAAAAATAAATTAATAAAATAAAATTAATTCATGAAGCTTAACTCTTTCAAGCTCTATTATTAACTTTAGTTTTAATGCAATGATTCCACCTACTGGAGAACCATGAGGAAGTCTTAAAGATATTAACTATTATTAATAAATATATATTCCTAAATCAATAACTTAAAGCACTAGAGGTGTTACACAGTAAACATTGCTGAAATATAACTGAACTATTTCTCAATTAAAGTCTAATCATAGCTGTGTACAAATAAGAATCAAATTCAACTAGCAATATAAAAATTCAAATAGTGTCACAAAATACAAGAGGAATATGGAATATGCAGTATCTTTGTCTCCTAAGCTTGCTCCTCTCTGTGCATGCATGCTAAGTGGCTTCAGTAATGCGACTGACTCTTTGTGACCCCATGGACTCTATCTTGCCAGACTCCTCTGTCCATGGGATTCTCCTGGCAAGAATACTGGAGTGGGTTGCCATGCCCTCCTCCAGGGGATCTTCCCAATCTGGGGGTCAAACTTGCATCTCTTATGTTTCCTGTACTGGCAGGCAGCTTCTTTACCACTAGTGCCACCTGGGAAGCCCAATCTGGCTCCTCTAACTCTTCCCAGTTTCTAACTATAAGCATAGTTCAAAGTTCATTGATCCAACTTCTGTCTCAGAACTCACCCAGTCACACAACTTTAACTGTCTCTTTTCTGCATACGACTCCAGAGTTTAAGACCTCAGCCCTTAACTTACATCCTTATTCCAACACATTTTCTCTATCTGCCTAGTGGACATTTTAATTGTCTCAAACTTAGCATATTTATAACTAGTTCTTCCATGTCACTCCTCTTGTAATGAATGATCCCACAATTTCTCTAATCACTCAAGCTCCAATTCTCCACATGTGACCCAGATGTCATCAGGTCTTCCAAATACTTTGCTTGGATTGGGTGGCTCCCAGTATACCAAGCCGCTCAGTATTCACTGCCTCCACACTGACTTGTTTTGGCCAATGAGACATTAGCAAGTCGGAGACAAGCAAAGCCTTGTTAAGTATTTGTAGGCTGGGTCTCAGACTCTAGAAATGGTCTCTCCTGTGCCAAGTCAGCTCCCACCTGTTCAGCCAAACCTATGAGTGAAGAAACCACCTTGAACATTAAAACACCAGCATATAGCAGCTAAAGCAAAAGACAACTGAGCCCAGCCCACAAGGTACAACCAAGACAAATAATAAGCTATTGTTCTAGGACACCACATTTTGGGTGGTTATTACGCAGCAATAGATAAATGCTTTTTTATGAAACCATCCTTACAAACCAGTTCCATAAGGACCTTTATTCCCAATAAATGCATTTTACACCTCCTGTGTACAATGGCTTGCTTCTCTGTCATACAGTGTATCACCTTGAACCATGGGACTTGTTTATATGTTCATATTACCTTTCTTAGCATGACTTTAAGTGTCTTATATTCCAAATCTAGAACATGATAGACCCAGTAATTATTTTGCTGAAAAAAACAAAAAGGAAAGGAGGAGGAAGAGCGTGGGAAGGAGAAAAGGAGGGACATTAAAGAAGGAAGAAATGAGCCAAGCCAAACTGAACAGACATGAACCTGAGGCCATCAGCAAAGGGCAGGGTAGAAGTAGCCTGACATTTGTGCATACTGGGCAAGGACAAGGAAAAATTTCCATAAAGCTAACTATGACTATGAAATATAGGTCAAAGTAAATGCCTAGAACATTTTCTGTTTTGCCTATGAGGTGAGGGGTCATAAAACAGAAAGGACTGTGTTAGAGAAACCTCTCTATAGTAAGTTGATATCGCTTTCTCAGCACAAGCTTTTACAAGTGAAGAGAATGTTATCAATGTGAGCTCTATCAATATGTTTCCACATATTTCACATACCTACACTGGATAAAAGGAGATTAAGTTTGTGTTGAAGAGGTTACCAACAAAGTCTCAAGTTGGGGATGTGATGAGTGATTATAATTGATGACAGTTTTAGCACTGTAGTAATGAGAACAAGGTAGATTTTCACCATTTCCCATTCCTATCTTTATCACTAAAATAGATCCAGGGTGTGCCATTTTCCCTTCTTATTAGTCTTTGTCATAAGAATATGGCACCAGAATGTTAATGACTGAAAGAACCTGAGGAAAACAAAATTTTACAGCTTTAAGTCTCTGGTGTGTAGTAGCGTTCCCATATAAGACAAAGATTTCAGGTATTTCTTCAAAAATCTTAGTGAAAATTGCCACATGTGTGATTTTAAGTACAAGCGTGCTATTTTTAAATGGTTAAAAGATAAATATTAAAATATTACAATTTTCAATAAACACTATTAAATTTCTCCTTTCATGCTGTAAGAAAGTTTTTTTAAATAATATTTTGTGCCAGGTAAATCTCACTTGCAGTACTATAATCTGATTGTATTAAAAGAGAAAGTGGTTGGATTATATTTATGATGGGTTTAAATTAGAATGAATATAAATTTCCATCAAGTCAACAAACCATCTTGGTTATTCAGAATAATTAGGCTGAAACAGTAAAAGATCTAAGTTCCTTGTGTTTCTATAGGGTTCCTTTGTTTATCTGCCAAATTTGTGAAGTTGTCACAATTTACCACAAGAACAGTATTTTTAAAACTTCAATACCAAATAGTGGCCTCTTAGGGGAGGCGGCCGAGAGGAGCAACCCCACGTTCAAGGAGCGGTGGCTGCGCGGGCGCAGGAGGGCAGAGAGGAGCTACTCCACATTCAAGGTCAGGAGGGGGTGTGGTGAGGAGATACCCCTTGTCCAAGGTAGTGGCTGCGCTTTGCTGGAGCAGCCATGAGGAGATACCCTACGCCCAAGGTAAAAGAAACCCAAGTAAGATGGTAGGTGTTACCAGAGGGCATCAGAGGGCAGACACACTGAAACCATAATCACAGAAAACTAGTCAATCTGATCACATGGACCACAGCCTTGCCTAACTCAATGAAACTAAGCCATGCTGTGTGGGGCCACCCAGGAGGGACAGGTCATAGTGGAGAGGTCTGACAGAATGTGGTCCACTGGAGAAGGGAATGGCAAACCACTTCAGTATTCTTGCCTTGAGAACCCCATGAACAGTATGAAAAGGCAAAGTTATAGGATACTGAAAGGGGAACTCCCCAGGACGGTAGGTGCCCAATATGCTACTGGAGATCAGTGGAGAAATAACTCCAGAAAGAATAAAGGGATGGAGCCAAAGCAAAAACAATACCCAGTTGTGGATGTGACTGGTGATAGAAGCAAGGTCCGATGCTATAAAGAGCAATATTACATAGGAACCTGGAATGTCGGGTCCATGAATCAAGGCTAATTGGAAGTGGTCAAACAAGAGATGGCAAGAGTGAACATCGACATTCTAGGAATCAGCGAACTAAAATGGACTGGAATGGGTGAATTTAACTCAGATGACCATTATATCTATGACTGTGGACAGGAATCCCTTAGAAGAAATGGAGTAGCCATCATGGTCAACAAAAGAGTCCGAAATGCAGTATTTGGATGCAATCTCAAAAACGACAGAATGATCTCTGTTCATTTCCAAGGCAAACCATTCAATACCATGGTAATCCAAGTCTATGCCTCAACCAGTAACGTTGAAGAAGCTGAAGTTGAACGGTTCTATGAAGACCTACAAGACCTTTTAGAACTAACATCCAAAAAAGATGTCCTTTTTATTATAGGGGACTGGAATGCAAATGTAGGAAGTCAAGAAACACCTAGAGTAACAGGCAAATTTGGTCTTGAAATATGGAATGAAGCAGGGCAAAGACTAATAGAGTTTTGCCAAGAAAATGCACTGGTCATAGCAAACACCCTCTTCCAACAACACAAGACAAAACTCTACACATGAAATCAGATGGATTATATTCTTTGCAGCCAAAGATGGAGAAGCTCTATACAGTCAGCAAAAACAAGACTGGGAGCTGACTGTGGCTCAGATCATGAACTCCTTAGTGCCAAATTCAGACTTAAATTGAAGAAAGTAGGGAAAACCACTAGACCATTCAGGTATGACCTAAATCAAATCCCATATGATTATACAGTGGAAGTGACAAATAGATTCAAGGTATTGTATCTGATACAGTGCCTGAAGAACTATGGACGGGGGCTTGTGACATTGTACAGGAGACAGGGATCAAGACCATCCCCATGGAAAAGAAATGCAAAAAAGCAAAATGGCTGTCTGGGGAGGCCTTACAAATAGCTGTGAAAAGAAGAGAAGTAAAAAGCAAAGGAGAAAAGGAAAGATATAAGCATCCGAATGCAGAGTTCCAAAGAATAGCCAGGAGAGATAAGAAAGCCTTCCTCAGCGACCAGTGCAAACAAATAGAGGAAAACAACAGAATGGGAAACATTAGAGATCTCTTCAAGAAAATTTGAGATACCAAGGGAATATTTCATGCAAAGATGGGCACAATAAAGGACAGAAATGGTATGGACCTAACAGAAGCAGAAGATATTAAGAAGAGGTGGCAAGAATACACAGAAGAACTGTACAAAAAAGATCTTCACAACCAAGATAATCACGATGGTGTGATCACTCACCTAGAGCCAGACATCCTGGAATGTGAAGCCAAGTGGGCCTTAGGAAACATCACTACAAACAAAGCTAGTGGAGGTGATGGAATTCCAGTGGAGCTATTTCAAATCCTGAAAGATGATGCTGTGAAAGTGCTGCACTCAGTATGCCAGCAAATTTGGAAAACTCAGCAGTGGCCACAGGACTGGAAAAGGTCAGTTTTCATTCCAATCCCAAAGAAAGGCAATGCCAAAGAATGCTCAAACTACCGCACAATTGCACTCATCTCACACACTAGTAAAGTAATGCTCAAAATTCTCCAAGCCAGGCTTCAGCAATATATGAACCATGAACTTCCAGATGTTCAAGCTTGTTTTAGAAAAGACAGAGGAACCAGAGATCAAATTGCCAACATCCGCTGGATCATGGAAAAAGCAAGAGAGTTCCAGAAAAACATCTATTTCTGCTTTATTGACTATGCCAAAGCCTTTGCCTGTGTGGATCACAATAAACTGTGGAAGATTCTGAAAGAGATGGGAATACCAGACCACCTGACCTGCCCCTTGAGAAACCTATATGCAGATCAGGAAACAACAGTTAGAACTGGACATGGAACAACAGACTGGTTCCAAATAGGAAAAGGAGTACGTCAAGGCTGTATACTGTCACCCTGCTTATTTAACTTATATGCAGAGTACATCATGAGAAACGCTGGGCTGGAAGAAAGTTGGCTTAAAGCTCAACATTCAGAAAACAAAGATCATGGCATCTGGTCCCATCACTTTATGGGAAATAGATGGGGAAACAGTGGAAACACTGTCAGACTTTATTTTGGGGGGCTCCAAAATCACTGCAGATGGTGACTGCCGCCATGAAATTGAAAGATGCTTACTCCTTGGAAGGAAAGTTATGACCAGCCTAGATAACATATTCAAAAGCAGAGATATTACTTTGTCAACAAAGGTCTGTCTAGTCAAGGCTATGGTTTTTCCAGTAGTCATGTATGGATGTGAAAGTTGGACTGTGAAGAAAGCTGAGCGCCAAGGAATTGATGGTTTTGAACTATGGTGTTGGAGAAGACTCTTGAGAGTCCCTTGGACTGCAAGATCCAACCAGTCCATTCTAAAGGAGATCAGCCCTGGGATTTCTTTGGAAGGAATGATGCTAAAGCTGAAGCTCCAGTACTTTGGCCACCTCATACAAAGAGTTGACTCATTGGAAAAGACTCTGATGCTGGGAGGGATTGGGGGCAGGCGGAGAAGGGGACGACCGAGGATGAGATGGCTGGATGGCATCACTGACTCGATGGACGTGAGTTTGAGTGAACTCCGGGAGTTGGTGATGGACAAGGATGCCTGGCATGCTGAGATTCATGGGGTTGCAAAGAGTCGGACACGACTGAGCAACTGAACTGAACTGAACTGAACTGAGGCAAGTGCTATAGCACTGGTTTAGACCCAGTATTGAACCTAAGCAGCTTTTCCGCTCATTCCCTCTGTGGTCAGTGGGAAACATTACTAACCTTCTTTGAGCCTCGGGTTCCTCATCTACAAAGTGAGTGAGTGAAGTCGCTCAGTCGTGTCCGACTCTGCGACCCCATGGACTGTAGCCTACTACGTTCCTCTGTCCATGGGATTTTCCAGGCAAGAGTACTGGAGTGGGTTGCCATCTTCTTCTCCAAACGGGCACAATAATGGACTATAGGAATGTGAATATTAAAACAGATAATGTGAGAAGATGCTCTGTAAGTTCTACTGCCTTTTTATACAGTTCATGAGGTTCTCATGGCAAGCATACTGGGGTAGCTTGCCATCCCTCCTCCAGTGGATCACGTTTTGTCAGAATTCTCCACTATGACCTGTCTGTCTTGGGTGGCCTGACATGGCATGGCTCATAGCTTCATAGAGTTACACAAGCCCCTTCACCATGAGAAAGCAGTGGCCCATGAAAGAGAGATGGTGAGGGATAGCAAGGCCTGGCACACTGCAGTCCATTGAGTCTCAAAGAGTCGGACATGACTTGGTGACTGAAGAATGACAACAAAAGTTCTACTAGAAAGGTTCTCAAAGGGTGGTTCCTGACCAGCAGTATCAACATCCTTTGGGAAAATTCTTACACCTCATCCCAGATGTGCTGAATCAGAAATACTGGGGTGGGGTGCCCAGAAACCTCTGTTTTAACAAGCACCCCACTGATTCATAGGGCTGCTAACATGGGAGAAGCAGTGCTCTAAAGCATGTCCACTTACCAGCTTAGGCAAGAGCCTTACTTACCTAAGCACCTCAGTTTCCTCACCTGCACATGGTGGTTTTACCTGCAGCTACCTCTAGAATTGATGGAAAATTAAATAGGTTAATGTCTGTAAAGTGTTGAGAGCAGTTCTGGGTATGTGGTGAACACTCTGAGAGGTAGTTATTACCACCTACTCCAAGCACTGCTCTTGGCCCTGAAGCGAACAGGACAGATGGGACTCCTGTTCTGTGAGTGCACGGGTAGCAAGGAGGGCAAATCTGTATCCAGAGTAAGTGTCTATTCCAGTAAGAACAAAATGCTGCTTCTCTCACAATGGAAGTGGCCCAAGGCAATCACCCTGCCACCAGGTAGTTGACTGATTACCCGGGGAATCACTGTTAGTCTTTGCTCCTGCCACGCTGCCACACTCAGTGGTGACTGTAGCTAGGTTGGCCTTGGTCAGTGAAAGTCCATTGCAAAGCCTCTGTGTAACTTTCATCTCTGCCTCCAGGGCCACTCCCACTGGGAGATGGCAAAGGGGCAGGGTGACTGGACAACAAAGCTGATGGGTATCCATAAAGTGAGTCATTCTCTCCACTTGATGATTAAAGTCCTCCTCTACTGAGGTCACCCATCAGTGGGTATTCATATGGGACACAAGTAACTTCACATTTTTGGCCTATTCAGAGGGGTCTATCCACATACCTCTTCTCCAGAGTTCTTCATCCCCAGTTTTCCAATCCTGTTCCTCCTTGGTCCTTGATGATCCAGCCAAACCTTTGGCTACAGCCCATCCATCAGTACATGATCACATGTCTGGCCATTTCTCCTTCTAACCAGAGTGAACAACCAGGCACACTGCCTGAAGTTCTGCCTCATGGGAGGATTTCCCTTCACTGCTGTCTTTTAGGGATGTCCCAGAAAGGGTTACGGTGCTACAGCTGTCTACTTTCAAGTAGTGTCTACTTATTATGTAGAATCATCTATAAAACAGCCCCGAGGCTCTTCTTTCTCCTTCAACTTCCTCTTCAATAGGGGATTTCCCATGAAGCCGGGCTGGGGAGGGATGGCAGTGCAGAAGGAGAGGGGACCATGTACTTCAGGGCCACTTCACATAACTTCCTTGTGCCTTCAGAACTGCCCAGGGCCCAAACACAGATGATGTGATTCAATGATGGAGTATTGTGTGCACACCCAGCCTTATGGCGTGATAGGTCAGACAGCATTCAGTTCACCATGGACAGCTCAGGTCACATGGCAACCTGATGGTCCATGGTCAAGTGTTCAGTGTCTACTAAGGCCCAGTAGTAGGCCAGGAGCTAGTTCTCAAAAACAGAGCAGCTATCTATGGAAAATGACAGGGCTTTACTCAAAAAATTCTAAAAGACTGCGATGCAGTTCAGCTACAGAGGCCTCCAAACCGCATCGCTATCTGCCCCTGCTATTCCAAGCACCATTAGATCTGCCTACCCACATGGTGCAACAGCCTAGGCCCACTGCAGAGCCCTCGCTTGTGTGAGCCAGCGCCACGTAAAAACAGCAGCTTGGGACTTCCCTCGTGGTCCAGTGCTTAAAAATCTGCCTGCCAATGCAGGGGACATGGGTTTGATCCCTGGTCCAGGAAGATTCCACATGCTGCAGGACAACTAAGCCCTGTGCCACAACTACTAAGACCACGCGCCTAGAGCCCCAGCTCTGCACAAGAGACGCCACTCCAATGAGCAAGCCTGCACACTGAAACAAAGAGCAGCCCCCACTGTCAGTAACCAAAGTTACCATTTCAAAAGTGGGGTGGCAATCACACATATAGAATGAGGCAAGAAAAACGGACACAATATATACGAACTTGCTTCAAAACGTAAAATATTAGTATTTATTCATTCATTTAAAATCCATTTCTGGAGCACCTACTACATATCAAGCAAAATGATCTGGATAAAAAATGAATAATAAACCGATGAATAATAGCTCACCTTTCATCATCTGAGAGAGTGTTTTGAGCAAAATAATTTAACAAGGCAATGAGCTACAATGCAATAAAATTAAAGAATGACAGCACTGGAATAAGCAAATTTTCCCAGATCTCACTTAGGAAGAAATTTGTTTGAGGGATTTCTCCTACTTTTCCACTTCCTTTTCATTTTTCCAAACCAAAATCTTTATATAGGGCCCATTTTTGAGGAGGGCAAAGTTAAAATAAATATACTAGAAAATATACTGCTTACCACTTAAAGCATTCATGGCCTAGCTAGCTAAGGGGACATTTTTGTAGTTAAAGAAATAGTTTTTTGACAAAATAGCAAAGACTGAAAATCAGAGTTCCCTGATTCTCTATTTGGACTTATCCTTTATTTTGTCTCACTATTTTTCATTTCTCTGGAACTGTCCAGTGTACTGAAGTTTCATTAATGTCTTTTCCATGATATTCCACAATCTCCCCTAGTTAGCTATTTGCAAAATTTTTGTTTTAAAATTAACATAAGAATTATTGTGAACTTTACAATACATAAGTAATTAAAATCATCTGAATGATCATAAAAGACAGACTTCATTAACATAAAATTTCATTCATCTTCATATTCACTGACAACTACATAGCATGTGTGTGTGCACACATGTGCACACACATGTTCAGCATGGCTCTCTTTAATATATTTCTTTAATCATATAGTTCTCCCCTAAAAGTGAAAACAGCACACTATATACTCTAGTAGACATACTGCTTAATATATTAGCTTTCAACCCTGGCTTTCCATAAACAGTCTTGAAAGGTAACCTACAGCAGCACCTTTCTTCAAATGCACTGGTTTGGAATACTATTAACAAAGCTAGATGGAGGTAAAAATCACTCTTCTATTAATTTGGGAGGTTCCCTACTCTGGTGGTCTACACTTTTCCATGGCTTAGTTTACAACCTAAATCTCCTTTGTAATCTGCATACAGTGATTTTTTTTTTAAAGAAAACTATCCAATTACTCTCTTGGTCCTTTGATCACAGAGCCATCTCAGTGTGAAGACGTGTTCTCTTGCTTCTTGCCTGATGTCCCCGAGCCCTCACTGCCTGTCCTTGTCTGCCCCTCTGTCAGTCTCATCCACCTGCCCCCAAGCCCCACCTGTGTGCATGCCTCTTCAGGGTTAAACTACAGAGACATCCTCTCCAGATGGCTACTGTTAAAATGCCCAAAGAGTACATCCCAAGCACATCCTGATTTTAACAAGACTGGATTACTGCGTTACTTAGTTGTCAATTTAAAGGACACGGAGACACAATTATGTACTAAATTATGGTGCCACAGGTGATGCCTCTAATAAATTAAAAACAGCGGTCCTTAGATCTACATAATTTCTTAGAATTCACAGAATTTTCATGTGCATTTTGTACTTGATCTTCATAAGCATCTAGATCTAGATCTATTATCACCTCCTTAAAGATGAGGAAACTGTGACTCACATAATTGAAGATTTCCAAGCCCACACTATCATTAAGCCAAAACTCTTTTATACAGGAAACAGGGGAAATGGAGGGCTAGATAAAGCATGAGCAGAGCAGTATGGAAGGAGGGACAGAGTTGAGATGAGGTTACCAAGATATAAATACCATCCTTTGGCTCAAGACTTCCCTTCTAGCAACTTGGTAGAAAACATTTTGAAATTTATCTTACAGGATTGCTGCTTTCTCTCTGAGTACCAACATCAACTAAGAGGAAAGAAACATTGTGGCAAGTGAATCGGAAATCAAATGCTATGTTGACAACAAGCTCTAATAAACAAATCAAATGATTTTTCATTCTCCTCACCAATCCTAACTTTTGCTTTTTTGTAGGAATTCAGTCAGAATTTTTCCAGTATAGACAAACATAAAATGAAGTTCCCCTAGTACTTTACTAATGCATGTATTATTCAAGTTGGATTTAATGGGAAATTGAGAATTAGGGTTACTTATTTAGATTGAAGACCACATTTCCACTTAATAAATGTAAAAGCATAGCGGTCATGAAACCAAAAAATTGCCATAAGCCCAGGAAGAAATTATTTGACAGACAACAAAAATGCAAATGACCATTCACTTATTTATCTGTTCATCAATTCTTGTAGTCTTTCATCAAATGATTACTAAATAATCATTAAGGGTCAGGAACTGTGCTAGAGGAAAAGATAAATAAGTCATGGCCTCTGAAAAATTCACGTCTAGTGAGACCCACACCATGACTAGAAGACACAGTAAATGTTACAGCAAAGTTGGATATCAAGTTCTATGACTGAACAAGAGGATGGAGATGTTAACTCTATCATCTGAGGAGACTGAGGAAAACCTTATGAAGACAGGCATATTTCAACTGCATCTGGAAGTTTTTTGGAAGTGACGATTTTAAATGAATATGTTTGGTGAATAGGAGTGAATGTGATTACAGCCAAGCTAAGGAGAAAGGTTAAGACAGGAGCTTGTCTTTTCCCTCTAGAAGAAGAGATGTGCCTTAAAAGAAGTTTGTCATAGAATTCCCACCGAGATGAGAGCCAAAACCATAAGGAGAACAATATATGGCAACAACAGGTAGCTGAGTATTTTAGGACAAAGATATGTTCTGGGTCAGGATTCATCCAAACATGTGGTTTGATCTTAAGGAAAAAAAAATGTCAATGTCACACATCTACAAAAATAAAAAAGGTATAAAACAATTACCTGGAGTCGTGGAATTATGGAGCCCAAAGCTACTCATTTAATGTTTCAGAGTTGTTATGCATATACCGAGTTGCTCAGTCATATCCAACTCTTTGTGATCCTATGGACTGTAGCCTGCCAGACTCCTCTGTCCATTACATTCTCCAGGCAAGAATACTGGAGCAGGTTGCCATTTCCTTCTCCAGGGGATCTTTCGGATTCAGAGATCGAACGCTTGTCTCTTGCATTGGCAGGCAGATTCTTTACCACTCAAGCTAAAGTGCATGGTGTCATAAAAAGCTATGGAGTTCTTGAGCTTTATCTTGAGCTGCACCCAGCTTCTAGGAAGCTTCTTCCCAAAGAAGGTCTGTAGAGAGTCTAACAAGTGCTGGCAGAAAATAACAGTGAAATCTTCATTCTCCTACATTTGACCCTCTCCTTTTAACCCATGAAAGCATAGCCTTGAAAGAAAATAATTTCATTTTTGATTTAAAAATAGCACTGCTAATTTTTTGTTGACATCTAACATTGAAAAACATTACTCAGTTAGTCCCTAAATGTTGCAAAATTGATCATGCAAAACCTTGCAATCCCAGCACATGTGATACTGCAAATGTGGCAGACACAAAATGAATCTGGAGGCCAAAGATGGAGGAAACGATAATTTCTAAATATTTGGTGGAAAGTAATGGATGGTATTTTTAAATTTTTAAGAGTTAAAAAATAGAATATTTCTTTTCCTCTTTACCTTTATAGATAAGTTTTCAGAATAGTGATTTGGTTACCAAGAATGATCAGTGAAACATGACTCTAAAATATATTTACTCAGAGATTTTGACATAGCTGATATTTTTAATCCATGTTAGTAATTTAACTGTGTATATATTAGTTACTATTGACATAGCAACAATATTCAAGAATATTCTGGAAATAATCACTTATCTTCTATCTTAATATATTTTTCATTTTTTACTTATTTCCTTTTATAAGCATGGTGGCAAAAAACAGAATTTTACAATGTTTTAATGACTCTAATGTTCAAAGTAATAAGCTGAATGCTGAAAGAGCCCCTTGAAAGAGAAAGTTGGGTAACTACTGACATGAAGTGAATCAAAAAAAATCTATAGGTAGTCTCAAAACTGAATAACAAGGCCTGAATAATCAGAAATAGCCAAGGGCCATGTTGGTGATTGTGCTAATAAAAGGCAAGTTCTTTATAGTGGTTATATTTTAATACTTTGGAAATGGATCAAAAGCAGAGGTCATAGTTGAAAGATCAGAGGTGAAGTAACAGGGAAAACATAATAATGAGCTTTTACTTTAATCACTTAATACACAAGTTTAAGTCTGATTTTCTTTAAACAAAGGACTATTATTTGAAGAAAACCAAAAGACCTTGACAAAAAGATTATTTGAAGTTTAAGTTCTAAATTCTTTTAAGGGTTTAAAGTATATCACCACTGTTGGGGACTCTGCAAAAGTGAAATGAGGGAGAACCTTATTTTTAATATCTTCTTTGAAAAGGAGATTCTGCCTTTAGAAGAGTTCTCCAGAGTTCACAAGTTGGAAAATCAACCTATTATAACTGGTTTTGTACTTGGAAATTTTAATAATCTTTATGATGACATGATGAACTAGATCAACCCTTATGGGCACTTCCAGGCCTGCACACCTATGATGTCCTTTCCAAAATAAACCCTTGATATACTGCAAAGATCAGTTTGAAGTATCTGAGAATAGCTGAAATCTATGCCTTCTTTCTGATATCTTCTGGAATATTCTTAACTAAAATAAATGTCAACCATAAGCTTTATGAATGTGGTGATTATCTGTGCAACTGAATTTAGTGGCAGTTGAGAGATAAATATATATTAATCAATCTATTATACAAAATATTTCCTGGGTAATTTTGTTAATGTTTCAAAGTTTTATAATGGCTAAAATTTCATTTCCATTCACATAGTTTGAAAATACCACTGATCTAGAAACTTCTCTTTGGATCATTTAAAGTCTCTTGGTTTTTTAAGCAGAATATGAAAATATTTTTAATTTTCCAGTAAAGTTCTCAGTCTAGTTCATTTGCAAATGTAGGCTGAGCTGTATTTCAAGCAGATATGTAATAACCATACCTTCTCAAAAAGGTACATATGTTTACAAAAACATTCCTAGAAAACTCAGACACTTCACCCAAGATTGAATGAGGAAATGTTTTATTTTAATATGTGTAATCTCGTTGAAGAATTTTTATTTACCTTTATTAGTGTCACTTTGTTTAAAGCAATTCCTAAGAGTTCTTTTTGTGCTTCCCTGGTGGCTCAGAGGGTAAAGAGTCCTCCTGCAATGCAGGAGACCCAGGTTTGATCCCTGGGTTGGGAAGATCCCCTGGAGAAGGGAATGGCTACCCACTCCAGTACTCTTACCTGGAGATTCTCATGGACACAGGAGTCTCGAGGGCTACAGTCCATTGGGTTGCACAGAGTGGACATGACTGAGCAACTAACACTTTTCACAAGCATCTCTTACACTTACTGGTAGACAGATAAGGCCTTGAATGTGGTATCATATGTATACTGGAATTGGAACTAGAAGCTATAGCTAGATAAGTAAGTGGATAAAACATATTCCTCAGATATAAACATTTTTACAAAAGTATTTATGAATGAAAAGATATGCTGTCTGGGATTTGCTTCAAAATCATACAATAAAAGTGAATATCATTAAACCCATTAACATTTAACTGATTATGCCTAGCTTACCGTTAACAAACGTACCTTTAAAATTTTTTCTTGGCATTCTGGGTTAAAAAGATGACCAGGATTTGCATAAAATACAAATCTCTCAATTTAAATGTAAAATACTAAATAGTATAAAAAATATTTGCCAAGTCTTTTATTACATTTTCTATATTAAAATAAAAGTTCCTGACAGGGGGTTTTGACCAAAACTAACATGAAATTAATTTATTTCAAATACCTAAGAGTGCTGATCTTTTACATAGCCACATACACAGCAAATCTCAAGTGAACATGAGTAAAAAGCAGTAGTCAGCCATGCCTCAAAACCAAACTTCTGGTCTTCTACCTCCTCATTTTCCCTTCTCAGCAAAAGGCAATTCCAGCCTTACAACTGTTCAAGGGAAAAACCTTCGAGTCAATCTGGGATCCTCTATTTTCTCATTCATCTTAACTAATCTAAAACGAGTCAGTCCTACTTACAGGATATATCCAGATGTCTGCTACCAATCTGCTCAAGCCACCACTGCCTCTCACCTTACTGCAGTAGCCTCCTAGCTGGTCTCCCATCTATGCCCCCAGCAGAGAATACAGGATATTCTCAACATAGGACCTATATCATCCGTCTCTAAGTAGATGCCAGATCACATCACTCCCCTACTCAAAATCCTCCAATCTCATCTCTACCAAAGTGAAAGCCAAAGTCCTCAAATAACTTGCAAGACCCTACATGAGGTGACTTTCCATTTCTCCTCTGATGTTATCTCCTACTATTCTCCTCTCATTCTTTCTACTCATGTTGCAGTGATCTCCTCACACACTTTAAGAACGCTTCCATCTCAAGGCCTTTGCACTTGCTGTTTCCTTTGTGTGGAACACTCTTTTTCCAGATAAGCTGTTTCACCAGAGAGCCACACAGCTGGCCTCCTCATCTCCTTTGATTTTCCTTAAATGTCATCTCAGTGAGGACTTCCCTCATGCACTATTTAAAACAGCAGTCCCACCCCAAAGCCCTGACCCCTTCACTCCACTGCACTTGCTACCATCTGACATAATATTTTTAACTTCTTTATCATGTCTCTCACTACAACTAAAATATAAGCTTACTGAGAGGAGATATTTATGTCTGTTTCATTCACTGCTGTGTCTTGGCACCTAAAAAAATGCCTGGCCTAAATAAATATTTGTAAATGAATGAACGAATAAGTGAACAAAAATCCCCAGATTTTCAAAGCATTTAAAATTTTCTCATATGTAATATCTTTGCATAAATTACTGACTTTTCCCTTCACAAAACATAAATCCCTTTTCTGTCCAAAGGTATATCTTCAAATGATCTCTTCCTCCCACATTTTTATTTTAAATATTCACTAACCATGAACAAATATTGAGATATCTCCAGGTCACTGCTTCTCAATCAAAAGCCAAGTACCAATTTGATATTCTAATTTGGGAGACTGGTTTAGAATGGGTTCTGTGCTTCAAAAATCCATAAGGAAAGGAAAAAATATTTAAACATTCAAATTCCAAGTATGTCCATCAAGCCCTAACACTTTGGGGTAACTCAATTCTATTCCTGTTTACAGTTCAGAGAGAACTGTTCATAAAGAACACTTTACACTAAGAGGCTACAAGTAATTTCACAATTGTCTTCACCACAAATTTGCCTTTCTCTCCAATGTTTGAGGCATAAGTTGCAACCTTGAGATGAACAGACGTGTTTGTCCTGACAAAAGTCAAGCTTGGTTTCAGACTCTTTATAGACAGGAAAGGTGACCTAAACATTTGCTTTTTTTATAGCTTACAGTGACAAGCACTGAAATTATGAGGGATATATTTTGATCAGCTTTCAAAGCTAGACATTACCACTAGCTGAGTGATCTTAAAAGTCTCTAAATAATTTTTTTTAAGTCTCTGGACTTGTCTTCTCCTTCTCTTCAGGTAAAAAACAAGCAGGGTTGTACTGATTTTCTTCTGGAACCATATCTAGCTCTAATATTCTAAAAGGTATAAATCTAACTACTCAAGTTTTGTGCAGTTCACCAGAGTTTATCACACTTGTCATACATGTTTACTATGATGCTTCTATTTTTAAAGTTGTGGTTTAATTATAATTTACAAATTATTTAATTTATAGCCATTCTTCATTGTTGATACAAAATGGTATTGTTGACAGTAATGAACTGATGGCAATTTTGCTAGTCTTTACTCTGCTGTTCTAAGCTTTGTTGGGGATGTTTTGGGAAGATTCTTATAAATGTTTTCATCTGATTTGCAGTGATAGCTAAGGTTATAACTGGCTTTTAAGATTTCTGATATTCATGAACACTGGTGCTACTGCTCAAGAATTTGTGTTGCATCTACCACAGCTCTGATCTGTGTGGTACGTAACTCCCTTTGCAATTAAACATGAACAATCCCACATACCCTGATTCTCTTTTTCTAACCTCTTACTGTTCTCTTCCTTGTTTGCACAAATTTCCACTGCTTCCTTGTTAAACATTTCTGATTCTCCCCCTTTTCCAATCCAGTGATTGAATTATCTCCAACGTTATTATGAAATGCTTATACGCACTATCTCTTCAGTCTTTACAATCCTCGGACAATAAGAGCTCAATAACTCTTAATTTCTTGAAGAAATACAAATGCCTACATAGTATCTAGTGTTACCATTTGTGAGAACACACTTCAGAGGATTTGCTGACAAAGTCATCTCTATCCAAACTGTGTATACACAACATCTGAGAAATTAAGTGAAAAGGAAATAAAACAAAGCATCAGTAGGTATTGAGGCAAAAAACTGAATTATCCGTTCAGTTCAGTCGCTCAGTCGTGTCCAACTCTTTGCGACCCCATGAATTGCAGCACGTCAGGCTTCCCTGTCCATCACCAACTCCCAGAGTTCACTCAGACTCATGTCCATCGAGGTGGTGATGCCATCCAGCCATCTCATCCTCTGTCGTCCCCTTCTCCTCCTGCCCGCAATCCCTCCCAGCATCAGGATCTTTTCCAATGAGTCAACTCTTCGGACGAGGTGGCCAAAGTACTGGAGCTTTAGCTTTAGCTTTTACTGTTCTTTGTCCTTCCAAAGAACACCCAGGACTGATCTCCTTTAGAATGGACTGGTTGGATCTCCTTGCAGTCCAAGGGACTCTCAAGAGTCTTCTCCAACACCACAGTTCAAAAGCATCAATTCTTCAGTGCTCAGTCTTCTTCACAGTCCAATTCTCACATCCATACATGACCACAGGAAAAACCATAGCCTTGACTAGGCGGACCTTTGTTGGCAAAGTAATGGCTCTGCTTTTGAATATGCTGTCTAGGTTGGTCATAACTTTCCTTCCAAGGAGTAAGTGTCTTTTAATTTCATGGCTGCAATCACCATCTGTAGTGATTTTGGAGCCCCCCAAAATAAAGTCTGACACTGTTTTTACTGTTTGCCCATCTATTTCCCATGAAGTGATGGGACCAGATGCCATGATCTTAGTTTTCTGAATTATAAGTATTCTTAAATCAGTGTGACTAATCCCATTCACCTCTACTGGTCGACAGTGCTTAAAAATTCAGTTACCTGGAGTGTTGATTGCTTTCACTCATGGTGTGTCCCTCTGTGTCCCCTCCAAGGGATTGCCTTGGGACAAAGGTAGCTACCTCTCCCCAGGTTATACCCCCTCCATGATGACAGCTTACACCCAAAGGCTGGACAACATGGATCAATTAAATCTAGCCTCTTACCCCAGTTTGGGACAATTCTAAAGAGCAACTCCAGCTCTGGAGCTTCCAGGGGGACTCCTTCAATCCCATGCTCACACTCCATTAGAAGTGTTCTTATCAAGATTATCCCCAAAAAACTTCCACTTTCTACAGGCAAATCTTCATTTCAGGGTCTTATTTTAGAGAACCAGTGAAAGGCAACAGGTGTTATAGCCCAATAAATCAAGCATTAATACTAATGACTATGTTTATTTCTTTGTTTAAGCCAGGCATGGCAAATTGGTTTCATCTAAATACCAACTTAAATCCACTGGTTGAATCTGCTTGGATATCATGTTGAAAAGGATTCTGAGGCTAAGTCTGTTCATCTGGAAAGAGTACCATTGAGGATGTCATTCAAGGACAAGGAAGAAAGAAATAACAGCGCAAGTGTCCCTGACCACCCCTGCCTACAGCAGATTCTGTTGGTTTTGCCAGTACAGAACATCCTTTTACTAATAACAGAACCCTGATTTTAACTTGGGAAAAACCCTTCTCCACTATACCCTCCCTTTATCCTCTCTCCCACTGCAAAGATGAAAGCTGTACCCAGGCCTGAGCAACGCACTGAACCCAGAATCTGGCCACACTGAATGGTCATAGATAGATAATGTAACCTAGTCAGTTGAAAGTAAATCAGTGTGAATAATATCTAATTTGGGTGAGGTTTAAAACTTCTCCTAAATTGACTGCAACAGTTGGCTTAAAACTCAACATTCAGAAAACTAAGATCACGGCTTCTGGTCCCATCACTTCATGGCAAATAGATGGAGAAACAATGGAAATAGTGACAGACTTTATTTTGGGGGGCTCCAAAATTACTGCAGATGGTGACTGCAGCCATGAAATTAAAGGATGCTTGCTCCTTGGAAGGAAAGTTATGACCAACCTGGCCATCATATTGAAAAACAGAGACATTGCTTTGCCAACAAAGGTCCATCTAGTTAAGGCTATGGTTTTTCCAGTGGTCACATATGGATGTGAGAGTTGGACTATAAAGAAAGCTGAGAGCTAAAGAATTGATGCTTTTGAACTGTGGTGTTGGTGAAGACTCTTGAGAGCCCCTTGGACTGCAAGGAGATCCAACCAGTCCATCCTAAAGGAAATCAGTCCTGAACATTCATTGGAAGGACTGATGCTGAAGCGGAAATTCCAATACTTAGGCCACCTGATGCAAAGAACTGACTCACTGGAAAAGACCCTGATGCTGGGAGGGACTGGGGGCAGGAGGAGAAGGGGACGACAGAGGATGAGATGGTTGGAAGGCATCACCGACTTGATGGACATGAGTTTGAGTAAGCTCCGGAATTTGGTGATGGACAGGGAAGCCTGGCATGCTGCAGTCCACGGAGTCGCAAAGAGTCGGACATGACTGAGCAACTGAACTGAACTGACTGATGGTAGGAACAAATAGATGAATTAGACTTGAGGCTATCCACATAAAAAACCCAGACGAACTTCATTGACACTTATCATATAAGAACAGTTAATACTTATTAAACATTTACCAATGGCAAGGAACTGTTCTCAGTATCTGACATGTATTAACTCACTGAATCTTCACAATACTATTTTGAGATAGGTGCTATCATTATGTCAATTTTATAGAAGAGGTAACATGTTCAGAGCAGTGAAGTAATCTTCACAATGTTCCTTGGCAAGTAAATGGTCTACTCCAGATTCAAATCCAGGCAGTTAAATCTCAGAGTCAATTTGCTGAAAGAGAGCTCACTGTAACCTCTAGAGTCAAGTTCCCAATTTCTTTTATCCTTATGTGTTATCACATGTGAACCTGGTGTAAGCAAACAAAGGCACCTTATAGACAGCAGACATGGAATAGTCTAAACATCAACACCTTTAAATATCATGGGTAAAATTTAAGGCAATCCAAAATACCTCTCTCATCAATAGTAATTTGGTATTGTTCGTTGTTGCACGGGGAGGTTCCTGTTAAAATAAAAATTAGTTTCCTATATTTGTAATACAACATCAACATCGAGTTGGTTTCCTGGCAAAGTTTAAGAGAATTCACATGTAAGACAAGAAAGGGGAAGTTTTGAGTTCTGCAGAAGGCCAAGAAGATGGATAATGCAAAACTTCTTTGTAGAACAATTTCATATTTACATTTGAAAGTCTCTGTCTCCCACTTTATGAATTCCAAATTTTTCAAATAAAGTCACACTGTGAAGGATTCCTGAGAAGTGGTTGATTTACTGAATGCGAGGCTTGGTGACAGCTATTTCTCATGCTCATTCTATACCCTCTGGCTCTCTTCTCAAACATTCTCTAGCTTCCAACTCCATACCACTTAAACTATTTTTTAAACCAACCTAAAACATACCTAATGCAACAACAATGATAACATGTATTGATGTTATCAATAAACTGAGAAGGTTTTGAAGCATTTGGGGTCAGAAAGTCTTCTAATCAACTATAGATCACATGTAGATGAGTAAGAGTGCCAGTGTCACCAAATGCCTTCAAAATCCGCTCTGGCCAATTACAGTATTTATTATATAGTGAGCACAAGGGAAAAAGAAATTAATGACCAAGCTTTTAATTTGGGGGAAAGGTTAAGATAAATTACCTAAAATTCCATGACCCTATTTATACAGCTTCATTTTGTTTCGTCTCACATTTTATACTTAGTCAATGGTTCAAGAGATTCTTAAAACAAAAGAGACCAAATGACAACAAAACTCCAAAAGATGAGATGAATGAGGGGAAAGTGGGAAAAGGAAGAAAGGCAGAGAGAGAAACTAAAGTAGGGAGATGAGAGAAGAGAGTTAGACAAGCCTGGATACACAGATATTTTTATAGTTCTGAAGCATCCACTTAAAAAGCAGAGACATTACTTTGCTGACAAAGGTCCGTCTAGTCAAAGCTATGGTTTTTCCAGTAGTCATGTACGGATGTGAGAGTTGGACCATAAAAAAGGCTGAGTGCCAAAGAATTGATGCTTTTGAACTGTGGTGTTGGAGAAGACTCTTGAGAGTCCCTTGGACTGCAAGGAGATCAGACCAGTCAATCCTAAAGGAAATCAACCCTGAATATTCATTGGAAGCACTGATGCTAAAGCTGAAGCTCCAATACTTTGGCCACCTGATGTGGCCACTGGAAAAGACCTAAATCCCTGGAAAAGACCCTGATGCTGGGAAAGATTGAAGGCAGGAAGAGAAGGGACAACAGAGGATGAGATGGTGGGATGGCATCACTGACTTGATGGACATGAGTTTGAGTAAACTCCGGTTGTTGGTGATGGACAGGGAGGCCTGGTGCGCCGCAGTCCATGGGGTCACAGAGAGTTGGATATGACTGAGAGACTGAAGTGAACTGAAGCATCCGCTGCATTCAAAGGCACATTTCCCCCTGCTGTTCTCTAAGATCTAACCCTAACCCAAAACATTTTCTACCATTCTCACTCACTACTGCTCTCCCCAGTTTAGGACTGAGTTTCTCAACAGATGAAATTATGTAAGTGGTTAAATAATTTTAATTATTAGCAACTTCATTCATTTTACAACTAAGATTTACATGGTACCTATAATGTGTCCAACTCAGTGCTCACCACTGAAGATGCAATTTTGAAAAAAAAATCAGAAATATGTAAAGCAAGCCTTGTACACCATTAAAATGGTCTAAAAGTCACATCTTTAAAAGGTAAAAAAATACACACATTGTTTTGAATCTCCCTGTTTGCAAAAGAAAAGGATATAAAGAAAAATAATGACAAGTGAAAATATAAAAACAGTATGGAAAATGAAGTTCAACCTAAGAATAAGAAGTACTGGGCTAACTAGACATATGAAAAATAAGAAGATGAAAACTGGGAATGAAAAATAAAGATCCAACATAAGAGTAACAAATTCTGAGGGAAGAAACACAATATTTGAAACAGAAATAAGAACCAAAACTACAATTCAGGAAAAAATATTTCTTAAACAATTCTTTAAAACCTGAATATGAAGATAAACAAGGGTTCATGATATTTTAGAAGAACTGACTAATATGCAAGATCTATTGTAATCTTAGAAGAAAACATTTTAAACACATGCATAAAGAAAAACCCTTATAAGCCTTCAGACAGAGAAAATTACTTTAAAAGAAACAATAAATTTAGTCTCTAAGTTTTGATTGGCTGTATATCGTGTTTTTTCTTCATTAGTTTCCAGAAGCCAGTGAAGGAATGTCGATATAATTTTGAAGCAAAACATCCATGACCCATGAATTTTATACTCAGTTTCATTGCTTTTCATGTGTGAAACATGAAGATACTCTTATATGAAAATATCTGCATTTCTCTAAAAACGTCCCTGAAGATATTCTCTAGATGACTGAAAGTTATACCAAAATAAAGAACTCAAGAACTACAGAAAATATTTATAGCAGACATTTTCCACTGTAAATCCAACTGCTATTCCCATTTCTTCCTTGTCAAGAAAAACTCTGACACTAATTAAAATAAACCCTTAACCCGTCACTAGGGATAATTTATAAGAATCTAAGCCAGTCACGGTAACACCATTCCCTTTTGCCAGAGAAAGACTCAAATCTAGATAATGAGATATAAGAAAAAATACATTGGGGGGAGTTCCTAAAAATATTCTCCTTATTGACAAAAACTGACAGGTAGGAGAACTTTTCTCTACTTCTGATGACAGATAGGAGAACTTCTCTCTGCTTTTCTTGACTTCTGAACTTCTACTTCAGAAGTAGAAGTTACAGTTATTGGATCAATACCTGTAACTATAGCAATCATTTTGCAACATTGAGGGGATAAGGCTGAAACTGAGACCAAGTTGCTGAAGATGAGATAGCTGAAAGAACACAAGGATTCTTGACTACATTGTTGTGTAAGTAAATGAAGTAACTCGGAATTTTAACTCTGGGCTTCTTTCTACATGATATAACAATAAATTTTTTATCATTTAAGTCTTAGTTTACTAACAATGCTTGCAAAAATTTATGCATCTATGCTCTGAACATATGGGGCTTCCCAGGTGAGAAGAATTCGCCTGCAATGTAGGAGATGTGGGTTTGATCCCTGGGTTGGAAAGATCCTCTGGAGGAGGAAATGGCAACCCACTTGAGTATTCTTGACTGGGAAATTCCATGACAGAGGAA
Source organism: Oryx dammah (assembly GCF_014754425.2). Lineage (NCBI taxonomy): Eukaryota > Metazoa > Chordata > Mammalia > Artiodactyla > Bovidae > Oryx > Oryx dammah. The sequence goes on along the minus strand of NW_024070189.1, from coordinate 22,281,290 downwards.
TCTGGCAGGCTACAACCCCTAGGATCTCAAAGAGCTGGACATGACTGAGCGACTGAATGCACACCACATACTCCAAATACAGACATCCAAATAAACACAGCTTTTGTGTTAAGGTGGTTAGACTGTGTATGGGTGTGCATGTGTGTTTAACATTGTCTTTACAAGGAAAACTATTAAATAAAAAAATCTAACACAAGTTTCCCCTTCTCCTCCATGAAGTATTTCTTTACCTACCTCCACAGAGCAAATCACAATCTTTACCAGCACTGTTTTCCTTGCTGCTATTACCACAGTTAGGATACGCTAATTCCAACAAAATCAAAATCACAAATAGTGAAATAAGTATATTCTATTATCTTCATTAAATAATGATCAATACCATGCAAAGACATAGGTGAACTTTGAATGCACATTGCTAACTAAAAAAAGCCAGTCCAAGAAAGCTATATTATACAATTCCATTTATATGACATTATTTTTAAAAAATCAAAACTACAGAGATGATAAACAGATCAGTAGTTGCCAGGGTTGTGGGGCTAAGGAGGAGAACCGAATAGGTAAAGAATAGATGATATATTTAGGGTGCCAATACTATTCTCACAATATTTTAATGGTGAATACATGATACTATGTACTTGTCAAAACCCAAAGAACTTTAGAGCACAAAGTGTGAACCTGAATTTCTGCAAATTAACAAAATCATTAGGAAGGAATGCAACTGTGAGAAGATAATCTAACTGGATTGCAAATATATGAAACAATATCATTGAAGAGGACAGGAGAAAAAGATGTTGACCTAAGTAACTAGAAATGAGTGGAGTCTGTAGAACTGAAGGCAAAAGAAGCTGTTCATAAGCTCTGCACTCTAGTTGATAAAATTGTTGAAAACACTATATATGTATATTAGAAATTAAACAAATGGATGGCAAATGGTAAAAGTAAGGTTTCTCATTATTGGTGCAGGAAATCATAAATAAGCAAAGAGAGGAGGCTAGAGTGTATGTGCTAACAGATTAAAGAATGCAATATCAATTTCTGTTTAACTTAATACATATACAAATGGATACATATGGAAATATTTATGGACATGTACATATACACGAGATAACACACACATATATTTCTTTGGTTTTTTTTTCAATTTAGAGGGCCTAGAATCAAACACATCTCAGTTGGAAGAAGTATACCTAGCACCTAGAACTTAGTTTCTAATAACATTTTCCCATAAAAGGAACTGAGGTCCCTGGAGAAACAGCTGATTCTAGAACTCTGGCAGGAAATAAATAAGATGAGCTTAGGGCATCTTGCAGTGCCAAATGTTAAGAAATGTCACACATACACACACACTCTGACACATAATGACGGTGGAATGTCAAAGGGATATAGGAGCCAAATGTAAGAGCTCCCAATGGCCAAAGTTGGAACAATTTAAGCAACAAAATGAAGTACTCTGAATTATAACTTCATACAGACATAAATTATTAAATAAATATGTAAATTGTAGGTGATAAATATCTCACACAGAAAAATTCCAAATAATTTAAGTAGAATTCCACCCTCAAGGAGGTGAAACATAATTCCCCAGTCCTTAAGTGTGTGGTACACATGGTATGGAAAGGGGAGGAAAAAATTAACACTATAGTGAAGAAATCTGACAAACACTGCTCCAGCCAGATTATCAAGGTTAATGTCAATGTCAACAGTGATGAATCATATTGGTAACATGTAGTCTTGATGTGATGTGATGATAAGCATAGTCTTTACCGCTGTGGTCTTCCTTCCCAGTATCCATAACCAATGAAAATCCCATTTGAAGGATATTCTACAAAATGCCTGTAAGTCTCAAAGCTATCAAGGTCCTCAGAAACAAGAAAAGTCTGAAAAAATGTCAGACAAAGGGACCCTAAGGAAACATGATGACTAAATGTAACGAGGTTTCCTAGAGGGAGTCCCCAAACAGAAAAAGGACCTGAGGTTAAAAACTGAGGAAATCGAAACAAAATATGGACTTTAGTTAATAATGTATCAATGTTTGTTCATTAATTTTGGCAAGTGTACTATAATAACGGAACATTTTAATAGCAGAAGGAATTGTGCGAGGTATGTGGGAAACCTTGGTATTATTGTCATACATTTTCCTTATATCTTTATCTATTCTAAAATTGAACATGTATTTTTTCAAAAAGTAATTAGTAATTTCAACCAAACACTTGGTCCATGAGCCAAGTAATATGGTGTGCTATGAAAAGTCCTAAACTCAGAGTTAACACGAAGGTCTAAGTTGTGCTTGGCACAAAGAACACTCAGCTATACTGTACACATGTATACATCCTGACTGTATCACAGAGCTGCCATGTGACAGCTTTGGACCTCAGTGAGTCAACTCAGTTTTAAAATGGGGAGTCCAACAGATGACCTCTAAGATCCACCCCTAAAATTCTAACATTTTATTCAAAGTTGAATTCACAGTCTGTACCACTCCATAGTACATGACTTTAAGAAAAATCCTTCAACTTCCCTTAATTTCAGTTTTGTCATCTTTAAAATAAGAGTAAAATCATCATCTTTAAGGGCTCTTTTTAGTTCTAAAAACCTTCAACAACCATGTTTCACTAACATTCCTTTCAAGTTCACTTTGGCAACCCAAGTAACCTCATAAAGCTACTACTTATTTCAGGCCATATTTTAGACTGCTGCTGCTGCTAAGTCACTTCAGTCGTGTCCGACTCTCTGTGACCCCATAGATGGCAGCCCACCAGGCTCCCCTGTCCCTGGGATTCTCCAGGCAAGAACACTAGAGTGGGTTGCCATTTCCTTCTCCAATGCATGAAAGTGAAAAGTGAAAGGGAAGTCGCTCAGTCGTGTCCGACTCTTCGAGACCCCATGGACTGCAGCCTACCAGGCTCCTCAGTCCATGGGATTTTCCAGGCAGGAGTATTGGAGTGGAGTGCCATCACTGAAAGATCTAAATTATGAGAAAAAGGTCCTATTCGATTCTGCTCACAGTGATGTCCCTAGGGCCTAAGACAGTGCTTCTCATGCAGTGGACACTGAACTAGATTTATCCAATGAACAGGGATTGCTTAATTTTCAAAAGCATCCTTTGACTAAATCAGTTCAGTTGAGTTGCTCAGTCGTGTCCAACTCTTTGCAACCCCACGGACTGCAGCACGCCAGGCTTCTGTGTCTATCACCAACTCCTGGAACTTGCTCAAACTCATGTCCATTGAATCAGAAACAGACAACTACATCCCCCTGGAAAGATATTCAGAAGGGAAGAGACAGATGGTTTGTCCACCAAACCAGACAGCCCTTATACGAGCAACAATATCACCCCACTTAAAAATCACAGTCATTTTTAAAACTAGTTCTTTATAAAGCAGCATTATTAACAGAGTCACTGATTTCTCACCAGTTTCTTACAAAAGTAAAAAATTAAAAGAGAAGATATTTAGAAGCAAAATACAATCTGCAAATCCGCTGTTATAGTCAGAAGGACAACCACTCACGTCTGCACAGACTTCACGACAGGAACACAAAATGAATAACGTAATATTTTCCATGGGAAAAATACAGGCTGTTAGGAAGAGATCAGATTTATTGCAGAAGTGTGTTCATAAGGGAAAAAAGGTGATAGGGGAATTTCTACTCAAAGTTTAGAATAGCTCAGAGAAAAGGAATGAAAGACAGCAGGAAAGAAAGAAAGAAAATATTGATGTTTTACTCCAAATATTTCACTCAACTTATTTTAGATGTTGGCCTCTAGCAGTATTCTGAAAGTGCAAGGCTTGAACCACCTTCTCACATCAGAATGGAGCTGGGTGGCTCAGAAAAATAAAGATTCCTGAGCTCCGCCTCTGACCCACTGAATCAGAGTCACAGGGGAAGAGGCCTGGGAATCCGAATTCTTAACAAGCTCCCAGGCGATCTGATGTAAAACACTGAAGAACTGCTGCCCAAGGGAGCTGTGATAACGTCAAGGGGCAAAAACAATTGCTTGTTTATATTAGATGTACAGCTATCTCAAATGATCAAGATGTAATTCCATCCTGAAAGAGATAAAAAGCCAAATACTTTTTGCAATTTTGTGAACACAGAAAAATCATTTAAAATAATAAATTTTAATTTGAGGTTAATTTAAGCTCACAGAGATAACTGAGGACACTTTGCTTCAAATTCACAACAGAATTAAACCACTTTGATAAAGAAAAAGAAACTTTTACTAGATCTGACACCTTAAAATATTTAGTTCTAGTTGTACATTGAAATTAAACCACAAACTTGACTTGAATTCATCTATTCTTTCATTGTGACTAAACAAATATTTACTTCTTAAATGGTTTAATCCTAATGGTTTAACAGTTTAATTTTAGAGCACAGGGTCAGGTTAAAAAAAGTATGACTAGGGAGATAAGTCTGGGTGTGCATTTTTATTAAGCATAGTACTCATGGAACATACATAGAAAGGCAAACTGTTTCCAGAAAAAGTCCTAGTTACTTTGGGACTTTGTTCTACCTAATACTTTTTATATGCTTTTAGCAAGTAATGATAGTACCATGAGTAATACTTGGGACATTTAAAATGATTTAGAATACATTTAATTCATGAAAGCTTATTCTCTGACACTGAAATCATTGAATCTACTTCAACTGGAGTGGCTAAAGGACCTAAGCATATCTAACGAGCACCAATTTTAGAGACCTATTTTTGGTTCTGTTTTTATTTCAAACCCAACATTATTTTTGTAAGTAGGTAAAGATGAATACATCTGTTCTAGCCAAGAGAGATTATAAACCATAAACCCAAATTCTAAAGCGATTAATTCAATCATACTTCTCATAATTCACCAGAATATGCATAATCTGCTTTCCCATGTTTTTTCTCAGCATTGAACACACTCTCCTCATAGTCAGAAGGACTGAAATCCATGAAGGGGTTATTTAGTGAGTAACTTGTTTTAGTCTGGCCCTCTGGCTAACCTGAAAGTAAAGTGTCCTGCTCAAGAGAAGGCTTCCCTGAAAAGAAAGTATGAGACAGGAGCCATAGCAGTTTATTTTCTTCTAGCATAATTAAGCATTGAGTCAATCAACTCTTTAACTTTTTATCTTCATTAGAAAAGTATGCAGAATCTATAAATATTATTCACCTAGAATAGAGATCCAAGTCTATCTTTTGACTGAAGTATAAGCTCTTTGAATTGTGAGGGACATGTCTCATTTATTATTGAATTCAACAGTACCTAACATAGTATGAGGCATACAGCAGAGCTCAATAAATATGTATTGATTTGAGGTCATAATTCATTTAGTAAGTTCTTATCCTGTCTTGGATAAGGAAATGGCAACCCACTCCAGTGTTCTTGCCTGGAGAATCCCAGGGACAGGGGAGCCTGGTGGACTGCTGTCTATGGGGTCGCACAGAGTCGGACACGACTGAAGCGACTTAGCAGTAGCAGCAGCAGTATCCTTTCTATTTTTCTTGAATATAATTCAAGGGTCTTAAGTTCTCTACAAACAGACCCACTGAATTTGCAAAGGCCCTAGGGTTCTTAAATAAAAGTTTTAAATAGTTATTTTTGCTTTATCTATTTTCTTAAGTTGACACAAGAGTGATACAAACTTATTCAGAACATTCCTTAGTAAGCAAAATTTATTCTAAAGGTAGGTGAATTTGATTCTAATTTGCTGAGTTTGAAGTATAGATTTATAACTTTGATTAAATTCAACACTGCTAAGTGACCAGGTAAATTAAATTGAAGCTGGAATGTCTAGAAAAAGGAACTGTGACCAAGGAAAAGATTTTTTTCACTTGGTTTCTGGAGTTTAAAAGGCAATACTGGAATTATCCCAATTACAATAATTCAAAAAAAGATCCTGATTGATATCTCTTATGCTTGTGTGCTCAGCCACTCAGTCATGTCCAACTCTGCAACGCCATGGACTGGATCCCACCAGGTTTCTCTGTCCATGGAATTTTCCAGGCAAGAATACGGGAGTTGGGTTGCCATTTCCTCCTCCAGGAAATCTTCCCAAATTAGAGATCAAACCTGCATCTCCTGCACTGCAGGAGGATTCTTTACCTCTGAGCCATCAGGAAAGCCTCCAATACCTCTTACAATGAATGGTAATACCATATAAAAGTACTTCAGACAGTGGAAATACAACAGTAAGTACAATGGAGTATGCAATACAAGGAATATGCAGCAAACCTTTGGAATCAAGTTTATTTGCAGAAATCAATCAAGTGTTTGCAGAAATACTTTTATCTTTATAAAACTATCTGAATATATGAACAAGCAAATACTAGCCTGAGGTACTGACACACAATGAAGTTCATAAAAGCACAACAATTTACTAGTTCTGAGTTTGATAAAATAATTTTAGAAGTTTAATTTGATTTTCCTAAAAATTGTTCTTCCATGTTAAAATCCTATTGTTTTTCATCCTTCATTATGTAAGTTACTATTTCAAATAAGGGATCTTATGTGTATCTGTTGCTGACGGGAGTGTAAGCACAACCATTTTGTAGGCATATTCTAACTATTCTACTTCGAGGCACTGATCTTTCATAACTAGCTTGTACATGTCCATAATGATAAGTGTACAAAGAAGTTATTAATTTATTTGAACACCAAAGATCTAGCGAGAACATATATTCCCATCAATAGAGACCTTATTAAATATATGATGGAGCAACATGCTACGGACACAAGTGTTTATTATTTGTATTATTTTAGTCTGTCCTCTTGTCTGGATGCTGAATATCTGGTATTACAGCCTTAAAAAGCAACCAATAATACTTTATGATGTACTGATTCTATGGAATTCCATGATATCATTAGAGAATGGTAAAAATCTATGTGTATGAACTTTAAAATATATTAGTGATAAGTTGCTAAGCAGGCCACAGAACATCTATAGTATAATTTATTCATATAAATGGAAAATTAAGCAAACCTTGTGTGTGGAGAGAAGACAAGTGGGTGCAGAAAAAGAACTGCAAGATATACACCACACTATTAATGGTGACAGGCTCTCCAACATGGCACTGGAGTGGGCAGGGGCATCAGCGTTTTGACTTTTTATTCTATGAAATTCTGGAACACTTATTTTTTATTTACAATGAGAAATTATAACTTTTGTTTTGCTTTCAAATAACATATAAGGAGGAAAAACAAGGGGCACTGGTAATTTGTCAACCCACATTTGTCCTAAAACTAGCTAGTTTTAGAAATTCAGATGAAAAATCAGAATAAATAACTGCAGTCAGATTTATAAAATAAAATATATATATTGCAACTGATACACTATATGGAAATAGTTTGAAAACATGGATTTAAAATACTAAATTATTAGTTATGATTACAGCATTACTAATTATTGACATAGACTGCATACACTGAATCTTTCAGGTGTTGTTAATAATACTAATAAATAATCATTAATGATGTTAAGCTTGACTTAAAGTTTTTAACAATGAGTTAACGTTAAGATTGATTTAAAGTTGATTTGGTTGTTCAACCATACAATGGATACCAGACAAGGAAGTCCAGTTGTCATTGAGAAGGTACATAATTGCACTTTCATATATGATAACTTTTGAAGTTGGCTGGATGTAAGAAAACATGTACGTGTGAAGACCTAATCCTGCCATTAACGAGGTCCCTGAGAGGTAAAATTCAGGCTGAAACCATTACTTATCGGGGTCAATCAGTCAGTTCAGTTGCTCAGTTGTGTCCGACTCTTTATGACCCCATGAACCACAGCATGCCAGGCTTCCCTGTCCATCACCAACTCCCAGAGCTTACTCAAACTCATATCCACTGAGTAGGTGACACAATCCAACCATCTTTTCCTCTGCCATTCAGTTTTTCAGAGTCTTTTCCAGTGAGTCAGTTCTTTACATCAGGTGGACAAAGTATTGGAGTTTCAGATTCAACATCAGTCCTTCAATGAATATTCAGGACTGATTTCCTTTTGATGGACTGGTTGGATCTCTCTGCAGTCCAAGGGAGTCTCAAGAGTCTTCTCCAACACCACAGTTCAAAACCATCAAGTTTTTGGTGCTCAGCTTTCTTTATAGTCCAACTCTCACATCCATACATGACTATTGGAAAAGCCATAGCTTTGACTAGACAGACCTTTGTTGGCAAACTAACGTGTCTGCTTTTTAATATACTGTCTAGGTTGGTCAAAACTTTTCTTCCAAGGAGCAAGTGTCTTTTAATTTCATGGCTGCAGTCACCATCTGCAGTGATCTTGGAGCCCAAGAAAATAAATTTCTCACTGTTTCCATTGTTTCCCCATCTATTTGCCATGAAGTGATGGGACTGGATGCCATGATCTTAGTTTTCTGAATGTTGAGTTTTAAGCCAACTTTTTCACTCTCCTCTTTCATCAAGAGGCTCTTTGGTTTTTCTTCACTTTCTGCCATAAGGGTGGTGTCATCTGCATATCTGAGGTTATTGATATTTCTCCCAGCAATCTTGTTTCCAGCTTGTGCTTCATCCAGCCCAGCATTTTGCATGATGTACTCTGCATATAAGTTAAATAAGCAGGGTGACAATATATAGCCTTGACTTACTCCTTTCCTGATTTGAAACCAGTCTGCTGTTCCATGTCCAGTTCTAACTGTTGCTTCTTGACCTTCATACAGATTTCTCAGGAGGCAGTTCAGGTGGTCTGGTATTCTCATCTCTTGAAGAATTTTCCACAGTTTGTTGTGATCCACAAAGGCTTTGGCATAGTCAATAAAGCAGGAATAGATGCTTTTGGGGAACTCTCATTTTTTCAATGATCCAATGTATGTTGGCAATTTGATCTTTGGTTCCTCTGCTGTCTCTAAATCCAGCTTGAACATATGAAAGTTCAGGGTTCACAAACTGTTGAAGCCTGACTTGGAGAATTTTCAGCATTACTTTGCTAGCATGTGAGATGATAGCGATTGTGCAGTAGTTTGAGCATTCTTTGGCATTGCCTTTCTTTGGGATTGGAATGAAAACTGACCTTTTCCAGTCCTGTGGCCACTGCTGAGTTTTCCAAATTTGCTGGCATATTGAGTGCAGCACTTTCACAGCATCATCTTTCAGGATTTGAAATAGCTCCACTGGAATTCCATAACCTCCACTAGCTTTGTTTGTAGTGATGCTTTCTAAGGCCCACTTGAATTCACATTCCAGGATGTCTGGCTCTAGGTGAGTGATCACACCATTGTGAATATCTGGGTCATGAAGATCTTTTTTGTATAGTTCTTCTGTGTATTCTTGCCACCTCTTCTTAATATCTTCTGCTTCTGTTAGGTCCATACCATTTCTGTCCTTTATTGTCCCCATCTTTGCATGAAATGCTCCCTTGGTATCTCTAATTTTTTGATGAGATCTCTAGTCTTTACCATTCTATTATTTTCCTCTATTTCTTTGCATTGATCACTAAGGAAAGCTTTCTTATCTATCCTTGCTATTCTTTGGAACTCTGCATTCAAATAGGTATATCTTTCCTTTTCTCCTTTCCTTTAGCTTCTCTTCTTTTCTCAGCTATTTTTAAGTCCTCCTCAGACAACCATTTTGCTTTTTTGCATTTTTCTTGGGGATGGCTGCCTTTTGTACAATGTCATGAAACTTTGTTCATAGTTCTTCAGGTACTCTATCAGATCTAATCCCTTTGTTTAATCTATTTGTCACTTCCACTGTATAATTGTAAGGGATTTGATTTAGGTCATATCTGAATGGTCTAGCGGTCTTCTTCAATTTAAGTCTGAATTTGGCACTAAGGAGTTCATGATCTGAGCCACAGTCAGCTCCCAGTCTTGTTTTGGCTGACTGTATAGAGCTTCTCCATCTTTGGCTGCAAATAATATAATCAATCTGATTTCGGTACTGACCATCTGGTGATGTCCATGTTAGAGTCTTCTCTTGTGTTGTTGGAAGAGGGTGTTTCAGGGAGATATAAGTCCCTATGAGTTATCTCCCTGATAAGTAATGGTTTTAGCCTGCATTTTACCTCTCAGGGACCTCCTTAATGGCAGGATTAGGCCTTAATCCTACACCTACCTTCACTTAACTCAGAGTATGCTACATAGAAGTACTCATGGTAGTGAAAGTTGCTCAGTTGTATCCGACTCTTTGCAACCCCATGAACTGCAGCACAGCAGGCTCCTCTATCCATGGGGATTCTCCAGGCAAGACTACTGAAGTGGGTAGCCTTTCCCTTCTCCAAGGGATCTTCCCAACCCAGAGATCGAACCCAGGTCTCTAGCACTGCAAGTGGATTCTTTACCAGCTGAGCCACCAAGGAAGCCCAAAGTACGCAATAGTTCATTAAATGAATTCTCCCCCCTGCTACTTTAAGTTGAATTTTACATGCCTTCTCACGTGAAATTTTATTTTTGAGTCTGCTTTTTCCTTTGTTTTGAGGTTTTGTTTGTTTGATTTGGCCACACCAGGATCTTAGTTCCCCGACCAGGATTGAACCTGGGCCCCTGCAATGGAGGAACACCAGCCCAACCACTGGACTGCCAGGGAATTCCCATCACATGAATTCTTTTAAAAGGACGTTCGATCTAAAATCTTATATCATTGTAAGTAAACACTGATCTTGATCTAAAAGTGCCAAATTCTGAATCCTGAAATTACATCATTGAGGCCAAATGGCAAATTTGGTTAATCCAGGATGAAGGGCCTGTTCACATACTAATGCTGCTGCCATCTTGTGTACTATTCTCTGTCCACACTCACCTTCTTCTTGTCCCTTGAATACACCAAGCTCATTATCACACTAGAGCCATTTCACTTTTCTCTATCCCCAGATCTCCACATGGCTAGCTTCTTCACATCATTCAGACTTGAGCACTTCCTCAGAGAACTGTCAATCAATTTAAAGTAGTTCTCATCACTCCCAAGCCTGCACTTTCCAATTTCTCTTTTGACATTACCCTGTCTTACCATCTTTAAAGTCTTTTTCCCTTACATGAAATTACTCTGTTCTTTATTTGTTTTATTTCATATGGACTCTCTCACCTTCTTCCTAAATGGATATAAATTCATACAGGGACCTTTGCTGTATGATTCACCTTGGAACCATGCCAAGAATAGTGCTCTACTCATAGAAGGAATTTGAGATTTCAAAATTTTGAATTCAAAAACTCAACACTGAGGATGCATAGAGTAGTTTAGAGGCAGCAAGTACATGCCTGTATTGAGCCCTTCCTTGGTTCTTCGAATTATTCTGTCATAGTAGATGCTTTACATTGCCAAAGGATACATCTCAGTTCCTCTAGAATCACTGAATTAACAACCCAGCCATACATACAATTTCTTCAGTTTCCCGATTTGTAAAACTAGTATGCTAATATACACCTACTTTAGAAGATTGTCATGAGAGTTAAATAAGAACCGTGAATCCATGGTGATATGTGGATGCAGGGGACTCAATTTCCTCACTCACTGCCAAACTGGATGATTTAAATACATAACAAAAAAGGTACCAACTATATATCTTTAGGGGTGGCTGGTAGAGTCAAAACTGTGCCAGGCATCAAGAAGTATAAGACAAAATAAGAAGGAAGCTTTCTTTAATACATGACCTCTGGTATAAATATCTCACTTGGTGAGCAGTGTAGGTTTGAAGAAAAGATCAAGTGGGAAAAGAGAAGGGGGTCATAAAGGATGAGACTGAAAGGTACACCAAAATTACTTGAGTAATTTTACTTCCAACTGGGAATATCTCAACACCTATCGCACAGACTAGGTTTCTACCAACAAATGAAACAAGGGATATTGAGCAAAGCCAGTGTGATCTGCCTTTTAAAATGACTAAATTTTCTGGATAGTTCAAATGAAAGTATAATCTGATATGATCTTATTTTATCTGCATTATGTAGGAAAACATGTAACTTTAGAGCTTAAAAATATAAATCAGAAAAACATTTTGATCTCAGCAACATCAATTATGTCATCAAACCCAAACGGCATATAAGGGATGGTATTTAGAGGAAAATGACATATCGAGTCAAAGACAGGATTTGGTGTCATATGTCCTGACACAAGATGAATGTCAAAAGAGTGTGTCCTGATAGTGCCTAATAGAAAAAATTAATATTCGTGCTCTGAAGACTCCCACAGCCAAAATGTAGTAGTCCATTTTAATTTTCAGAGGAATTTGGTGAACAAATGACTAGATATCCACCAAACCTTGGTACTAATGAAAAATACAGTGCATTCTGAGAAAATCAATATATAGTTTGCCTGAAGGTATCCCAAAGGAAACATTCAGTTATTGAGGTTTAAAATACGTTAGCCCCAGAATAATAAAATTCTTGAATTGCAGGCGTTTGCAAGAACAGCAAAGGGGTTAAAGACATTTTATATTTTATCAAAGCTCTAAAAACTGCTGTGCAGAGTTTTTATGCATTTCCCATTTTCTTCCTTGCTGCTTCTTCATGCAAAAGCCTCTGCCAATTCCTCTGAGCACTGCTCCACTGTTAGGACCTTTTTAATTTGCTCTTCAAATAAGTTATCCTAGTCTCACTTCTACTTGGCCTCCACAGGTTCATGCGGTCACTGAAGATTGGGTTGAGGGACTGGGAGCATATCTTGAGGAACAGATATTTGTCACAACGTCTCACTATTGTAGTTAGTTATCAAACCATAGGGGGTTTTGCTTGTTTGTTTCTGCTTTGTTTTTGGAAAATAAGTCCTTTTTTAGCCAAGCCATGTTTGGCTTTCATTTTAATTGTGAATCTTATTTTGCTTAATGACATAAAGATAAATGGGAATGCACTATTAAAAAAGAACACAATAAAAATATCAAGATGGGACTGTAAAAAGCTAAGACTACCTCTGCAGGAAAAAAAAAAAAAACTGAAGTATAGGTTGAAAAAACAGTTAACTCAATTTGAACTAAATCATGAGTCAATTCAGGTAATAATCTAATTTGACCCTCACAGTCCACATTTATTAGTTAATTCTTCAGTATCTGGTTAATAATCATGACCTGAAGTCCTTCCTAGGGGAAAAAACTACTTTGGAAATATATCTGAGAGGGTTGTTTAGTACATGCAACATGTTGTTTCTTTTCTTTTACCAAGTTATAAAACCATCAAGAGTCAAAGAGTTGATTGAAGACAATCATTTGTCAGAAAACTAATTTCATAGAAGCAATACTATCTTGTACAAATTCAGTAAATAAGTACTGTAAAATAGTTATCAATTTAAGAAAAAGTTTTCTCCTGAATAAAAAAAATTTGAGCATTCTAACAAATACATTTTTATTTTCTGCATTTACTACTGCACTTGCTCTAGTGTTATGAAAAAAATTTAAATGTGCTTACAAAGTTAGTTTTGAAATTATCTTTTAGTAATAATTTATGATTTTATGATCTACTGAGGCACAAACAGAAACAGATGGCCATTCTCAGAACTTATCAGTAAGAAACAATTCATTATCATTTTTGCTGTCAGTATAGCTCTAAACCACTTATTTTGATTCCTTGTTTTTGAATTCTTTAAAATATTTCAAAATAAGGTGTTATTATGATAATTTCGTACCCTTTACAAACAAAATTTTAGTTTAAGTCAATTTTTTTTTAATATAGCACATTTATCCATGGTCAATGACCACAAAGATAGAATGCTATAACTCTAAAGAGTTTGAGGACAACTACTCCAAGTATTGTTTGCATTATGTCAAACCAAACAAATACTGATTTTTGAATGTCAGTGTTGGTCATTTGACTCTGACTCAAAGTTGAAAATACATCTAGTAGTTAGTTCATATACTTGAATACAATTGAAAAAGCCTCTCTACCTTGGTCTCATCATGAAGACACAGTTAAAGTAGACTAATCTATGCTCCAGATACCCATTGTAAGAACATTCTCAGAGAGATTTTTTTAAAAATATTTGTTATAGACCACAAATTCTCAGTAGAGTGTCCTGCAGCTGGGCTAAAACAGGGAATCTCAGCAAATGCTTTTAACACAAACAGTAGGAAACTGTTTGCTATCCCCTGGTAGGTTTGATTAGTAGATCACTTACAGATGACACGAAGAGTGAACTGCAAAGACACATACCCCGACATCAACTTTGTACCACTCTTTAGAAACTGTGATAGTGAAAAATAGCACAAGATTTCCCATCTGAAAAATAATTACAATTCATTTGAAAATCTTACTTGACTTTGAGTTCATCCACTATGATTTAGTTTATTATTATTAGTGAATGAAACATAAAATATGACTTGGTACTTTCAAAAAGAATTTTACTAAATACTAAATAGTATAAAAGTTAACTAATAAGAGCCTGTAACTGGGTGGGAGGGAGGTTCATGAAAGAGGAAACATATCCTTGACTGATTCAAGAGTGTACTTGAATACTTAAGACTGATTCACACTGCTGTATGGCAGAACCAACACAACACTGTAAAGCAATTATCCTCCAATTAAAAATAAAATTTGAAAAAGAACCCAGAGTTACCATCAAAATATAAAATATACAAGTTTTATAGGCTATCCAGTTTCTGGATGATTTCTTTATTGAGTAAGAACAATGTGATAAAGCAAATAACACAAGAAAGCAAGTCACATTATTTTGTTTCCCAGTACCTATAAAAGTTATGTTTACACCATACTGTAGTTTATCAAATATTTAATAGCATTATGCCTAAAAATACAATGTACATACCTTAAGAAAAAATACTTTATTGCTAAAACATGCTAACCATCATCCGAGCCTTCAGCAAGTTATACAAAACCTTTTTGTGGGCAGAGAATCTTGCCTCAATGTTGATGGCTGCTAAATGATCAGAGTTGTGGTTGCAGAGTGTTGGGATGGCTGTAGCAATTTCTTAAAGTAAAACAATGATGAAGTTTGCCTTTTTTATTCTCCCTTTCACAAATGATTTCTCTGTAGCATTAAATATTTTTGATAGCATTTTACTCACAGTAGAATTTCTTTTAAAATTGGAGTCAATTTCCTCAAATCCTCTCACTGCTTTATCAAGTAAGTTTATGCAATATTCTAAGTTCCTTCACTGTATTTCAATAATATTCACAGGAGCACCAACAGGAGATTTCATCTAGTCTCTTTGTTCATTCATAAGAAGCAACCCCCTCAACCTGTTAGTTTTATCACAAGATTGCAGCAACTCAGTCACATTTTCAAGCTCCATTTCTAATTCTAGTTCTCTTGCTATTTCCACCACATCTGCAGTTCTTCCTCCACTGAAGCCTTGAACCCTCAAAGCCATCCATGAAGGTCGGAATCAACCTCTTCCAAACCCCGGTTAATGTTGAAATTTTGACCTCCTGGCATGAATCATGAATTTTTTTTTTCCACCTGTGCAAATCCTCTATTAAAGCAACAACCAAAGTATAGGATGGCTCACATGGTTCTTTTCTTTTCTTTTTTTTTTTTTTTTTGCTGCTATATCAACTTAAATATTAATCATTTGTTTATACATTTAAATTATTTTTAAAAGGTGAACATTTATAGCTCACAAATCAACAGAGTGACATTTCCACCCAGATACATTTTTCCATCTCATTTCCCAGTTTTAACAATAGACATTCAGAACCAGAGGGAGAGCACATCAAACTAAGTGCCAGCACCTTCTGTGAGCAGCACTAGGGTGTCTAAGAGATGCACTGAAGGTTTACATTCCTTGTTAAATAAAAATAATTTATGCA
Source organism: Oryx dammah (assembly GCF_014754425.2). Taxonomy (NCBI): domain Eukaryota; kingdom Metazoa; phylum Chordata; class Mammalia; order Artiodactyla; family Bovidae; genus Oryx; species Oryx dammah. Next base: position 22,265,608 of record NW_024070189.1, on the reverse strand, counting down.
GGAATATTCTTAGACCTATTTGCTTTGTTTTTACATTCTCTATGAGCTTCCAGTTCAGTGGTGACATTCTGAGCATTAGACTCCTTACAAATGACATCTCTAAAAGTCTTAATTAAAGGTCGTTATCACTGTCATGATGTTTTCTTGTATAACAGACAGTCCTTCAGAAAGCAAAATAAGCAATTCCGTTTTATTCAATTTTTCCCACCACTGATTTGTTTAATCCAAATCTTGTTAATCACTGTAGAATCCCTATAAGTCATTGAAGATGAACTTTGTTATCTACTAGAGGATTTTACAATGAATAGGTGAATGTAATAATGACTAATACCTTGAAGATGGTGGTGGTTTAGTTGCTAAGTTGGTTCTGACTCTGCCACCCCATGGACTGGAGCCCACCAGGCTCCTCTGTCCATGGGATTCTCAAGACAGGAACACTGGAGTGGATTGCCATTCCCTTCTCCAATGAGTGTTCTTAATGACAATTTGATTTACTTTGCCCCTACCAATCAGAGGAATCATCTCTCTGATACCTATAGTCTTACAAAATATATTTCTTAAATAACAAGACTTGAAAGTTGAAATTACTCCTTGGTCTATGAGTTATAAAATGCAAGTTGTGTTAATAGGTATGAAAACAGCATTAATTTTGTGCCTCTCCATCATAGCTCTTGGGTGAGTAGATGCATTGTCAATAGGCAATAATATTTTGAAAGAAATCTTTCTGTCTGAGCAGTAGGTCTCAACAGTGGACTTAAAATATTCAAGAAACCATGTTGTCTACTGATGTGCTGTCATCCAGGCTTTGTTGTTCCATTCAGAGAACACAAGCAGAAAGTAGATTTTTGTAACAGTAAATAATATTAGCTTCAACTTAAAGTTATCAGCTGCATTAGCCCCTAACAAGAGAGTCATTCAATCTTTAGAAGCTCTGAAGCCAGACACTGATGTCTCCTCGCTAGCTATGGAAGTTCTAGACTGGATTTTCTTCCAAAAAGGTTGTTCCATCTACACTGAAAGTTTGTTGTTCAGTGTAGTCACGGTCATTCATTATCTTAGCTAGATCCTCTGGATAATTTGCAGCGGCTTCTCCACCAGTAATTGCTGCTTCATCTTGTACTTTTATGTTGTAAAGGTGGCTTCTTTCCTTCAGCTTCATGAACCAGCAGCTTCTGCTAACTTCAGACTTTTCTTCTGTAGCTTCTACACCTCTCCCAGCTTTCAGAGAATTGAACAGAGTTAGGGTCTTGCTCTGGATGGCTTTTGGAATGTTGTGGATGGTTTCATTTTCTATCCAGACCACTAAAACTTTCTTTATATCAGCAATAAGGATGTTTACTTTCCTATCATTCAAATGTTCACTGGACTAGCACTTTTAATTTCTTTCAAGAACTTTTTCTTTGCCTTTAAGACTTAGGTAAGTGATGCAAGAGGCTTAGCTTTGGGCCTATCTTTGCTTTTGATGGGGCTTCCTCACTAAGCATATAATCATTTCTAGCTTTTGATCTAAAGTGAGAGACTTCTAATCCTTTCATTTGAACACTTAAGAGACCATCATAAGGTTACTAATTGGTACCTTACCTGAGGGAATAGAGAGGTCTGAGGAGAGGGAGAGAGACAGGGGAATGGCCCTTCGATGGAGCAGTCAGAACACATACAAAGTATACAGATTGGGTTCAATATCTTACATGGTTGCCGCACGGTGCCCCAAAACAGTTATAACAGTAACATCAAAGATCACTGATCATAGATCACTGTAACTATATAATAAAGAAAATTTGTACTATGACAAGAATTACCAAAATGTGACTCAGAGACATGAAGTGAACAAATGCTATTGGAAAGTGGAACTTATGGACTTGCTCGACAAAGGGTTGCCACAAACTTTCAATTTGTCAAAAAACTCAGTATTTGTGAAGCACAATAAAGTGAAGTGCAATAAAAAGAGGTATGCCTGTTTTATTTTACTTATTCATTTGGGTTACATTAATCCATTTCATCCCAGAAAAAAACTTATGATACATTTTCATCAATATTATAAAATATCAGCACTGAAAATTATGAAAATGAAGCTAAAAATAAACTTTGAATTAAAAGCAGCATATGAAATCTACATGTTTTTATAGAATACATAAAAGTTAAGCGATTCATGGGGTCACAAAGAGTTGGACACGACTGAGCAACTGAACTGAACTGAAAGATGTAACTTTTCATGAGTATTTAATATATTTCATAGTATTAGATGGAATACTATTTAGCTGTTGCTTCCTACCAAATTAATGAACGAATATTACCTGGTATATATTTAAGAGGTAACTTGGTGTCATAGAGAAGCAAGCTTGGAGAGCAAACACATCAGTGCTGGATATGACATTCTCTAGCTATATGGTAACGGGAATTTGCTTTATCGCTAATGAGGTTACTATGAGAATTAAACAAGATAAGATATGCAAAAGCATTTGGTTCAGAGTTAACTTTCAATAATCAATAATGCCCTCCTTTCTGCAACACTCTTTCCATATTCTATGCAGATATTTCTTCCATATTTTATTCACAAGTGACCCAAATAGTTGGTGATTTTGGTAGCTACCTAGGTATTTAGAACACAGTCTTGCACTCCTCAGTGAATGTCACAATCCATGCATGCACCTGGCCATACCTGTCAAAATAAACATTTTTTCAGAGCATATATATTTGCTCAGTAGACAAAAAGATACAACAACATGAATGGCCCTAGAGGGTATTATGCAAAGTGAAATAAGTCAGACAGAGAAATACAAGTACTGTACATATGGAATCTAAAAAGCAAAACAAACGAACAAATACAACAAAATAGAAACAGACTTACAGACAGAACTGGTGGTTGCCAGAGGGGAGAGGGGTTAGGGGATGGGCAAAACAGATGAAGGGAATTAAGAGGCAAAAACTATCAGCTGCAAAATAAGTTAAGTCACAGGGATGTAATATACAGCACAGGGAATACAGTCAATAACATTGTAACAGTGGGTTACCCAAAAAGTTCTTTCCGGGTTTTTCCTATTAGTTGTTGTGGAAAAACAAGAATGAACTTTCTAGCCAAACCAATAACTTTGTATGAAGCATAATGTATGAAAATATCAAATCACTATGCTATACACCTGAATATATTATAATATTGTCATTCAACTACACTTTAATATCAAAAATAAAGAAATTCAGTGTTGACATAGTAATATCTAATATATAATGCATACTAAAATTTTTCCTACTTTCCTTTCAAAAAAGATATAAAGACCAACTTACCAATAGTTTTTTGAATTAATGCCTTGATTTCTGTGATTTTTACTTCTCCTAGACTGTTAATTTATTTATTTAAAAAATTCTATATACAAAATTCAATGAGAAAAAATAAAATAGTATGATTTTAATAATCTCTAGAAAATATCTTCATATAACTAAATATTTTCAAGCTGTTATGAAAGTAAACATAAGTAAAATGTATTGAGCAATTCGGTTATCAATTGAAATCACTTTTTAATCCACTATTTGACTTAAAACTAAAATATAAGTGATCTATTGTAGAAAAGTAGGTAAAGTTTCAAGTAAACCAACCTAAAAGAAAGTAACACTCAGATCCAGAAATATGGTGAACTCTAGGTCAGTCTTATTTATTTACTACAAAAGTCTCTGGCTAGAACACTGAATTCAGAATAACTTTTTGGATGAAGTTCTCTGTGTCTGCTTATTTAAAAAAATAAATAATGATAGATTTCTTCTGATCTTTCAGAGCCCCAATCATTTTTGCCCCAGCAATATTCTTATAGTCTTTAAAATACTCCATGGAATATAGAATAAGGTTAAAGGCAGCATTCTGTCTTTGAGGGCTTCCTTGGGCAGAATAAGAAATATAAAAATGTTAGTTTCATATATTAAGGCCTGAAGAAAGCCTAACAGCCAAAACATCACCTTTAACATGGTTTCTATTTCTGAGTAGTTTATCAACCAATCTCTCCTTTATTCTTTGGTCTAAAAACTGGTTTTAAATTCTTTCTCGGTATTTCAAATGTATCCTGGCTCTTTGCAGCCTCATTAGAAAGTCTCTCAATATTACAAACTTTTTTTTTTTCCCTCTTCACTGTACAAAAGAAAATGAATGCTTGGTCAAGCTGCAAAAGAAACAGCACAATTGGCTATTTTGTAAACGTTTGAAATTTAAGAATTACTTTTAGGGTATGTATATATTCAAATCATTAACTTAAAAGGAATAGTCTTTTTCATTAAATAATAGGCTTGGTCTATTTGAGTATATAGGTCATACCTATATACTCATTAATTCACAACATGCCCTAAACCTGGGATTGTTATGAAAGAGAAAGCACAGGCAGCAGTTGGTTCAAAAGCACAAAATATATGCTTTATGATCTCCACGTTCTGCTTCCTACCAAGATCCAAAAAACAAAATCTGATTCAAGGATCAAGTTTCTAATGACAAGGAACTTCAGGCCCTTGAGGGATTCCAAGTTGTTGGGCCTTCATTTTTATCACTATTCTCTCTGTATTATGACCTAAAACTAGTTGAAAAGAATGAGTGATTAAGTCACCAAAAAGGCTCAAAGCACTTCCTTTTTGACATTTATTACTTCACTAACTCCATTGTTTTGATTTTGGATCTAGGCATCAATTTGTTTACTTGTTGGTTGGTTAATTAACTGGTTGATTGGCAGGTTGATTTCATCTAACGTAAATTATCCCTCCATTCATCCATTATATCCAAGAAATATGTGGGAAAAACAAATTGATAGTCATTTATTTTTAATATTTTAACTTAGGTATTGCATTAACACTTAACAATACCCATTGCAATCCAAAACCTTAGACGTGCTCAGAATCCAAAGTTTAAAACGTAGGAGCATTGACTGGGAAACCATTCATTTCCTCTTAAAATATTTCATCACCTTGTATTGGGTAACCAGAACTTTTTAAACTTATTTACAACAAAATGAATATTACTAACTACATGTTTATCATGAGGACTCCATTTTGACACTCTTTATGCATTATGCTGTGACAATCTAGAAAATAATGTTAGTTAAAAAATTTAGAAATCCAGATCACAATTCACAAGACAGCCAGGTTGTATCAGTCAGAGTGCAGTCAGGAAATAGAAACCACACTAGTTATTCCAAAAGAGAAAATTTAGTATGAATTGCTAACTATCAGCAAATGGTCCTGGAACTACTGAACAGCCATAGAAAAAAAATAAACTTTCATGCCTCATACTGCACACAAATACTAAAAATAAAATGGATCATAGACCTAAATATAAAACCAAAATTACCCAAATTCTAGGATAAAATATTTGTGACACTGGGTTAGTCAAAGATTTTTGTAACTACAAAAACATAATCCATAAAATAAAAAACTGATAAGCTGGACCTCATCAAAATTAAAGACTTTACTCTTCAAAAGACATTGTTAAAAGAATGAAAATAAATGCCACACACTAGGAGAAAATATTTGCAAATTATATATCTTATAAAGAACTTGTACCCAAAATAAGTCAGAAAACCAAAACTCACTAATAATTTCTAAAAATCCACTTTGAAAAATAGGTAAAAGATTTGAATAATCACCTTTACCAAACAAAATACATGAATGGTAAATAAGTACCAAGGAAATTCTCTAAGGTGATGAATATGTGTGTTATCTTGATTGTAATAATGGTTTCACTAATCATGGAAATGCAAATGAACACAGTGATACTACTACACTATTTCAATGTCTAAGATTAAAAAGACTGGCCATGTGAAGAATTCCTGAGGATATGGGCCTAGAACTCTTGTGCTGGGTTTAAATAATAACTTTTTTAAGGTTTGGTAGTTTCTTAAAAAGTCAACCAACAACTATCATATAATTCAGTTAGTCCAGTCTTAGGTATTTGCTCAAGGGAAATCAAAGTAACATCCATACAAAGAGTTGATACCAAGGTTCACAGAGGCTTTATTTGAATTGTCAAAAACTGGAAATGATTCAAAATATCTGTCAATAAGTGAATGGTGAAACAAACGGTGATACATCCATAAACTATAATACCATGCTGTGTTGCATACGTAGTCGCTCAATCGTGTCCAACTCTTTGTGACCTCATAGACTGGAACCTGGCAGCCTTCTCTGACCAAGGGGTTTTTTCCAGGCAAAAATACTGGAGTGGGTTGTCATTTCCTACTCCAGTGGATCTTCCTAGGGATTGAACCCTAATCTCCTGCTTCTCCTACAGTGCAGGTGGATTATTTAACGCTGAGCCATCAGGGAAGGCCCTGGTAGGTAATTCAGTAGTAAAGAATCCACCAACCAATGCAGGAGACATAGGTTCGATCCCTGAGTCAGGAAGATCCCCTGGAGAAAGTAATGGCAACCCACTCCAGTATTCTTGCCTGAGAAATCCCATGGACAGAAAAACCTGGTAGGCTACAGTCCATGGGGTTGAAAAAGTGTCAGACATGACTTAGCAATTAAAACAACAGACAATAACACTATAATACTACTTAGGAATAAAAAGGGCTGAACTACTGATGCAATCAATAACATGGATGACTTGAAAGATGATTACACTGAGTGAAGAAAAGGCCAGGACAAAAAAAAAAAAAGAATATGCACTGTGTGATCAAATTTATATAAAATTTGTTTATTTTTTACCTTTATTATAGATTATATTTTACATAATATAAACAAAATCACTAATATAACTAAATGCCTAGTAGTTTAAGCTACAATGAACTACAGAACAGGTGGAAAATGGGTTTACTTACTGGCAGCAAATAACTTGAGAAAAATGGGTAGCATGCTTTTTTTTTAAACTGTCTATGCATAGACACTGACATAGCTAAATTTTAATAGCCTCCACCTCCTCTCCCTTGCCCAAAGTAACACCCCCAGAGCCCCCTCTGCCACCTCCTCGCTGGAATCCTCCAGATCCTTGGTACCCTCCTCCACTCTCCCCTCTGTAGTCTCCTCCTGACATACCTCTATAGCCACCTCGGGAAAGCCCTCTAAAACCGCCCCCACCGCCGCCGCCGACCTCACCACCTCCAACATAGCTTCCCCAAAAGGAGTTGGAAAATTTAGAGAATACCTGGGTATGTGAGGGCCGGAGAGAATCGGAGGGCTGGGGTTGGGGGAGAGAAATTACAAAGCGATAGAAGGGAACCAATTGGGGTGTTAGATGTGTTTATTGTCTTGATTGTGACTCCTTTGACCTACCCAACAGGGCAAGGAGACCACTATCTGGAATTCTCTGGGCACTTCTTAGCAACTTCCATGTCCAACAGTAAAAATTAATGAAAAACTACAACTAACGAAAAAAGAGCAGGATTCAGATCCATCACATATTAAAGTTTGGGTGGGTGACCTTGCCAGGTAAAGGACTGACCAACTGAAATCCTGGATTAGGGAAGGCAAAGGAAACAGGAAATTGGTAATAGAAGAAGGAGTTTTTAAAATATCAACCATGGTTTCATGACCAGCTATAAAAATTAAGACAGTATCAATTCTGCACATTTTCTTTCTTGCTTTTTCTACCTGTATGCACACACACAGAGACACAACATACACACACACACCTCCAAAGGGTAATTGTTAATTTGGGATTAATCACTCTAGCCTCTTGGTCTAGTAGAATGAGAAGCCCAAAACATCCAGCTGACATCCAAATTCAATGGAACCATGTGGGTCCCCAGGTAGAAACATTATCCTTTTGTGGGAAGCAGCAATAGCTAGTGTTCATAAAAGAGATTAGAACACAGACATGCAAAGAGGAAAGATTGTGAAGGCATAGGGGAAAGAGGACTTTTTACAATTTAAGGATAAACCTTAGAAGAAACCACCCCTCTGACTCCTTGATCTTGAACTCTAGCCTCTGGAACTGTAAGGAAATAAATTTCTGTTGTGTAACTCACTCAGTGTGCGGTACTTTGTATGACAGCTTTAGCAAACTAATACAATGTACTTCTACCCATATCTCAAATCAGGCAAACGGACAGCTTGAAATCCTGCCCACTGAGAGGACTGCCTTTCATTAAACATTACTGCAGGTCCAAACATTCTAATTTGGACCACCATGTCTCTGCTACTCATTATAGTAAATATACCCGATATGTTTTTGGAAATTAAGAGTTGCTATTTGGACTACAGAAGAATTCACCACAGAGCTACTCAAAGATTCAGGTGCTTCCCTCCCTAATTTACTTCCGAAAGCCTTTGTAAAGTGTCCTCTGGGATGGCTCAGGGGATGTGGTTAGGAATGGCTGGCTATGTATGACATGTATGATAAACCTACTCCAACATTCCTATATCCATAAGCTTTAGACTTCTACTATTCCAAAGAAATTACGGCATCCCTTCCTCACCATTGAATCTAAATTTCAGTCAACCAAGCAAAGAAACTGTTAAGAGTCTACCAGCTATACAGGCATTGAAAGTGAAAGTGAAGTCGCTCAGTCGTGTCCGACTCTTTGTGATCCCATGTCCATGGGATTCTCCAGGCAAGAATACTGGAGTGGGTTGCCATTTCCTTCTCCAGAGGATCTTCCCAACACAGGGATTGAACCCAGGTCTCCTGCACTGCAGGCAGACTTTTATACTGTCTGAGCCACCAGGGGCTCATATAGGCATTAAGTGCATTAAACTCAGAATCTTTAGTTAAGAGCGCCCACATCCATAAAAGTGACCAAACCCAAAGTTCTACTCCACCATCCTTTTCCCAACACCCTTAGATTTCATTCCCTCTTATATTCCCTGGATTTCTGTCAATATAAATTAGCAGAATTTTACAATCTCCTTGGTTATAAAATATTTCTTCTTGGATGAGACTTTGTACTTTGGAGCATACTGAGTTATGCTCCAGTAATACATCTACACAGAATAGTTGGGGTGAGTCTTGAGGAGAATGGGCATGCTCTCTCATAGTAGTGCCTTGGGTAGAGTTAGCATAGGATTTGCAAGCCAGGGAAGGTTAGTCTTCCTTAGTCTTCCTTCCGTAGGCAAGCTGTTTTCATTGGCAATGCCTCCATTCCAAGTTTCAGAGTCCCACATCTTCCAGTGGATGTCCTGACTTTCAGTATGTGGTGAGCCTGTGAATTCAGCTTATAACTTTGATATCTTTACTAACCTAAATGGGAAACAAATTTGAAAGAGAACAGGAAAAAATCTACTAAAAAAAAAAACTTTGTAATCTTTACTATTAAATTTTGTGTTTAATTTCCAGTAATACTGGTACTTTTGGTATAAAAAAATAAGAGATTAATTTAAGGCTACTATAGAAGTTCACAGGTTCTCTGACCATGCTTTAAACTAAGAGTTAAAAACTGGTGCTTCTGAATTTTCTTTCTGTAAATGTTCCAGTTCATTCAGAAGAGTCCATCCACACTAAGGTTCTTTTATTAATTCAGCCACAACCGTCAAGTATGGTAACCACTTAGATTCCAAAGGTACCTTTTTCAGAAGGTCCTTCATCACAACCAATTATAGGCAGTGATTTATTAACTATGATGCCACCACATGCCATCGGTTTTGAATATTTCATGTTCTATTGGCACAGAACTTAGCATTTCATTCAAGTCCAAGGACATGCCCTAAACCCCATCTTTGTAAACCAGTCCCCAAATCCCATCTTTGTAAAATATCTTGATAATGATTCTACCTTATTTAGACTCTATTTAGTATATGTCCAAATTATTTCCTAATCTGTAAAATGTGATTGGTACCAATAAATGTGCAGGAAACAATGAGTAATAATAAATTGCAAACATTTTGAAATATGATAAACTCTCATGCGAATCACTGAAAAAGTATCTTTCTTACTTTGTCATAAATTTACTACAGTGGTTGACAACATTTAGATAATACATCTAATGCACATTTCAGATCAACAATCATATGATGCTTCTCAAGGAATCTGTATGTAGTGAAGCTACAGATCAACTCATTTCTGACTTTAGATGTAGTATGAGCATATTATAGTCACTGAACTAAATTCCCTAGGAAAAAGAGAAAGTTTTCATTTCAGCTTTGATTTTGCATAAATTCTTTTGAATGCCCTAAATTTATAGTTATTGGGAAAAAAAATAAGAGGCTCTATAATCTTTTCCCTAGGCATTTCATTACAACAAGCTTTTATTTTTATTTTCCTCCTCCTTAATTCCTTGTGGTAGGTGGGAAGACAAAAGGGAATTATCCAGAATTCAATTTTTATTAAATAGTAAGTTTGCAAAGCATCAGTATTGCAAAAACTAGTTCTAGAAGTACATCTCTTAAGCACAAAGTGAAGCTGCAATACAGATGAATGCTTTTCTGAATTTAAACGATGTTCATAAGGAAGGCTGAATTCTTATCAATGTGTAGAATTTATCTCCTGTCCTATATATTGGGTAGGTCCAATCAGCTGTTATAAATGTCATAGTATCAACAAAATATTTCATAGAATATGACTCAGTAATTTAAATGAGTAACATTAAACTGAGCTGCACATTTTTTTTGTCTGACTTAATCCACCATAACTACAATACAGTTTAAGAATTACTGTTATCACCTGTCTGTATTGACCTTAACCAAAAAGTTGTACTATTTCTTCAAAGATTTTTTTTGAGAAATTATCAGTTGAGAAGTCAAATGACAAATACTATAGAAGTACCGTATAATAATAAGCTTCAGAGTAGACAAATTTCCTATCAATTTTTCATATGAGATTTGCAATTAAAGTTATAACTTCATGTTTCTTAATTAAAGTCAGTCTACTCTTCTTAGCACTTTTTCTTTTCTGTTGCATTCACTGTTTACATAATTTTTCTTAGTGATTCTTCCACATACTCTAAAAAGTTAGGTAATAATCCAGTTAAAATAGTTATTGTGTGAATTTTAATCCTTTTATTCTTTCATATACTTAGAAGGGGGTTTTGAAGTCTTTGGATAGAGAATTATTATTCAACAGTTAAAATGACATGATGCTGGAAAAGACTGAAGGCAGGAGGGGAAGGGGACGACAGAGGATGAGATGGTTGGATAGCATCACCGACTCAATGGACATAAATTTGAGTAAACTCCAGGAGTTGGCGATGGACAGGGAGGCCAGGCGTGCTGCAGTCCATGGGGCTGCAAAGAGTCAGACACGACTGAGCAACTGAACTGAACTGATTTCACATTTAAATATTGTCACACATTAAACAGGGTTAAATAACTAAAATTTTAAAAAAAGAATTTATGATACTCTTAAAATATATTAATACCTCTGTGTAGCACTATTGGGCTTCCCAGCCAGTGCTAGTGGTAAAGAACTGATCTGGCAAATTGAAAGAGACACATGTACCCCAACATTCACTGCAGCACTCTTTACAAAAGCTAGGACATGGAAGCAACCCAGGTGTCCATCAGCAGACAAATGGATAAGGAAGTTGTGGTACATATACACAATGGAATATTACTCAGCTACAAAAATCACATTTGAGTCAGTTCTAATAAGGTGGATGAAACTGGAGCCTATTATACACACTGAAGTAAGTCAGAAAGAGAAACACCAATACAGTATATTAATGCATATATATGGAATTTAGAAAGACAGGAATGACGATCCTATATGCAAGGTAGCAAAAGAAACACAGATGTAAAGAACAGACTTTTGGACTATGTGGAAGAAGGTGAGGGGTGGGATGATTTGAGAGACTAGCATTGAAACATGTATATTACCATATGTAAAAGAGATGACTAGTGCAAGTTTGATCCATGAAGCAGGGCACTCAAAGTCGGTGCTCTGGGACAACTCAGAGGGATGGGATTGGGAGGGAGGTGGGAGTGGAGTTTAGGATGGGGGGGACACATGTGCACCTATGGTTGATTCATGTCGATGTATGGCAAAACCATCATAATATTGTAAAGTAATTATCTTCCTATTAAAATTAATTAATTATTTTTTTAAAAAAGAACCCATGTGGCAGTGCAGAAGACATAAGAGACAGGGGTTCAATCCCTGGGTCTGGAAAATCCCTTGGAGAAGGGCATGAAACCCACTCCAGTATTCTTGCCTGGAGAATCCCATGGACAGAGGAGCCTGGAAGGCTACAGTCCATGGAGCCACAAAGAGTCAGACACAACCGAGCAACTAAGCACAGCACAGCACAGCACACACATATAGCACTATTACTGAGAATAAACATACAATTCATTTTCATTCTTATGAAGAAAGGCTTCTCTAAGAATCTGCATGTTTTTATAAACTTAAAATTGAATTTAAAAATTTAAACTTAAATTTTAAAATTGAAATCATACTGGATACTCCAAAAGTCAAAAATAAACTTTTAACCTACTAAAATACTACATATAAAAGGTGTATAACATAAAAAGTTAACTTACACTTCAGTTATACATATAGCAAAAATTCAAGAATTAGCAAATCTCTGTAAAACTTTTTAAAATTAGATGTGAACACTTCTTGTAGCATGAATCAGTAAAACTCCTGTTGTGAGGGTCTAATTGAGTCTTATCATCACTACCACACAGAAAACCAGACTGACCACAAGATCCTGTGCTTGATTTGTCTCGGTTCATGATTATCATCATGGGAGTAAAAATGGGGCTGGCTACTGAAACAGAATTTCATTTCACGAAATGATTTCAAACATAAAGGGATCAACTGCTTCCCAACCTTTCCCCTACTGATTATTTGAGAAATTCCACAGTGAAAAATCTACCTAATAGGTTATTGTGAAAATTAAATGATTAACATTTATAAAACACTCACACAGAATGGTGAGTGAGTGCTTGTTAAATAAAACAATTTTCACTCCATTGACCTACACTGTGTTTTAAGAAATAAGGCATTAAACCATATAAGCAATTTTCACCTCAGGAGTTAGTTCCTTCCAATCCCATCCCTACAGCAAAAATTACCAGGGTAAAATCAGAAAAGACAAGAAAAAACTGGCTGTCTCCAAGGAGGAATAAGGGTGTAGGAATAGGAAACAACTATGAAGGCAAAAGGAGCAGAACAATCCGTTACTAAATTGGGAGTTATGAACATCCCTTATGTTACAATTTTGTCCAGTGTCAACTTGCTTTCCATGCAATTAGGAGAGCATGCTGCTGCTGCTGCTGCTGCTAAGTCGCTTCAGTCGTGTGCGACCCCATAGACAGCAGCCCACCAGGCTCCCCTGAACCTGGGATTCTCCAGGCAAGAACACTGGAGTGGATTGCCATTTCCTTCTCCAAAGCATAAAAGTGAAAAGTCAAAGTGAAGTCACTCAGTCGTGTCCGACTCTTAGCGACCCCATGGACTGCAGCCTTCCAGGCTCCTCCATCCATGGGATTTTCCAGGCAAGAGTACTGGAGTGGGTTGCCACTGCCTTCTCCGTGCAGAACCACAAATTCAAGACTGTGTTTAAATTCAAAGGTTTAAAGGAAAAAATGTTGTTATATATTTGATTATTCTTGAGTATCAAATGTGGGTTATGTTAATATCAACTTTCTTTTGATCATCAAAGACACTTCTCACATATTCAGACACAAGGCAGTGCAAACTGTCACTACTTAAAGTTAGGGTTAATATGTTTGTACAGCCATATCATCATCTATAGTAAACATAGTTCCAATGAACATGAAATTTCTTTCCATGAAATTAAAGACAATATTTCACACTATACACAGGCAAAAGAGCAAAAATAAACAAATGAGACCACATGAAACTAAGAAGCTTCTGTACAGAATCAACAAAATGACAGGCAACCTACAGAATGGGAGAAAAAAAGTTGCAAACCATATGTCTGTTAAGGGGGTTAATATTCAAACTATATAAAGAACTCACACACACACACACAAACTAATAACCTAATAAAAAAAATGGCAAAGAACTTAAACAGACTTATTTCCAAAGACATACAAATGACGAACAGGTACAGTCAGCCCTCTGTATCCACAGGGTTTACATTTAACTTCCAACTCTATCTGAAGTTGGTTAAATTGAGGATGAGGAACCTACACATACACAGGTCTGGCTGTACCACACCATTTTCATATAAAGGACTTGAGCATCCTTGGATTTTGGTATCCATGGGCATCCTGGACAATTCCCCAAGAATACCAAGAAACAACTATACCTTTAAAACTGCTCCACATTATTAATCATCAGAGAAATGCAAATCAAACCCACAAAGAGATATCACCTGACATTTGTTAGGATCCCTGTTACCAAAAAAAAAAAAAAAAAACAAGAAATAAGTTATGGCCAGGACATGGAGAAAAAAAGAACACTCATGCAACGTTAGTGGAAATGTAAATTGATCCAGCCACTATGGAAAATAGTATAGAGGTTTGTCAAAAAATCAGAAATAGAACTACCATATGATCCAGCAATTCTACTTCTAGTTATATATCCAAAGTAAATAGTAACACTAACTCAAAAAGATATATGCACTTACCATGTTTAATGCAGTAGTATTCACAATAGCCATGACATGGAAACAAATTAAATATCTACCAGTGGATGAAGGGATAATAAAAAAGAGTGCTATAGACAGACAGACAGATAGACAGATATACACATATAGAATATTCCTTTGTGTATATATATATATACACACAAAGGAATATTATTCAGCATAAACAGAAAATCCTGCCAATTATAACATGGATGAAACTTGAAGCCTTATGCTAAGTGAAATAAGGCAGCTACAGAAAGACGAATACTGTATGATTTCACTTGTATATGTGGAATCTAAAAAAAGTCATACTCATAGAACCAGAGAGTAGAATGGGTAGATGACAGGGGCTGGGGGTGAGGGGAATTAGGGGATGTTGGTCAAAGGATATAAATTTTTAGTTATAAGATGAGTAAGCTCTGGGAATCTAATGTACAGCATGTGAACAACAGTTAGTTACTGATGCTGTCTTATGGATCTTCCCTGATGGTTCAGTGGTTAAGAATCCTCCCTTATACCGCAACTTGACATGGGTTCCATTTCTGGTCAGGGAGGTAAGGTCTCACATGGCTTTCATTGCAGCCAAAAAAACCCCCCTTTCCCTCCCTTTCTTTTCAGCTATCCTGGGCCTCCGGGACCAGCTAACACCAGCTTTGAGCTTAGCTCCTTACCGCTGATCAACTGTGAGCTCCCATATTCCTCAAAATTATTCTACCCAGATGGAGGCTGCCGTCCACCACCTGGTCAGCTTGCGGCTGCGGGGGCCTCTACACTTACCTGTCTCTGGGCTTCTATTTCGACAGTCACGGCGTGGCTCTGGAGGATGTGCGGCACTTTTCCCGCCAATCGGCTGAGGGGAAAGTGGCCGGGCACCCAGAGCCTTGTGAAAATGCAAAACCGGCCCTCTTCCAGGACAAGCAGACGCCATCTCGAGTGCGGAAAAACCCAGGATGCTCTGGAAGCGGCCGTTCTCATGCAGAAGACCCTGAACCAGGCCGTTTTGGACCTTCACGGCCTGACTTCCGCCCGCCAGGCCCTCACCGCGGAGACTTCCTGGAAAGCCCGTCCTACCTGAGCAGGGGAAGCGCATCAAGATGGCGACCACCTGACCAACCTCCACAGGCTGGCTGGTCCCCAGGCAGGCCTGGGCGAGTATCACTTTGAAAGGCTCACCCTCAAGCAACGACTAGGAGCCTCTGGAGCCCAGCGACCTTTGAAAGACCCTCTGGTGTCAGGGTTTCTGCCTGAAGCTTCTCTCTGCAGCCTCTATGCAGTTTTGTGTTGTTTTTTTTTCCAACAACCCTGGAGCCCTCTCTGAACCCTTGAACCAAACGGAAACAATAACAATTTTTACAGCAAAAACAACAAAAACTACACTGTAAATTTAAGAGACTGTGTCTTAAGGGACTTCCCCAGTGGTCCTATGATTAAGAATCTGGCTTCCAATGCAGGGGACGCCGGTTCCATCCCTGGTCAGAAAACTAACATCCCCGAATGCTGAGGAACAACTAACCTGGTGCCTAAGCCCGCCTGCCACAAACTACTAAGCCGACTTGCTCTGGAGCTTTTACAGCACAACTAAAGAAAAATTACCACGCCACAAGTAAGAGCCTGCATACGGCAACCAAGACCCAATGCACCTAAAGAAATAATTTTTAAAAAAACAGAGAAATGTCTTTATGGTCTCACCACACACACAAAAAAGCAGTAACTATGTGAGGTTATAGGTATGTTAATTAACTTGATTGTGGTAATTTTTTCAGTCTCTGTGTGTGTGATATATATATATATATATATATATATAACTATCACATTGTACACCTGAAATAGATATAATTTTAATTTGATAATTGTATCTAAATAAAGCTGGAAATTTTTCAAACATAAAAGTGAATAATACTTTGTTAAGAAATTCAAATACTAACATATGAATGCAGATGTAATTTCTAAATAGGTAAAATATTATTATTGTTATTATTATTATTTATTTATTAATGAAGTGCATTGTTAGAGAACTGCAAATCAAAACTACAATGAGATATCACCTCACACAGGTCAGAATGGCCATCATCAAAAAGTCTGCTGCTGCTGCTGCTAAGTCGCTTCAGTCGTGTCCGACTCTGCGACCCCAGAGACGGCAGCCCACCAGTCTCCTGTGTCCCTGGGATTCTCCAGGCAAGAACCCCGGAGTGGGTTGCCATTTCCCTCTCCAATGCATGAGAGTGAAAAGTGAAAGTGAAGTCGTTATCAAAAAGTCTACAAACAACAAATGCTAGAGAGGGTGTGGGGAAAAGGGAACAATCTTGCACTGCTGGTGGGAATGTAAATTGATATAGCCACTATGGAAGATGGTATGGAGATTCCTTAAAAAGCTAGGAATCCCACTAAAGTGAAAGTGAAAGTGAAGTCGCTCACTCCTGTCCGACTCTTTGCGACCCCGTGGACTGTAGCCTACTAGGCTCCTCCATCCATGGGATTCTCCAGGCAAGAACAGCAATCCCACTCCTAGGCATATATCCTGAGGAAACCAAAATTGAAAAAGACACATGCATCCCATTGTTCATTGCAGCACTATTTACAATAGCGAGAACATGGAAGCAACCTAGATGTCCATCAACAGATGAATGGTTAAAGAAATTGTGGTACATATACACAATGGAATATTACTCAGCCATTAAAAGGAATGCATTTGAGTCAGTTCTAATGAGGTGGATGAACCTAGAGCCTATTGTACAGAGTGAAGTAAGTCAGAAAGAGAAAGATAAATATCGTATACTAATGCATATATATGGACTCTAGAAAAGTGGTACTGAAGAATTTATTTGCAGGGCAGCAGTGGAGAAACAGACATAGAGAGCACACTTATGGACATGGGGAGGGGAGAGGAGAGGAGAGAGTGAGATGAATGGAGAGAGTAACGTGGAAATTTACATTACCGTATGTAAAATAGATAGCCAACAGGAATTTGCTGTATGGCTCAGGAAACTCAAACAGGGGCTCTGTATCAATCTAGAGAGGTGAGATGGGAGGGAAATTCAGGAAGGAGGAGATATATAGTATACCTAAGTGGAGAGTGAAAAAGTTGGCTTAGAGCTCAACATTCAGAAAACAAAGATCATGGCATCTGGTCCCATCACTTCATGGGAAATAGATGGGGAAACAGTGGAAACACTGTCAGACTTTATTTTTTGGGGCTCCAAAATCACTGCAGATCGTGACTGCCGCCATGAAATTAAAACACGCTTACTCCTTGGAAGAAAAGTTATGACCAACCTAGACAGCATATTGAAAAGCAGAGACATTACTTTGCCAACAAAGGTCCGTCTAGTCAAGGCTATGGTTTTTCCAGTGGTCATGTATGGATGTGAGAGTTGGACCATGAAGAAAGCTGAGCGCCAAAGAATTTATGCTTTTAAACTGTGGTGTTAGAAAAGACTCCTGAGAGTCCCTTGGACTGCAAGGAGATCCAACCATTCCATTCTGAAGGAGATCAGCCCTGGGATTTCTTTGGAGGGAATGATGCTAAAGCTGAAGCTCCAGTACTTTGGCCACCTCATGAGAAGAGTTGACTCATTGGAAAAGACTCTGATGCTGGGAGGGATCGGGGGCAGGAGTAGAAGGGGACGACAGAGGATGAGATGGCTGGATGGCATCACAGACTCGATGGATGTGAGTCTGAGTGAACTCCAGGAGTTGGTGATGGACAGGGAGGCCTGGCATGCTGCGATTCTTGGGGTCGCAGAGAGTCGGACACAACTGAGCGACTCAACTGAACTGAACTGATGGCTGATTCATGTTGAGGTTTGATAGAAAACAACAAAATTCTGTAAAGCAATTATTCTTCAATTTAAAAAAACACATTTTTAAAATCTATCACATTGTACACCTGAAATATATATAATTTTTATTTGACAATTGTATCTCAATAAAGCTGGAAATTTTTCAAACATAAAAATGAATATTTTTTGGTTAAGAAATTCAAATACTGATATACTTATGAATGTAGATGTAATTTCTAAATATGAAGCAAGTATGCATTTATAAGTTATATCTCCATGATACCATAGCAACTGAACTCAAAATGAAATATTCAATTCACTTTACAGTTATTATATTTTTCCCCATCAAATGGTCTCTGGTTGTTATTTTCTCTTAAATGACCTGATATTTTGACCATTTATAAATTCAAAGTGTTGACATTTTATTAACTTGAGGCTTTTCTTAACTATCAAGATAGAGAAATAAATCATAATATTCTCTATTGAGTTTTTGTTTGTTTAAATATAAGAATATCCTGACCTGATTCTGTGATATCTATACATTCTTCCTTTTGACTCTTCTTTCTTTTAGTAATCTCTTCGAGCCTCAGTTTTGGCTCTGAAACATGAGGCTGAGGCTTACATAAAGTTTTCAGGAGGATTAAATGAAAACATATATGTAAAGCACCTAGCACAGTGTCTAATAAGGTTTCTCTTCCTCTCACCTCACTTTTCCTTGTCTGTTCTAGAACAGTCAGAGTAATTGTGACTGATGAGAAAGTAATGTTTGCTCACATCCTTGGTTTGTTCCCCAATTTAGGCACTAGTTAACAATGTACTTGATGTCCAAAGTTTTCCTTATAATATGCTATTGAGAAAATTTAAGTCATTATTTATTCACTTACCTACCTGCATAATGCTCCTTCTTCATTCTACCAGGCAATGCTGCTGCAACTTCTCCTTTGTCAGTCACTGTGGCTCCAAGGTGGACAATCTGAACTGAAAGGTTAGCTTTGAAACTAGAGAGAAGAATGTAACAGCTTCACAGAATGTCTGATTAAACTTCAACCTTGACGGAAGGATAAACAGCAAGAATTAAGGGGATTTTGCACAATAGACATATGAATTACTAATTTGCCTACTAAGGGAAAGGGGCACCGGACATTAGGCCACTGTTAGGACAGAGATTAGTAACTGAGAAGCATCTTCTTTTTATTCCATGAGGATGCTCTGTTCTGAAATTTTTTAACTGATTCACAAAAGTTCGGAGATTGAAGAGAAGGATACTGATGAGGGCTCAGGTCAAAGCTTAGAGATTAGTTAATTTGACATGAGTGGAGAACCACTAATTATCTTGGCATTTTGACAGTTTGTCACGTATTTGGGGCTGTAAGGAAAATAGTTTACAAACTAAACCTAATTGTGAACTCCCTGTAGCCACAACAAAGTTCACAAAATCCCTGGAGGCATGCACGAATAGCTTTCTGAGGGACACTGCCCATAACTTTCCTTTAAGGCTCTGAAATGTGAATTTCAAAAAGAATAAACAATATGATTTCACTGAAGCCCAGCATTCATCAAAGATAACCTCAACAGTTCTGAGATATTTAATGATTTATCTTTAAATCCAATCTTGACATTGTAGTTTAGAGAAAGTTGTAAAAAAGCAGAAAAATGTTCCCAAGTCCAATATAATTATAATTTGAGGAACTTTCACACAAAGGAATTTCAATTTCAATTTTAAAACAGTTTCCAAACCTCAAGAAACTGCATTACTTCTAAAGAGTAAAACTCAAATAACTGGGGCCTACTTTTTAACCATATAGCTCTATGAAACTTTTAATTTTTTAAAAGTCTGTGCACATGTGCCTATTTTTGAAAATTGATTAATTAAAACTGTTAAACAATAGATCAAGTCTGAGCATGGATTCCCAAAACTACATTAAGCACATGTGATTAGAAAATGCCAATATTTCTCAAAATTGTGATGTAGGCAATTAATAAATGTCTTGAAAAGAAAAATGTTACTTGATAACTTCAACAAGTTAAAAATTTTGTAATGTATTGAATTATAAATATCATTAGACATGGGAAAAATGTCCTTAATCTCTATGCTGCTGCTACTGCTAAGTCGTTTCAGTCGTGTCCAAGTCTGTGCGACCCCATAGACGGCAGCCCACCAGGCTCTGCCGCCCCTGGGATTCTCCAGGCAAGAACACTGGAGTGGGTTGCCATATAAATTATATAGTTACTGATACGGAACTGATTAGCAATGAATTGGCTCAAGTCTTCCCTTTTCTGTTAACTATACAAATATTTCTTAGCCTCAGTTCCAATCACTATTTTTTTTAAGTATTAACTTTGCTACAATATTGCTTCTGTTTTTTGTTTTGTTTTTTTTTGGACATAAGGCATGTGGGGTCCTAGCTTCTCAACCAGGAATGGAACCCACACCCTCTTCATTGGAAGGCAAAGTCTTAACCATTGGACCACCAGAGAAGTCCCCCAATGACTACTTTTGAAAAACCCCATTACCCAGTCAACACCTGTGATACATTTGCCTGATGTTATTGGTTGTATCGCCTTACAAAACACTTTATCACGACGCAGCTTAAAAGTCTCCATGAATATATTAATATCAGGTTGATTTTTTTAAATGCTTTTAAAAATGTACTCTGAAGTTCATAGGCAAAATAAGAAACAAAGAAAAAACTATGCCTGTAGCTTTTTCTTTGAAGTTGAATGCAGAATTATGGAAGTAAAGCATGCAAAGAGCCACCTCCATGTTCAGTGCTTTGCTCTCTGCCCTTCTTTTCTGTCTTTTATGGACCTGAATGAAGAATCAAAATAGACCAAATCAAGGTTTTTACTGCTACTGAACACAGATAGATTCATTAATCTTATGTAAACCGACAATGAAGTATATATCCTTCGTTATAGACTTAAATAGTGTAATGACTATGCTTTTATGTTTTAAGGTGTCATTTTAAACATTGCTTCCTCAAGTAAGTCCTTGCCTGACCACCCAGTCTAAAGTGAGCTCCATTTCCTGGCATGATTCATAAATATCCAATAGCTCTCTGATATTTTCTTTTATCTACCTGTTTATTGATTATCTCGCTCCTTTAAAATGTAGATTCCATAACCAAAACTAAAATCAATAGAACCAAGAACAGTGTCAAGCACGTAAGCTCTCAAGAAATATTTACTGGGGCTTCCCTGCTGGCTCAGGGGTGAAGAATCCGCCTGCCACAGCAGGGGACACGGATTCCACTCCTGATTCGGAAAGATCCCACGATGCAGTGGAGCAACTAAGCCCATGTACTACAGCTATTGAGCCTGTGCGCTAGGGCCTGGGAGCCGCAACTGCTGAGCCCATGCCCCACAACTATTGAAGCTCGCGTGCCTTAGAGCCTGTGCTCTGCAACAAGCGAAGCTACCACAGCGGGAAGCCGGAACACCACTAGAAAGTGGCCCTCCCAAGCAGAGAAAGCCCACACAGCTACAAAGCCCAATACAGCCAAAAATAAATAAATAGTTTTTAAACAGAAATATTTACTGAAAGAATAAGCTCATATTTTTATTTAAAAAATTTCTATGAACTTAAGCATATATTGGATAACTTGCTCATCAGTTCTAATTAAATATTTAGAAGGCATTATTTAAGCTCTCTATTTCTAGAATTATATGAACACTCTCCAGCTAGTCTCTCCTCCCTTTATTTCTTATATCAGTGTAACGTATTCTCTTTTTACCAGTTTTTATTGAGATATAATTGACATAGAGCACTAGATAACTTAAAGGTGTGCAGCATAGTGACTTACATACATTAAGAAATAATTATCACAATGTTTAGTGAACATCCATAATCTCATATAGATATAAAATTAAAGAAATAAAAATTTTTTCCTTGTGATGATAACTCAGGATTTACTCTCACAACTTTTATACATAACATACAGAAGCATTAATTATATTCATTATGTTGTACATCACATCCCTTATTGACTTATGTATGTTATAACTGGGAGTTTGTACCTTTCAACTGCCTTCATCCAATTACCCCACCTCTGGTAACCACAAATTGATCTTTTTTTATGAGTTTACTTGCTTGTTTGTTTTGAAGTACAATTATCCTGCAACACTATGTTCGTTCCTGTTATACAACATAGTGATTCAATATTTCTATGCATTTCAAAATGATTGTAAGTCTACTTATGACAACAATGTAACATTCTTAAATGTGGCAAACTACAGACATTTGGGAGAGGATTCTGCTTATTTCAATAGTTGAACATAAACTAAATAGCTAAAATTTAAGAGGCCTTAAAAAGGGATTTACTGAGAGGTACTATGTTTCCAGATGTACGCCAAGTCATGGGTGACACCTATTTATTCCTTCCACCAACTTCAGAATCAGTGCCTTAGTTTGCTATTCTTCACTCTCTATCCTCTTTCCTTGACAAACTCTACACATCTTATCACTTTAATTCAATCTCAAATTTGTACTGATGTCCTCCCAAATAGAATCACACTCATGTCTATCTTTACAGCTATTTAGCACTACAAACAACACTTATGAAATGACTCAGTCATTTTTCATCCCCATACTACTTTCTTCTTCTAGCCACTAAGACCAACTCAATTCACTAAGACTTAAAACTTTGGGGTCAAAAAAATCTATATATAGAGAGAGAGATTTTTAATGTCTCAAACATGTCTTCCAACTTCCATTCCCAATTTCAGGTTCCATGACCTCCTCAGATTATTGTCACAGTCTGCGAGTGGTTTCTCCATGTCCATACAAAGCCCACATTGACCCACTTGAATATTGATGACAGTGAGCCAGTCTTTAAATACTGCTTTCTGCATTTTGTTTATGTGATCAGTTTTGCCTTATGAACACCCCTCTCCATTTTTACTACAACCACCTTAGTCCAAAACCATCTTCATCTCTTAATTCAACTACTACCTCAGCTTCAAAGTGGTTTCCGGTACTCTTGCCTTCCTACCATTCATATGGCTATCGGAATCATTTTTTTAGAACATAAACATGCCACCCAATTGCTTCAAATCATTCAGTGGCTTTTTACCATATGTAGGTCAAAGACCAAAACCATAGAGAGTCTGCACCATCTGATCTGCCTCCCTCGCAAATTGCATTTTAGACCATCTCATCCTATTTTCTGTGTATTTCTGAACTCTGGTCACACTGATCTTGAAGTTCCTCAATCATGGCAGGCTTCATCCTGTCCTGACGTGTATTGTGTCCTCTGACTATAAAATTCCGCCCCTCCACTGCCTCCCATTTATTCGATCATCTCACTCTTCCTTTGGTTCAACCCAAACACTACTTCTTAAGGCACTAGTCTGCCTTCTATCTCAGACTAGTTCCACTCACTCATGATGCCCTGTACTTTCCCTTTGTAGAGCTAACCAAAGCCATAAGTGAAGAGTCAATTGTATAATTAGTTATTTAAAGTCTAGATTCCCTGCTAGAATACAATTTCATGAGGTTTGGCAATAATTAGATTAGGTTCACCATTGTTTTACCCGTGCTTGGCACATAGCAGGTGCTCAATAAATATTTGTTGACTATTACAAAGAAGAAAGTCAGAGTAACTGTCCATAATTTTCATCATAATGTCTATCTCTAATGACCAAGTTTCAAGAACATAAATAATCTGGCCTTATGCCACCTATCCAAAAATATTAATCACTATTACCGAATATGAAGCTCTTCTCCCTTCTCACTCTCAAAAGCATGCTCTGTTCATTCATGCATCCAGGTCATCATCAATCATTTTGTTTTTCGTGCCCAGAAAGCTCTGCCCTCTATCTGTCTTAATTCTACAACTCTTTCAATGCTCCAAAGTTGCAAATATTACTCTCTCTACTAATCCTTGCTTGGCTATTCATACTTATTTATCTTCACCGTATATTTCTATAATAGTGTTACTAGGATTCCACAATTCAATGTTATCTTAAACTATTCACTGTTTTAATGTTTATTAATCCAGCCTTCTCAACCAAATCTTGTGTTTCTTAAAGTTAACACAGCATCATTTCTTATATTTTTACTTTAGCATCATCTCTTTTACTTTTTTATAAGTGCTCTTCCAAAGTTTTCCATTTCTACATCTCCCAAGCCTATACTCCCCAAAATATAAATAGCCCCTAGCCCTGTATACTCTTACAAGGTACTCAACCAATACTTCCTGGTTAATAGATTTTTCTATTGGTCTAGAAATTCTTAACTAATTTCCTCATATTTAGCTCTGTCTTTGGGGTTTCACTGATGGCTCACTGGTAAAGATCTGCCTGCAATGCAGGAGACACAGGTTTGATCCCTGGGTCGGGAAGATCCCCTG
This sequence comes from Oryx dammah, assembly GCF_014754425.2. Classification (NCBI taxonomy): domain Eukaryota; kingdom Metazoa; phylum Chordata; class Mammalia; order Artiodactyla; family Bovidae; genus Oryx; species Oryx dammah. Next base: position 22,241,041 of record NW_024070189.1, on the reverse strand, counting down.
GAGAAGGAAATGGTAACCCACTCCAGTATTCTTGCCCAGAAAATCCCGTGGACAGAGGAGCCTGGTGGGCTACAGTCCATGGGGTCACAAAAAGAGTCAGACATGACTTAGTGACTAAAACAACAACAACAGCTCTATCTTTAATGCAGTAAACAGTATGGTCACTTACATAGTAGAAATTTCTTTCCTAGTTAAAAGCAAAAAGCATGACAATGTAGTCCAGATAAAATATACAATCAGTATTCTCTGCTTTGCTTTATGAAAACATCTGTTGACAGATCTGATTTACCAGAGTCAGTCATGATGTTCAAGGCAGATGACTTGAGAAGCCTATTATATCTCCTTTTTGCACCAACACAGAGTCCACTGTAGCTTCCAAAATCTCTGTTTATAGATGAAAATAGTATCTTAACAATCTCAAAGAATTAATAGGGTTAATCAGTGCTTACTCCAACTCCCAAATCAAGAACATTCTTTCTCAATGGTAAATAAATAGAAAGGGTTGCACTTCTTTGATGTCTCACTTTCCTATTATACCTGGCATTATATATTTGCTTGTTGGTTATGCACTTGACAGTCTATAGTTGGTTATTTTCTAGGAACTTTAGAGCCTCATTGGAAGAAACATGATAAGAGCTCAATAAATATCTCATTGATTTCAGTTTCCCGTCTTACATTTGTTATTTTAAACCCATGTTGTGTAAACATGTAAAAAGACAAATTTTCAGTGTATACATCAAACCATAAATTCCAATGTCTGCTCAAAAATATAATCAATAGTTTAAATTCTCCATGTAATTCTTGAATTGCATGTTAGATACTTGGGTTAATTTTTAAGTCACAGGAGCACAGTTTAGTAACATAAACCTATCTTTATTCACAATTTCCTAGTTTTCTAAGGAAACTAATGGGGCTTTCAAAAATGGCCCTAACTTAGTCAAGAATGTTGGACCCCAGGAAGACTCTGACTGACATTTATTTCTTCCATCATTAGTTAAAATTAAAAACATTTCAAACCATTTGCAAGCAATGATTCTATGAAATATATTTTTTAATTTGTTAAATAAAAATATTTAAATTACCTGCAGCATACTTTTGTTAGGACTAGTTGTTATTAATTCTGTTCCAGCATTCACTTCCTATGTGTACAGTTAACTTGACCCTATTCCATGAACTGCTGACTATTCTTGATATCAAGGATAGTGTCTCATATATATATGAGGCAATTCTCCTACAAATGGACTTTAAAATCTAGCCTAGAAGTTGCTTGCCATCATCATTCATTCCCAAATAAAACAATGGTCTTACTTTAAGAAGGGTGATCCTTCAACACAGCTTGGCAACTTCAAAAGAATTTCAGTGTTGGGGGAACCAGTCTATGTATTTGAATCAATTTTTTAGATCCATAGTGTAACAGTCACTCAGTCATGTCTGACTCTTTGCTACCCTATGGACTGTAGCCCACCAGGCCCTTCTGTCCATGAAATTCTCCAGGAAAGAATACTGGAGTGGGTAACCATTCCCTTCTCCAAGGGATCTTTCTGACTCAGGGAAGATTCCTTACCATTGCAGGCAGATTCTTTACCATCTGAGCCACCAGGGAAGCCCTTAGATCCACAAGGTAATAGCTATCTCACACAGATCTACCTCTTATTTAAATTCACTTGTCATTTTATCAACAAATAATCATTGAGCATCTATCTACTAGGTGTCCAACACTGTTCCAGGTGCAGGATATTCAGCAGAGTCAGACAGGTAAGATTCCTACTCTACAAACCTTATATTCTGAGTTTCTATGCAAGGGTGAAAAGGGGTGGGCAAGATAAACAATAATACTGGTTACAAGGAGGATAAAATAAGAAACTACAATAAACATTTTGCAAGATAGAGAACATATACAAAATGCACATCAGGAGCATTCTCTTACACAGTGGACTTACATATACTGCATTACTTAACTAGACAAATAGATAGGTAGATAAGCTATACAGATATAGATTCATATCTACATATTTAATCTGCATAGTCTAAGACCAAATACCCCATGGTATTCACTGGCCCACAGTGAACAAAGGAAATAGTGTCCCATTTTCAAAAAAATAGATTACTCATAAAAGTAAAATTTTACATGCTTAGCAGATAGGCATTTTTATTATACATGCTTTATAAGCCAATTACTAAATATAATTAACAGAATCAGCAAAATGTTCCAAATGAACTTTTAAAATATTCATCAGTTTCAGTTGACAATATATATACACATACAGTATACAATCATCTGCTCTGAATTTTAACTATGCAAATTGTAACTAAATTCTCTATATAAATACACATAAAACAAATACTCCAATGAGTATAATAACTTATAATAAACAACAAATTTTACATATGATCTATTTTCAATATGGTTTATACCTCTTCTAAAATACATTTAGAATCACCTGGGTTTTTTTGGTCAATTGTCTCTCACAAAATGTGGTAGATTATATAAACTTCTAAAAGATCATTTATTACCATTATATTAAATATCAATTCATATTCCAAAAAAGAATGTTATACTTCAAGATGCATGAGTAAAGCCCACTTTCATTGTTAATGCATCTATACACATTTGTATACATGATTTCATAAATATGCCACTGTATCAAAAATACACCCTCTTAAAGACATTTAAATTGGCAGAAATGCTTTTTAAAAGCATACAATTAATCTGTGATCATGACAGGTATGTGTAGACTAGAGAATTAATGAAAAGCAAAGCATCTTAAACTAACAGGTTTTTAATGTTATCAATTTGATTTTTCAAGAAATACATGTCATTTATTTTCAAAATGAAATTATAGCAATACTTTCTAGAGTCTATCAATTGTATTTAAAATAAGATACTCATAACTTTCAAATACTGCTTTTACTAGTCATCACTTGTCATTAAAAGTAACTGTAAATTTGAGAGCTTTCTAATAATAGCCTTTAATTAAACCAAGGACTGTTAGAGGGTTTCCATTGCCCTTTGAAGTTCTTAATTATTACTTGTATCCAGCCTTTTATGGTACACTTAAGGTTAAATTAAATAATTTAAATATACCTTGAAAAGAAATATGAAGACTTTTGCCTATTTTAATTAAATCTCTGAATTTCAGGATTTGAAAATAATAACATATGTTTTGATTTTTTTTCATGGCCGAATGGTAAAATGTTCGCTATATTAAACAACAACAAAAAAAATGGTAGCTTTTTATGGGACTAATCGCTAAGCAGATGCATGTAAATGAGCTATTTTCTATGCATGGCTTCCAAAAGTGCTAATTAAATAGTTGGTATTCAAGGCTATGCTCGCTCATTGTTTAGTGACACACAAATCCAGCGATGTGTGCCAGCAGACATTTTAAGTTGAATGTTTTCTCCTCTACGGTCTTTGTCATGAAATGGTGGCACCATGATGAGAACACTAGTGTAAGCAAAACATTGAAATATGCTTTAATAATGTTTTAACCATGTAGTGACACCAGTCTAGTTTTCTAATGAATTTTTAATTTCTTTTTTCTTATAAGGGTGGTATGAGTTATCGCTGATGCATATTAAATCATATACATGAGTCATTTTCTCTAAATTTGCATAAAATGGCTAAATGCTAATGCACCAAATGGAGCTTACTATATGTGGTACAGCAAATATTCCCTTGAAGATTTTCTGCAATCAATCTCCTGTATTTCATTAGCAACCAGATAAGGTGTGGTCTGCAGAATAAAAAAGAAAAGTGTGTAGCTCATGAACTTACGAGGCTTCAGATGATTTCTACATGGTGATTAGAGTGGATTCTGCAATTAGAATTTATGTAGGTAAAACACACGCGCGTGCTTCTTTTAAAGGCACAGTGCAACAAGAGTTCTGAATACAGCCTTGCAATGCTAAACAATGAAAAGGCACCACTCGGTTATTGTGATTTTCTATAGCTATAATTAAATGAAAGAAAGCCATACATTAAATCTAGTATCATTTGATTGTGTAACCCTTAGTCAAATTTTATGCCTCAAGATTACAATTTCCCTACTATGTTTATAAAGGAACTTTTAAAAATACTGACGGGTGAAATGTTTTTGTTTGCTAACTTTTCCCTTTCTCCTTGTCCAAGAAGGATGAGGAATTTTCTACACTAATATTTAATGCAGAAACATGATTTCTTCTGTCAACAATATACCCCACCTGAACCGAAATTAAGATCATATGCCACAAAAATCGCATCAGGTCGATAGTATTATTGGGCAAACCACAGATATTTCCTTGAAGGATAAACTTGCTGCATACTCTACTCATCAACCTTTTCTCATTTCTCCATATTTTCACCATCTGGAGTATTTTTTAACCTGGTGCAGAAAAAAATGGGGAAGGGGATAGCTATTTAAAAATAAATGTATGCTTTACCCTACAGTTATTTTGAATTAGTCTTGATAAATAATTAAGGAATGCATAATATATTATTTAGATGCCATGGTCTTAAGAATTTGAGTGGTATTTCAAGTACAATTATAGTCATTTATTTATCAGTAGAAAATTTACATAATCACACTTCAAAATCCAGTGGACTGGAGAGATATCAGAAAGACACCCATGAATGTGGTAATGACTCTGAGCATTAGATTAAGTTAATAATGTATTGATGCACATGATATTCTAATATCTACCACTGCAGCATTTGATCACTTAAAATGATAAAAGCATAAATATTTTTCTCTTTGCATACTGCACTTTACATCAAAGGGCTCTTTAAGGTATGAAATGCAATTGGAAAACTCAAATTGAATTAATCTCTAATAAAATGGAGCTAGGTAAATTTAACTTAAATAGTGCCAGATTTCTGTTTCTATTGGCTAAGAAAATAATTTTGCATTAATCATAATTATTGGTCAACCAAAAACAGTGTCCATATCATATATTTTGAATTGACAATATAGACCTTAAGGCTGAACTCCAGAAAAATGACAGAAATTCAAGTTCTCTCCTTTGTCAGTGAGCGCAGCATGCAAATGGAGGGATTACCTATTGGAAAAGTAACTTTTTGCTAACTCAGTCATGCTTTGAGTTCTTCCTTAGCAGCCAGTCCATCTGAGACAAATTTAGCAGAAATATATGCAGTATTTGTACTGTGCCATTTGAATCATTGGAGGCCCATGTCTATCTGCAAACTCAGATTTTAGACTATAATTGAGCATGAGTCTTCAGTGTGAAAATCTAAGCTACTCAGCAATTTCTAACCTGATTTGCGGACAGCTAAACTTTTTATTTTTTTATATTCATCTAAGTATCACAAATTGTCATGAGCTACTCTATAAGACAATGCAAATACAAATTTATCAATTAATTCCTTCTTCCTTGCTGTCTAGGCATTTTCATTACCAGAAGCACTCAAGAGACATATACTGTAAACTCTAAAGATCAAGACCTATCAAATTATGCTCCCTCGTTTCTTTTCAAACCCACTTGTCATGAATGAGTCATGGCAATAACTTCATATTAAAAGTTACTGAACAGTTTTCAAGCTATTTCACAGATTGTACAACATCCCCAACTTCAGACTCCTGTCAGTCAATGCTAATTTAACTTTGTATATAGAGTATATACTTCAAGGATAATTCAGTACATTAGGATAATATATATTGAGCAGCTACTATGTGCTTTCTTTTTTTTTTTTCCTGGCTGCAGAAACCAGGGATCTAACTAACACTCCCTGCACTGGAAGGAAGAAGTCTTAACCACAGGACCATCAAGGAAGTCTCCAAACTGTGCTTTCTAAAAATAAGGCCTAAATTCCATGATTTCAGTTCTTCTCAAAGACTATTAAATTCATGCAACAGTTTCAGATACCTTCGTAATTCTCACTGAATTAAAAATAAGAACTAAGTACACTTCTATTACTATTATACAAGAGATGTAGCTCTGACGGGAAGTAAGTCCATGGATTCTGAATTTCAATGATATTAAATCTATTATTGTCTTCAGTAAAGCATTACCTCCAAAGAAATTATAGGAAGTTTATTACAGCAGGTTTGATAAATACATAAATTAATTATATTTGAGATATTTATTCAATGAAAATATTTCTTAATCATACTTGCTAGAAACTGTTCCATTCTAGTAAATCTTGCTCATATCTATATCTCTGTGTGTGTGTGTGTGTATGAAGGGGAGGGTTTATATATGTACATAGATTTTTTTCTTCTCTGAAAGGCAAAGATTTAGAGACATCCTGAACAATATTCTGGAAGTCATTTTTTCATGGACTAATTGAGAAAAAATATTTATTAATATTATTTACACACATCCCTTTTCCTAAGAAGCTTATTTTACAGGTTTTTACCAATTATTAAAGTGATTAGCATCTATAGTTATTTCCAAATCTCCCACTAGCAATTACAATATGAGGCATAAACATTTTAACTTTGTCAAGTTTGAATTTAAAACTAAACAAGAAACAAAAAAACCTCCAAGAGCCAGGTTGCAGTTGAAATTCTCCCATAGCTTGTTTTCCCAGGGCCAGTTACTATTAAAAGAAACTCTGAGAACATAAGAAATCCGTCAGACAGCTACTTAGTGACACAACCAAATGAATATTGCTCTGTGAGTGTTTTAATAACGCAGCATTTTGGAAGCGTTTTCCCAAGATTATTTCTAATTGGCCCTGTCATAAAGTGGTCGCAAACTGCCTTTACAACAGTAATCCGTTTGAAACCAGTTGTTCAAGCCTATGACAGAAAGCTGTTAATAATATGCTTCGAAATTTACCTGTGAAATACCGAGCTTGACTACTTTTGAAAAAGCAGAACTGAAAGTAAACGGCCTCTGTAATGCACACCCACTGGCAGCAGAAAGGGACCACCTTTGGACTCCCTCACCCTCACCTGAGCTTGCAACAGACTTTGGGGCACCCATTGGTTAGTGGAATCAAATCTATTTCAATATATAGGCAAGTGCCCTTCAATGTCACTTAAGCACAGTCCGTGGGTGTGGCGAGTCCAAATATCCTGTGCAGCCTGGGCCCTCATCCGGGTGCTCGTGCTCACCCAGCAACAGGGCCAGGACGGTCCTCAGGGTCCCAGCACGAGTGACCGTCACCAGAAAGGAGGGCAGGAAGGCCCCTCCTCTTTCCCAGCCCCACCCCAGGGCCGAAGAGCCAGACCTGCGCCAGACGAGGTGGATTTAGTCCCGTTAGAGTTAAGATGGTATCATTAGCTGCGCACAGCGTGACTTCCTACTAATCCTCTCTGCAACTTACAACAAGTTTAAATGTCCATGCATGATGTTATTAACTGGCTTTAGTAAGTGCTTAAGACCCAGATCTCTTTTTAAAGTAATCACTGAACAAGTTCTACTGTATCCACCTAACAAGGAGATTAATATTTCCAGCAAATGTGATAGGGGAAGATGCTCTCTGAGTTCGTAATGGGCCATGGGGGTAGAGCTGCAAGTTGATCTCCGGAAGGGTCCAGAGTAGTTTGCACTCACCAACCCCCTCTCTGGATACACAAAACTTCTTCCCCCAAGATCTGCCCCCTTGGGGTGCGGGTGTAGGTATCTTTCCGTTAGCAGCTTTTCACTAGGCTAAAAATTGCGGGGGTGGGGGATGGGAAACACAATATCTTCATCATTAATATTGATCATACCCAGGAAAGATGCCTGGGCAGAACTAGAGAAACTGAGGGTCAGCAAAAGACAATGACAAGTTGCCTACTAGGCTGCCGAAAGATGCCTGGGAAGGCGGAGGCCTGCCTACAACAGATCTTCAGGCGTGACTAAACCCCGAAGACATCCCCATCCGCAAGTCCAACTCCCCGGATTCCCAAGCAACCGCAGTTCCCAGCTGGCGCAAAGACAGGGCCGAGGTCGTGGGTGAGAGGCCGAGGGACAGACAAATCAAAACACACACAAGGGCCCTCGCGGACGCAACTCTACGAGCCAGGCATTGGAACGCTGGCCCCCCCACCCTGGCAGTGGGGAGCGGCGTCTGGCAGCCTCCAAACTTTGGAGGGCGGGCTGTGCAGTGGAGCTCGTGCCAACTTTGGAGGCCTCCTAAGCCGGCGCCCCCGGCCACAGCGCGCCCCCGGCCGCCCTGCTGCGCGGCAGCCCTGAGCGCGCGCCAGCCCCGGGAGCGCGCGCGCCGGCGCACCAGCTCGGGCAGCTCGGGCAGCCGGTCTCCCGGGAAACACCAATCAGACGCCCGCTTTCAGGCCCTGGCCGCCAGCAGCCGCAGCTGCAGGACTCTGGCTGCTGGCGGTCACCGGGAGGCGTCGTGCTGCCGGCCGGTCGGCCGGCTGCCTTCGTCGCTGCCACTGCCTAGCCCGATCACTTTCGCAGCCAGTCACGGAGTCTGCTGTCTCCCCTGGCGTGCACTGCCCACGCCAAGCACCTAGCGAGGCGGCGGCTAAGCCTGGCTATTTTTAGATCTCAAGAATACGTAGGGCTAGAGCTCGGCTTAAAACCCAGTTCAACCAACCAAGCACAGTGATGGTGCTTGTCTTGGAACAGATATGCCTCAGCACTACATTATTTCCCTGAATAAAGTTGATTATCTTCACTTTTTAAAGTCCTACCCTCCTGTGGTCTGGCAGTTGGCTGCAAAGCAGAAAGTCACAGGCTCCCACCTCAAAGACGGTCATCACCTTTCTAAGGAAGTGCACTAAGTCGCGGCCCTGATTGAGGGTGAGCAGATATTCCTTAGCAATCATAGCTATATTCTTTTCGTTTTCATTCACCATCTTTAGAATTAATTCCACAATAAAATTGAACAATTCCCGGGAGGGATGAAATGGATTCTCAAAGCAGATGAGAACAGAGGTTTCTGCTGACTTCTGTACTAGGTTAACTTGTGCTAAGAAACCAGTGAGCACAAAAACAGGATAACAAGGCCATCCATTAAAATCTGGAGACACTGAAGAACAACCGTACATGCCCCATCGCTGTAGGACCTGTTTAACTGTCTCAAAGTACCAGTGTTAAAAACAATTGACCCAGTATTATGGATGTCTTTTTACTCAGCAACTTCTAAAGGACACCTTGCCTCCTGTTGCCCAATTCACCACCTGCACCCCCAGCACCCTTCCAAGTGCAGCATCATATTATGGTGTGTTTTACTATAACTAATTAGGGAAAAGCCAAGTCTTAGCAAGACAGAGTGGGGAAAGGTTATCAATATTCTTATCAGAATGGCATTTCCAGAGATACAGATCCATAGAAAAAAACAGATATACAGTTATACACTCTCTTTAATACATTTTCTAGCCACATTGGAAAATAAAACCTTTGGCTTCATCTCTCTCCATTTAAAAAAAGACAAATTTCATTGAATTCTAAACTGTCTTGAACTGTTTATATGTAGTCTATGAATAGGAAGAACGTTTATGAACTTGAAATGTACTTATCCTTATCTCGTACTATTTAAGTGCTTTCTTAATTTTCATCAAAGGCTCCATGAAATCAAATTAGCATTTCATATTTTCCCAAATAAGAAAATTATTTTAATTTAAAAAATAAACACAGAGCACAAGTAGAAGAAATTTAGTGTTTAAGAAGATTTAAAGAAAGGCCACTTAGGGAAAATAATTCATTTTGACTGTAAATAATGCATTTATCTCATTACTATGCACATTAATGGTAACTGCACTAGGGGGCTGATACTGGTAAGTATATTCATTCATATCCTGCAAGGATATTGCAGAAGTCGTCCCATATATCTTTTTTTTAATCTCTAATTTCCATTCTTGTTGTTGTTTTGGATTTTTCTGTATGGCTGGTTTTATGTTATATCCTCTATAATTCTATTATTGAGTGACTTTTCATTGTTAATTTTCTTGTATAAAGTAGGACAAGGAAAATAAGTTGGTTATATCTTTATATTTACTTTTACAGGTGTCATTTTACCAGCCTATTTCTAAGTATTTCATGAAAAGATTCTAGATGTCAAAACCTGCAGTTAACGTTCCTGTTTAGAAATACACAAAATAATACCTTTGACGTCGGCAACTCAGATGTATTATTCAGCAAAACAGCAATTACTCATTGTTTTGCACTTACATGTTAAGAACTATGCGACACTTGGTGACACAATAACAAAATTGCAAAGTCAATTATATTTAAAATAGACATCCTAATAAAACATACACAACCAACTCCTTTTGAATTGTTTTGTTTCCTTTTTATGACTGTTTACAGTCAAGTAGATTGTGTGAACCTTAAACCTAAGTATAACTGATTCACACACATCTTGAAAAAGAAAAGCTAGAAAATGGGGAGGGGAAGTAGTATAAAAAGAGGTGTATTCCTGAGGGCACCAGATTCTAACTAGGGAGGTGCCAGAATGTCATATATTTTTGGAAATGTACATCTATGATGTTCTTTTGCAATGTCAATCATAGTGGCAAACTTGAAAGAGCAATGTCTGCCAAAATTTAAAGCACAATTTAAGCTAGATCCATACCAATAATTCTCAGCAGAACTAAAGCAATAAAACCCAAGGAGAGTGTCTTTATATTTAAGAAACCAGAGTTTCAGGTGGGACTAGTTGTTTGTTTCATTCTATTTTAATTGCACCAGAAGCATTTCTGCAACTTGAACTTCCCAGTAATGAATTCCACTTCTGAACCCAGCCTACAGCCTAAATTGAGGTTCCTACCAGAAAATTAAAATGTTTGTCTGGATAAAATAACTTCTAAATGAACTCTCTATTTCTTTTCGTTTCTTTTTGTATTTTCTGCAATGTAGCCCCTCGCAATGATATTAGTTCTAGTGTGGGAAAATATTATAATTGAGATCTGGTAAGTTATTTGCAGACTTCAAGTTTTTCTTTACACTGTGCTGACATTTAGTACAGCCCTGGTGAGGAAAACAATACTACCATTCATAGCTCTAGACGTAGATTTCAATCGACTTAAGCGGGCACAATGAAACTTGGTCATTCACTGGTTACCCATATTGTGTTCTCAAATTTTCTCTCAGCAAAAGTATAATGACTCAGTATTGTATGGTTGCATAGACAAGGGCTCGGAACAAGAGACACTAGTTTTGTCTGACGGTGTGAGAAAGTCGTGAAGGGATCTTTTCTTCCAGATGGTGTTAAATTCAGCTGCCTTTTTAACATTGGCCTTGCACAGCAATCTGCTGCTCCCCTTTCACAAAGACTGCGCTTGGTTCCCACTAGTTAACATGCATGCTCACGCAACCTGCAACTTCACTCCAACTGTTTTACAATGCAGTGGTATGCTAAATAAACTTGATCCGGTTTCTGCCAATGTTAAAACTAGCTTTCAAAGAACTACTTAACTGATATTTACACTTCTTTTGACTTAAATGTACATGCCTTTGGAATATTTCAGATTTCAAAGAAATATCACCTTATTATAAGGTCATTGTAGAGATCACCTCGGACACCCTTCAGACCCATGCTCAGATACAGTACCTCTCTTCAACACACACAAATAAAACAAAATGTCAGAAGTTTGATGTGTAATAGAAAAAAGAAAAATTGGGACATGTTGCAGCAAGAGCAGTGGAACAGCAAAAAATAAAATGAAAATAATAACATTGAAATGTATTTTTATTGATCGATAAGTCATGTAACATTAGTATGATACAAAGCAAGTTTGATATGACAATGGTAAACACATAATTATAATACTGTTTATTTTCCTTAGATGTTATATTTAACACATTTACATAAAAGACCAAGATGTAGGCAAAAGCTTCAGTAATTTGACTCCATTGAGTGCTTTCAGTAAACAATAGGTTTCCCCAGCAAACATCTTATTGCCTTAATTGAACCTCCTTGAGAAAGAAAACCACACACTTTGTAATGTAAATGTTAATTGTAGTAGACAATGGTTCTAGGTAAATAGCACCCCTGGACATGAAGTAAATGAAAGGAATACAGGCACTTAACAATGAAAGGTTGTTTGCACAAACAGTGCTTCAAATGTAAATAAACAAGGGTCTTCTCAACGGTCACTACAGTAGTAAAACTTTGGCACGTGTTCAGCAGCCAAATTGAGAATTTACATTAATAAAGTCTCTCAGAGTTTCTAACTGAAACTAACAGTGCTTTTACAGGCTTCACCAGTCTGCAGTCTTATAAGGATTTGAAACTACAAGGGAAAATGTAATGCTTTTGAAGAAAAACTGTATGTTTGGGATTGCTAGTAATCTAGGCCACATGGAAGGTAACAGGTCATTCCAGACATTTTGTAATGCAGGTTTGTATTTATATTTAAATACCTATAGAAATGTTTGCTTGGTGACACATGGAAAAATGTAAGGATTTCTCTAAAAGATTACAGGGGGGAACCTCTAAAATGCCAAAGTTTCTTCTGAGCAAAGTCACTTTTTTAGATTAAATGAAAATGGCTGTTTAGAACACATTTAACTGGTTCTATATCAGAACAAACTTTTATTGTGTTTTAACTAACACTCTTCAGGTTGAGGATTTTATAGTTTCACTTCCAGTGCATGCCTACTAGCATAATTAGGCCAAGTTCCTAAATAAATAATGTTCAGAGGTAAACAGCCTGATGAAGTGATCATAACGTCTGTTATACAGAGATACATATTTTTAAGTATAACCCACCCAACAAAAGCCAGAAAAGGTGGTCCACCAGGCCAAAACGAGGGACTGAGAATTTGACATGAGGGGCAAGAAGTAATGGCACTTTGGGGGGGGGGGACTGTTTTTTCTTACATATTAAAAATCTCAACCGAAGAAAACAGCCAGACTTAATAATGGCCAGATTAAACAGCGATTATAAAATTAACAGAAACAGACAGTACGCAGCAGCTACAGACCAGTTGGCGCTGGCATTTGGGAGGCTGCAGATGGCTGTGGGTGGGAAATGCCTCTACTTTCTTAAGCGATGGAGATGAGTATGGTGTGTGCACTTGATGTTTTTTTCATACCCCCACCCCCCAACAGGGCTGTCTGTCATAGGCTGCCGGGCCCCGCTTTACCACTTGCCCCCGAGCGTGGGAATCGGAGCGTCCTGCCGTTCACATCTCCCGCATTCCGTTTAGTGGAATCAATTAGGCAAGACAGACCCTCAGATTCCCCACCCCCTTCCCATTTTTGTCAGGTCTATATACGTCCTAATTATTTCAGTTTGGGATGCCAGAGCTGTTTCCTGGATAGACCTGATCATCCTTAAACAAAAAGAGAGGAGGCGCACACGTGGGTTGTGGCGTAAATGTCACTTTCATTTCCAATGCTAGGCGCAGAGTAAGACAGAACATTTTTTTAACACTTTGACAAGAGGGGAGGCGATCTCGTCTCCATCATGTCTTTCTGCTTCAGTAGCTTCCTCAAGGAAACCCTCTTGGAACACAGAAGCATCTGTCCTTGTATTTTGAATAGAAGAATAAAAATCAGCCTTTGCTTTTTTTTTTTTTTTTGGCATTTTTCCTCCTAGCTCTCTGTACTCAGTATCCTCAGTAGATACAAATTATTAACCTTCCAGCTCTAATTTCATATAATTTGACATACAAGCCCAATATATGCAGTTTCCAAGCATAATCTTTAAATTTTTCAGGGGAGGGGTCTCAGAAGGGAACAGCCTAAGTCTACATATATAGGGAATCATTTGCAGACTAGGTACCAGACATCTCTACAACAGCTTTCCAAGAAAAAGAAAAAAAAAAACCTCCACATGTAAACTTTTGCCTTAAAGTAGGACGCACTACATGTGCCCCTTTACTCATTAGCATTATACAAGTCTCCTCTGCAGCTCCAACAACCTCTAGCAAAATATCTCCATCTTTATGTTTTGGCAAACGTGTGTCCCTTAATTTCCTCTCATCCCACCTTTCATCATAAGGCAAAAACGAACACAAAAACAAAGTTAGATTCAATAAGTATTCCTGACCTTTCCGGTTTTTACTGTCTCTTGGTTGTCGTTCATTCTCACACGCTCCCCGGCGACCTTGAAGGAGTTTTTACTTTCGGTTATCTAGCTTTATGAAGACCAATACACTCATACAGCTAGATAACCAAAGATAACAACTCGCTTCCCTCACAGCCTCTGTCTTCTTCGGCCCATACTCCAGGTCCGGATCTTTCCGGCAGCACCGAAGAGTAGTCCTCCAGGACACTTTGCCGCGCAAAAGATGCCTCCTTGTATGTAAATATGACCTGGTTTCTGTCTGTGTGTGCAGCTAAAACATCCAAACGAGAGCTGTGGCTTTCAAAGTTTATTCCAAACTTTTTTTTTTTCTCCTTTCAGCAGGTAATCTCCGGCAGCGTTAGCCAACAATTCATCTATCAATATCAGAAAATAAAACCAGCTATTACGGTGCAGAAAGCGGTTACGAGTGAGCAGCAGCATCAGTCCCTTCACAGGCCTCTATTTGCATTGTAAATTGCTTCATTCTCACGCAAGACTCTTTAGCCTCCCTCTATAGAGACGTATACAGCCAACGGCAATTTCCAGCGCAGGTTAAGGAGGAAGGAAAAAAAAAAAAATCCCATTCTATAGAAGAAGTGACAGCTGATTCAAGGATCTGCTCCGGATCCTTTGGGGTAGGCACCATGAGCTTTTTTACCAAGCGGTGGCAGCTTGATTGCACATATCTTGTGCGTGTGTGTTTTAGGGGGAAGATCCTCGATTTCACAGGGCTTCTAGGCTGGGGAGGAGAAGATGCCGTCTTGCTGGCGTGCTGCTGCCCCGGGTCTGAAAGAAGGAGAAAAGGGCCATCATTGGAGGGGCTTTCACTGCCAAAATGTGGACCAGCCTGGCAAGGTCAAAGGTTCGAGACCGCGGGAGACCAAGGTAATGATGATGTCATGAGAAATCTCAAGTACACGGTTATTGATATGCATCAGTGATCATCCAACTGCCCCACTCTGCTGCCCGAGCAGAGGTAGCGGCAGCAAAAGCGGCGGCGGCGGCGGCGGCGGCGGCATTGCCACAGCCCTGTTTTCTCAATCAACAGCTCTTCCGCTAGCACTGCCGCCTGCTCCTGGAAAAGCAACCCGCGGCCTTTTACCTCCTCGGTGCTAGTGTAGATCGCTCTAATATCCAAAGACTGGAAGAAATCTCTCTCTAAGGACAGATAAAAGCATTTCAGATCTGGGGAACGTCTTTACCTGCGTTTCTCTTCTGGCAGATTGCATGGGCAGGCAGACGGAAGGCACTTTGCGATTGCTTAAAGCAGGGCCTTGCTTTCTGGGGCTGGGAATCAGATCTGTATTACGCAGTGAGTCCATGTGTGATTACATTGACAATTTGCTCTGGTGCTGTGTTTTTAATGGCTTCACAGCTCAGACATGTTTTGTATCTATGTACCGTGGCGATAGGGCATCATATTTTGTTCTGTAAGTTCAAAGTGAATGCTCTTAAACAAGCCGACTTCATCCTGGATTTTTTTTTAAAATAACTCTGTATACAGGGTGTGCTTTAGAACGTAGCACAGGTAAAGACTGTAGCAATAGTTTCTAATGTTGTACACAACTCTGCTGTAATAAAAATGCTGAGGCTTTGTCTGTGGTTTCAAACATTAATTTTCAGACAGAAGGGCAAAATATACTAGTCTTCCTCATGAAATTATTTTTAAAAGGATTGGTACCTTATTAAAAAGATAAGACACCTGGACCTTAAGAGCATAACTCTACCTCCTTCCCCTTCCCCACCCCCACCCTTCTATCTAGAGAGGAATTTTGTTTAATTAATTAATTAGCCTCATTCTTTTCCTTAGGCCTCTTCCAAGTGTGAATATGGCCACTTAAAGACCTCTTCTTCTGTCTTCTCCCTAATGGGAGGTCTATGTCTAATGCATCTATGATATGTACAATTCTAATAGTCAGATGTCCCTCACCAGACATTTGTCCACATAAGATACATATTCACCATGGGTGAACTTTATGGACTGTTATGAGTTATGCTTGGTGGTGTTACTATTCTTTAAATATATGCTACATGTAAATGTCATAAATCTTCATATTCATTTCACACATCACTAGTTTATCACAATACTCTCATTTTTATAGGTTTACTATTTTCCCCATCACTAAAACACTTTCATAATTAATATACACTCTCATTAATTCAGTAATTTATTAAGACATGAGTGTGAATATGGCTATCAAATTACACACAGAATGCACATATGCAAAGCCTATAGAAAAGACTGACAAGAAAACCAGAATTGCTAAGAAAAGCCCCCAATTAAGAGTTCAGACAACAATATTACACCAATTAAATATGTAAGTTAGTAACACAGATGCCAACTTTCCCCTAGATTTTTTAGTAAGTTCCTTTTTTGGTAAGCATTCTTGTCCTGATTATTTAGAAAAGACTAAGCTATGGAAATTGCTCATCTATTTTCTTTATCAAATTTTGGAACAGGAAGTGCAATCAGAAATGGCTGCACTGGGTTATATATAAGACATGCCTGCAAACTAAATCAGAGAAACACATACCCATACAGTTACTATTCCTTCTTAAACTATGAGGCACAACATAAACTGGATAAAAACTGAATACATCACTGAGGCACATGACATTTTTGACATTATGTAAAACCCCAATGAGCTTTACTTCCTTGGAAGATGGAGAGTATTTTGGCCTTGATTTCCAAGACCCAGAAGCAGAATCATTAGTGATTTGGCATGTACTACATAAAGGAAGCATATGATCAGATTACTTCAATTCCTTAAGTCAAAACCCCAACAAATGTCAGTTATTTTTAGAATATCTCTTTGCTTTCTATATGTTTGGGTGGGGGTTGGTGAAAGTAGAGAGATGAATGCATGTATGTCTGTGTGTGTATCACCACATTTGTGTGGATTTGCAAATGAATATAACTATGCTGCCACATTTAACAATTAAAGGCATTTTTAGAACCCAAGTAACTATCATTAAAGCCAAGACACTGAACATCTGAGATGCTTCTACAATTAGAAGCTATAGAATATACTGTCTTAAAACAGCATCTTCTGTGGCAATGCCACATAGTCATATCAACTAACTCCAAGACTGGCCCCTTGCCTGTCACATATATTGTAGATCATTTGAGGGCGCCCCAAAGTGAGTTTATCCAACATAATGATTATGGACAGTCTGTTCACTAGCTAATTAAATATTTTACCTCTTCATCATCTCTCAAGGTATGAAGAAATAAAAAATACATAGCAAGACTTAACACTGAGCACCTGGTTATTCTGAATATTGCCAAGGTTTATCATATTCATTTCAAAAACTGTATTACTGTCTAGGATGTGAGAGAAGTTGAAACAATTGTGCTATTCTAAAGATTCCCAGCAATTGCTGCTACACATTGTTATGAGCAACTATTAACACCTACATGCTTTTATTTCAGCTATTTTTGCTTTTCAAAAAGCTATTTAGCTGAGTTACAGAATACCTTTTTGAAATCTGCATATTGAAGGATATACTGAATTCATATGGCTTGCCTACTCATTCTCTAATAAATTCCCATTAATGACCAGTAGATTGGGACGTGATTGTCATGCTTGTTTTCTAATCTTTTTATAGGTCTCCAGATGGCTGAAACATGAATTGAAACATCCTGGTTTTCTTGGGAATAAACAATCTCTGCTTAGTTAAAAGTGGAAAGTTATGATTTTCCACATATTTAGATCAGAATTATGTTATTCCATAAATGCAAATACATCAGGTTTGCCACTAATACGTAGAACACCTCTCTGAATCCTATTCAGATCTCTGCAGAGTATATAAAGAAATTGGCCTATCACTGAAATCCTTTTTTAATATTGAGTTTGTATGATTCTCATGAATGTAAACCACAGTCCACTAATATAGTCAAGACTAACATTTTCCACATAAAAGCCATTTAATTTATAGTGATCTGTACAGTTCAGGCAAGGTACTTGACTGGCTTACTTTCTAATAAAAGTGTCCTATTATTTCTTCTGTACACTGAGTTTCTTTTTTATTAGCAGTTAAGGTTATATTTGCATTATCTTTAATATATAATATAGACAGGAATACCTATCAGGAGAAAACTGCACATATGGAAACATATATTTCTGGAATTGTTTCTATCACAAGAATTGGGAGATATGCAACACACTACAGGTCTGCCACCCAGTAAATAATATCCTATTTCTATTTTGCACATCACTTTAATTTTATCAAATGTAAAATTTTAAATTACCTTTGGTTGGTTGGATTGTCTATTCATTTTATGCTTCTTTGTAGTCTCATCTGAAAAACAGTCAAGAAAACAAATGATCACAGTTTCATATATACATATACATACATATATAAAATCATGCCTAGATACAGTTTCATTTATTGCAATTACCACAATTCCTTAAAATGCCAAGAGATTCCAGAAAACCCCAGTATAATATATCCTGTGCTTCAGCACCCACAGGGTTAAATATGCTAATTTGCATTTAAATGGAGACATGCATGATAATAGCAATGCAAAATATGCAGAATCTGGAGGGGTTTGGGAAATTAATTTTTTTTCTTTCTTTTATTTTTAGCTTAGAAGAAAGAGGGACTCTTAAGAAACATTTGGGATTTGAACACTGTAACCTGCCATACAAAAGAGGAGGGAGAGTTCTTCCATGTAAGAATTTAAAGATTGGAACAAAGTCATATTTTTTAAATGTTTAAGGCATTGAATTTCCAGGCCTTTCAAACAATGGGAATCCCTGGATAAATATCTAATCCATTAGAAAGATGCAAATAGTTTACTGTAAGGCCACAGCACGGTGAGATGTGCATTCATATCTATGGCTCCTGATTGGCTATTTCCTCCAATAAATCAATGAATAATGTAAAACCTGATTGCTGTAAAGTGGTGGATTTTTTAATTCCCTTCCCCCATCCCCCACAACTCAATATTCAAGAAGTCTTACACTCCCCAATATAGGTGCTTTTCTTTTATGATTTTTCTAAAATGCTTATTGTTATTTTGGAGAGGTGGGGTGGGGCTACTGGTTTTGCAAAATGAAAGTACAGCGCTGGTTCAATTATGCTGACTACGGGAGCTCATCTCTCTAGACAGCGCCCTAATTACTGGTGCCAAGGTGGGGAAGGAGTGGAGCTGGCAGAGGTAGGCACCACCGATAGGAGGAAAGGGGATCCGACGCCACGGTTCTAGGCCCAAGGCAGCCACAGCGTCCAAAGTGACCCCGGCCGTGGCCGTGACTTGACAGGGCCTCCGGACTAACTTCTGATCAATTCCACTGCTGCCCTGACCCCTCAAGACAGTCCCCCATTCAAATAGCGCGGGTACATTTGCAAGAGAAAACGTCTCAGACGCCAATGCAAATACACTGCCTAGGTTCCCACCGCCCCGGGTTCCCGTAGACAATTCCAAGCCCAGGAAGGAAGGTATCGCCTTCCTCAGCGAGGTCTGGGCTCGGAGCAAACCGCAGAGACCCGGCTTTCGCTCAGACACCAGAAAAGTCAGAAGCTGAAACGTTCCAAAGTAACCGCGATGGTTGCATTTTGATGAATCTGAACTTGGGATAACCCTGCAAAGCGGCCTCTCGCTTCCCTAAATCCAAAAGGCCCGAGAGAAATGGGAAGTGGAAATCCACCGGTTCTAGATAGCCACTGTGCGTAAGTTTCCGCCAGAATCCAATCAGACCCTCACTTCATTGCCAGGTAATTGCAACTTTGAGGTGGTTAAAAGAATTATTCAAAACGCGAATCCTGAACCCAGGAACGAACAACAACAACAACAAATTGCACTTGGCTCTAGGCGTAAGAGGGAAAAGTCCCACTATCGACAACACAAAATTACATACAACATTCCCCTTTCCACGGCGAAAAATTTCCTAGCATTCTTCTTCATTGGGGTGGGAGGGGGGGCGCGGGGGTGGTCAAGCCACTGGATAATTAACAGTCCCGGCTCAGACAACTCACGAGATCAACAGGTTTCGCATCCGAGACACACAATCAATTAGCTAAAGCAAAGCCCCGGACTGGCCCTCGGAGCGGCCCGCAGCGGGGCTCTGCGGGCCCCGACTCGCGGGCGAGGCAAGGAGCGCGGGCGCCGGGCCGCGGCAGGCACGCTGGCCCCGCGCCGCCGGCCGAGTTGCCGCCTGCGGGCCGCCGCGATACTCACTCTCTCTCTTGGCTGCGCCAGGCAGTGTTGCCCCCCAATCCAGCTGGGTAGGAATCAAGGCGCCGGCCAGGAGACAAGATCCAGAGTCACAGGGCAGCCGCAGTACGCAAACAGGCTCCTTTCGGCGTCTCCCAAAAAAAGAAAAAAAAAAAATTTTTTTTTTCAGACCATCCCTCTCCTTAGCACATTTAAAATTGCCGCTCAATTCCACACGGTGATTCTTGCTTGATTGCGTCTAAAATAGTTTAAACGGATCTTCCCTCGTGGGGGGGAGAGAGAGAAAGGCGCAAAAGACGAAGAAGGAAAAAAAAGCCAACTTTTCCCCCCCACACCAGGCACTTGCTCCCTGAGCCTCGGAGTGGAGAGTGAAGTGGTGTGTGCGAGGCTCGGCAAGTTTTTGGGGGGGCTGTCCAAGGTCTAGTCCAGCCCCCTCTGCCGAGGAGGACGTGCTCTGAAACTCAACCAATTTCCCCACTGCTTTTGTTACTGATGAACTGAAGCCCTATTGTTCATCCATTGCCACGGTCTTTTTCCGTCCCCACACTACGTTCTGCGTTGCCAGAGATAATGAATTTGCACCCAAACCTCTCATAGTCCCTTTCTGACAGACGGAACAAATTAGAAATGTCTCGTCTGAAGGAGGCAATGGCTACATTTTCCTATTGTAGGAAGCAAAGCACACATTTCTTTGGAAACTTCTTTTGCCTTTCCTACCTTTTATTTCCTTCTCTCTCTTTTTTTCCTCCAGTTTTTTCCCCCCTCTTGATTTCTTTAGATGCTTCTAAAATGGATAGCCCTGTTTTGTTTTTCCAATGCACCATTTTACGTAACTTGTGGATCTTTTCTATCTTCCTTCCTTCTTTCCTCTTCTTCTAAGGACTCCTTTGCAATTTTATTTACAAACTTGGAGAATGACCTTTTGACTTGCAGACTTTTTTTTTTTTTTTTTTAAGAAAGGTCTTTTGGTTCAAGTCCCCCTTCTTTCCTCCTCCCCCTCTTTTTGTTGTGGACCTTAAATGTGTTTGGCTACAGACAGCAATACATTATAAGGATTTTTATTCTTTAAATTTCAAAGCTATTCAAAAGGTACCAGGGAAGCTCCATAGGGGTTAGCTATTTGAGGGGGAAGAAAGTGTGTGTGTGTGTGTGTGTGTGTTCCAGGGAAAGAGGCTGAGAGATGTGGGAGGGTGTGGGTGGGAGTGTGCAGGGAGAGAAGGGTGGGAGCCTGGAAGGGAAGGTGCGCTTCCTGAGACGCGAGCCAGGATGCTGTCAGGGGTGTAGGCGTGAGAGGGAGGTGCAAGAAGCCGTCTCACCGAGGGCTGCTTGCACCCCTGGGCCTGTTCGCGCGCCCCGGCCGCCCGCAGCCTGAGCGCGGGGATCTGCGCGCGCGGGCGCCTGTTCCGAGCCTGCGCGCGTGCGACAAGGGGGCGGGAGGGGGGCTGTAAAAATTCAGACGAGTGGCCCGTATGTAAATATGGCCCAAGGGGGAGCGGGGAGGAGGTAATGAGAACCGCGGGCGCGTAGCCCAGCCGGCGGCCCCCAGCTTTCCCGCCAAGTGCAGCCGGAGGACAGACAGCCATGCGTGTCCTTGGCGGGAGGGCCCCCGCCCGCCGCGCGTGCCCGCCCCCGCGCACACGCACACGCTCCCAGAGGCGTCTTGGGGCCCGGTGGCCAAGAGCATGTCAAGAAAACAAAGCTAGGGCTGCGAGAGGTGGAACGAAGAAACGGCAGCCTCGGCGGCCCAGGGCCGGACTAGGAAGGCGGTTCCGCGGCCTCCGGTGCCGCTCCGGCCTCGCCAGCCCGGAACCCAGGCCCTCCGTCCCCGGCTCCGCACCGCCCCAGCCCCCGCAGAGGCCGAGGACCATTTCTTAGCGGCCTAGGAGAGGGCGGCGGGCGGAGGCGGGGGCGGATGTGCACCGGGAGGTGCCGGCGGCCCCCCGCTGGCAGCGCGGGCACGCACCCGCGGGCGCGCGAGGCCGTAGTCTGGAGTCTGAAGGCCTCCCTGCCGCGTTGCCGCGAGCCGCTCCCTCCTCGCGGAGGCCGCCGAGCTCCAAGTGAAAAGTCCACCAGGCTAAATCCCGCAAGACTACGCCCGGGCCTGCGGCCACCGACTCGCTCGCACCTCAAGCTCCCCCTCCCCAGACAATGTAAGGGCCTGGCCGTACCGAGACAGCCTTCTCTGATCCACACCACCAACACCCCGCCCCCTTCAGATGGGCGTCACTCGAACTCCAGCCCCGGAGCGCTGGCCTAGATGGCTCCGAAGATAAGTCCCGGAGGTGGCCGTGGAGAGACGCTGGTCTCTCGCTTTTCTGGCTCACAGCGCCTGCCTCGGTGCTCACCAGCCCAAGCACCTCCCCAAAACACACACACGCACACACACACGACACTCCCATCACATTATAAAACGCACGCTCCAGGCAAGGCTGTTAATGAAGCCAACACGCTTAATGAGTGCACAGGTAAACAGGTACCGAAACGAGAAGCCCCCACCAGTCGGCTGGGCGATTTACCTCTCCCTACTGGAAACACGTGTAGTTTATCGTGTTTTAGGAGTGATTTGCTCTTGTCTGAGGTCTCCCCCTCCTCTTCTTGTGGAAAGAAGCCAAAAAAAAAAAAAAAAAATCATGTTCCATTGTCAGAATCTTCTTTGTGATAAGCTACCCGAACATTGGTTTAAAAGCCTTGGGGAATTTGATTTGGTCTGTTATCTGTTGGTTTGGGCTTGTTGTTTTGGGGGTGTGCTGTTTTTCTGGGGGAAGCAAGAGAACGTGTGTTTGGTGGGGCTGGAGGTGTAGGACCAGAGCCTGCGGTGCGGCCTGAAGGCTGGCGAGGCTGGAAGCCGAGCTGTGGAGAAAGAAGGCGGCCGTTCGTCCTCCCCCGGGGTCGACACGCGGGCTCCCCGGGCCCCCTCGGGTCTTGAATTTGCCACCGCCGTGGCCGCCGCCCCGTGCTAGCGGGCTCCGCCGGCCGCCGCTCCGTGTTTTCCCCCATCCCGGCTTCACGTTCAAGGTTTAGCTGCGAGGTCACGTCCATTGACGTCAGCTCCCTGTCTCCCTCTACGTCCGGCTACATTTACATACATCAAGGAAATTAGGGCATTAAAAAAATATGCAAATCCTGCGCGAAGAGGAGCCCGTGCATTCCTGGCGCGATCGCCTTTTATTGAAGCTTTTAATTAAAGGGGCCAGTTGGCGAGCCCCTGAAACAACCGCCAAAACCCCCAAAAGAGAAAAATAAACGCTGTAGCCTTCGGGAACGGTTGTTTCGGCTCCTGTTCTGTGGGCGGCTGAGGACCGCCGGCTGCCCGGCTCGGAGAAGAACAGGTTAGAGGAGGCAGCTCCAGCCCATGCATAATCAGGGCTCCGCGGCGCCTCCATTCTTTCCTCCTCCTCCTCCTCCTCCTCCTCTCCTCCACCTCTCCTCCTCCTCCCACTCCTGTTGGTTCCAGCGTGTATTATTTTTAATACTGATGCATATGTAAAGATATATTTGCATTTTTTTTAATTCGTGAAAAGTTCTGGTTTATCGTTTTATTGATTCTCTCCCCCACTTTTTCTTTTTCTTTTTTTGGTTATCTTCTGTCTCTCTGTCTCTCTTGTCCCTTTCTGTCTGTATTTTTTGGCAAGTGTCTGCGGCTTTCTCTTGCTAGATGATATGTACAGTTGCCTTCCTGCTTCTGTTTATTTAAGGCTCCGTATATGCACACCTGTCATGTATGTAATGCCAGCTGCATAACCTCCTGGTTTGGCCATAAAAGAAAAGACACCTCCCCCCGCCCCCCGACATATCCCCTGGATCGGCTGTACTGCCCATCGCTCAAGGCTCAAAGTTGGATTGTCTAATTAACTTCATATTAGCAAAACAGTTTGGGCCAATGCATTTGAGACAATGTATCTATAAAAGAAAGTGACTCCAAAGATGTCTAAAGAATTCTTGTGCTGATTAACTGAGAGGTATAGCATTCACCGCCCTATGGCTTTCTAGCATTTATTGCAAAAAAAAAAAAAAAACTCTTAAAATGTGTAGAAACAGCAACCCACAGCCTTCTGCAAGGAAGACATTTTCAACCATGTTGTATGTTGTACCTTTTCTGCTTCATTCAGAATTTACTGTTTCATTTTTATCTTAATATGACTGGAAACAAGGCATATTACCTTGATCGAAAAGCATCCTTAGTTCCTGACTTTGGAATGAAAACAAATAAAACAGTTTACTATATTAAGCCAGTTGATTTGTCCTAAAATATACAGGCCTTGAGTTAGATTTCAAGCAATGGAAATCTTATTTATAGGGTTGGATTTTTCATTCTGGCAATATGTCTATTCAGCACAATGGCTTCTGAAAAATAATATCTGTATAAAGTCCACTTTAAAAATTTCCCCAAAGCTATCATTTTAAGAAGACTGAATCCATAATTGCATAGCCACAAAGAATAGCAAAAGGCACACATGCAGCTTATTCAATTAAACAAGTCCGAGTACATGCACAGGTAAATTAGTTTTCTTATGAATGACTTACCTGCACAGATACTCAGGGTAAGACTTACCCTCTCCAATGGCTTTCATGTATAAATATTCATATGTGTTTCCACCCATTTTAAACCTACAGTTCTATGCCATGTTTCATGTTAGACTATCCAGCGTCCATTTTAGCACCCTTAATTCTTGAGGTATTTCCAGCCTTACCCCTGGCTGTAGTTTTTCCAAGCCTATACCAAAGTGCTCATATGATATGTCACCCAATAAAAAGTGGTCAGATGGCTACACGTAAAACATTTAAAAACGGAGATGCACTAATCCTTTAGGTTTCTCCTTGCTTTGCCATTTTTAGCAAGATTACCGTTTCCTAAAGTGCATTTTCAACACATTTTATGAATAATTGCAGGTATTCCACAACTGGTTGCAGAATTGCCAGTTTCTTGGGGGAGGGGTGGGGGGCACCAGGCTGAGTGAAACAATTCCGCAGGTTAAGTGTCTCTTCGAGTTTGGCTGCAATTCAATCGTGCGCGGCGGTTTGTTCCTACCTGGACTCTGGCACATACCTGCCTGCCTTTATGCAGGGATCAGGACAAACGTATCAGCCACGTCGCAGGGCATACAGTGGCGGTGCATATATTTAGATGGTGGTGGCAAGGAATGTGTGCATGTAGGGATGTCTGTGCATGCATCTGTGTACAGACGCGCGCGTGTGTGTGCACGCGCGCGCGCGCGCGCGCGCTGTGTGACAAGGGACACAGAGAGGTACACCTCTTATCTCTGATCTCTCCATAATCTCCTTTTCTGCTTCTAATCTCCCTTATTGGCGCATGGTAGGAACCTGAAGCCTCTGAACCGTCACCGTCACTGCCGTGAGCGCGCTGTGGCTTACCCCAGGGGCCGGCGGCTCGGTGGCTCGCTGGTTCGGTGGATGTCGTGGTGGAGGGTGGGTCGCGCCGCTGCCGCTGCTACCGCGGGTCCGGGTGCTCTGTCCCAGCCCGGCAGCGGAGCGCGCGGTGCCGGAGCCCCCTCCCACCCCGCCCTCACCTCCATCCTCCCCTCCCCTCTGCGCCTCCTCTCCTCCCCGCCGCCCCCCACCCCCGCCCGCCCCGTATTACCATATGGAGGCCGAGTCCTGCGAATCACAGCAGCAGCGGGCGGTATTTGAATAAGCCCCGCAACCTGCACAGACCCCTACTCTGCCGCGGGCAGCGTGCCCAGCACCGAGGGCCAACACTCCGGCCGGTAACCTGTCAGCGACTGACACCTCCCCAAAGTGCCCTGGGCGCGCGGGAGGGAGGGTCTTGGGCCTCCCACTTGCTACTTTCCTGTTAACTTGGCTGATAGGATCAGACAATAAATAAGGGAGGGGGGAGACAGAGATACACGCGGAAAAATGGGGGGTGGTGGTGGAGGGGAAGTGGAGAAGGGAGAGGAAAGAAGAGAGGCGTTAGGGGGAAGGGGCGAGAGACAGGAGCTGAGAGAAGGGGGGGAGAGCTCAAAGGGTTGAGTGAAAGAGGGAGTAAAATGGGGAGGGAGTGGGAAAACGATGGGAGGAGGAGAGAGGCCCAAATATCCGAATTTGGACTTTCCGAGCTAAAAATACCACCTCACTGAACTTCGCAACCTCCAATTAGACACGTGTCTCCCCCTCCCACGTCACCGAATGATTAATTTACCATCTCAATCAGAAATAATTATTTAGAATTGTATAACAGATATAGGATTTAACGAAAGGAGCCAATTTGGTGAAACACAGCACAAGGCATGCCATTTAAAGATGATGTTGGCCACCTCACATTAAAATTTTAAGGCTTGCTTTGAAGACTCAGACACTTGCCCAGCCTTGTCTTCTGAGGTGGCGAGAACGAGGCCCAGAGGCAGGAACAAGATGTTTTCCGAAATGTTTTGGACTTTGAGAATTTTTCTTTCTTTCTCTTTGGCATTTGATTGTTACGTTTTTTCTTCTACACGAATCGATTGCGTTTACCAAAATAAATTTTAAAATGTAGATAAAGTGTGGGTGTTTTAAATTTTTTGCCGCAATATATCCCCACATCTTAACTGAGGATATGATTTTAAACATGGGTTTAAATACATAGCCAGTTCTATTTTGCATACTAATTCTTTCAATAACTTGACATTCCGAACATAGCGTTTTCAATACGGTTTCTCCCCTACCTATCTTCAAATCAGAGCAGTGGTTTCCCAGTACAAAATAATCGTAATCATAATAAAATCTCCAGTCACCTAGAGGATGTACCCATTGTAAATCTCCCTCTCGGTATTCGGAAGCCAACCCCCCCCCCCACCTCCTTTTGACACACATACACACACAAACGCTTCTGATTGATAAACTCTCACGCGGCACACGGAGGCCGAAGGCAAGGAGCCGCAGAATGCCGAGGAAGGGCGCAGAATTCTCTACACTTAGAATTTCAATACAGATTCCAAAGACCTGCTAACTGCTAGGTTTCCGAAGGGGAATAATACTTGGCAAGCAGTGCTTTCGGAGAAGACGAGCACCTCCAAATACTGACTCCTTCCTGGGGCCGGGGAGGGAGGGCGGTCGCGATTACCCCGCATTTCTGCGTACAGACATGCGTTAAAGATGGGTATAGGTAGGGATCTCACGCATGTGGCCAGGCCCAGGTTTCTTTCTTTTTTCTTTTTAAGGCGATAAATGGAAACCAATCCACTCTTTCTGTGGCTGGCTCCCACGAAGCTGGGATTTCAAGCCTCTTGTTTATTTTTAAAGCCAGTGGGGAGCCCCAGCTGAAAGCCCGGCCTGGGATTTTCACCAGCGCGGTCCCAGTGCACGTGGAAAGAAGAGAAAGGAGGGAGAGCTGGTGGCTTCGAGCCGCTTCCGTCGGGGCCTCGCGTTTCGCCTCCTTCGGAGCCCTCTCTTCTTTCTCTCCCCCGAAGGCGCTCCCTGAGGCCGGCCGGTGTCTCTGCGGTCATGGCCAGGTGAGCGAGCGGAAGGTCCCCGGGAGCGGGGGCGCAGCAGCCCTCTCCCGGGAGCGCTGGTGGGTCTGTGAACCCGCCCGGCTCGGAAGGCGGAGTGGCTCGGGGGTCCAGCGCGGGGCTCCCGGCTCCGGCCAGCAGGGGGACAGCGACACCTACTGGCCGCACGGGCACCGCGTCGGGGCCGTCGGGGCGGCCCTGGGCGGCGGGTACTGGATGGCTTGGACTCCGGAGGCCGGAGGCCGGAGGCATCCGCGCCCCAGGCTCGGCCCCGGCCTCGAGGCCTCGCCTGTCCCCCGGGGAAGGCAAAGCCTCCGCTTCTAGAGAACCCTAAGGGGTGGGGGGGCGTAGGATGGGCCTGCACCCTCGCGAGGGCAAATGAGCCCTTCAGGCGGAGGGTCTTTCTTCTAGGGAACCCGGGGGAACCCGCAGACACATTTGGCCACCGTCTCCCGGTTTTAGGAGACATCCAGGCGAGGCTTGGAGCCCTGACCTCTCCTGGGATTCATGACCTGGGGCCTCTTCTCCACCGCCCCCGTTTCAGTGCTGACTCAAGATGGTTATCTTTGCAATTAGGAACCAGAGAGCGTTCATTAGCCTCCCTTAAGAAGGGAAACGTACGCGTCAAGGAAACGAACACACGCAGCGGCGAGCTTCAGGCAGGCGGCCCGAGTCGAGCCCGCCTGCCTGCTCGCCAGCTTCGGGGGGCCCCCCTCCGGCGCATCCTCACCGTCGCCGGCGATGGAGATTTGGTAGCTTTTCTTTACGAATGATCATCTTAATTACACCGGAAGTAAAGGCAAATTGGGGGGTGGCGGGGATATTTTCAAGACCTCCGGGCAGATGTTAGATAGATACATCCTGCTAAATGGGAATGGGAATGCTTCCAAGCGAATGTTAGCTCCGGTAGGGAAAGGTGGGAGAGGGTGCCAAGGAAAGGCGAGGCCCGAGGAAAACCTAGCCAAGGACGGGGGTGAAAAGAAACCAGATCGGGTATTCCAGATTGCCTTTTTCTCCTTAGTCTTTTTCTGCTCAAGGTAATAGTTATTTCCTCTGTAAAGATGTAGGTGGTCCCAGACTGTGTGGAGGAGGGGGCTATCTCAGGCTCTTGTTGTTCCCCAGATATCTCCGTTTCCCGTTTGAGCTCTAAGGCTCACCTGGGCCTGAGAAACGTGAGTGTGATTCAGGTGTTAACTTCCTTAAACAATAAAATATATTCCTTCTCCTAGAAAGATTGGGCTTTTTGAACTGATTTGAATCCTTGAGATTTTTTCCATTTAACATACCAGTCATTTAAAATTCCAGAATTTTTTTTTTCAACGACTTTTCACTTAAAGTTTGAGTTCATCTCGGAAGTTCTTTTCCTTAGCTTTAGATGCTGGTTGAAAATAGGGTGTGAAGTGTTTTGAGAAAAAGGGAAGGAGGGTCTTAGGGCTAAATTTTTGTCTGCATTCTCTACAGTTATAAAAGTTTTGATCATTCTGTTTTGTTTAAATAAAATTGGAATCCCTTAGGGTCCCTAAAGGTCAAGAGTTTTAGATCAAGATTTCTGCTTAAAAAAAAAAGATCTCTAAAATGTTCATGGGGGCTGTTCTTCAACTTAGTTTTGCAAATATTTTTCTTTTTTAAAAAATTTTCTTCAAGTGTATCTGAACGTGTTCTGATAAGGTATGAATTCACATCCCACAGCAGGCCCTTAGCAGTATGTATGATGTACAAACAAGCCCATATTACTAATAATGAATAAAACAGAGCTATATTCTAATGGCATCTCTGTCAATGAATCCTCTACCCCACTGTATATCAAAGTCAACCTTTTCCTGGTACAATGGAAACCTTCATAGAACAGAAGATGATTACAGAAAAATTAAATTACACTAGGCACACAACAAGAAACTGTGAGTCAAACCCATTTCAGAGGTATCTTTGGATACTGAAAGCACCTTGAAAAACGGAGGAGTTGAAAATTTTTCCTTTCTTCAGAAACATTGTTTCTAGAATGTAGCTTTATTTATGACTTGAAAATCGGATCTAGAATGGCTTCTTATTGTTGTCTGATATTCTTTGGTTTCATTAGCTCTAAATAGTGTTGATTTAAGACAATAGAAAAATAGAATTTAAGTGTCAAAATAGTAGAATTTCCTATACATCTAATGGCCCCTGAAGCATAAGCTTGTTAAACCCTATTTAAAGGACTGTTCATTTTGAATAGAAAATTAGGCCAGTGAAATTGTTTCTTATTCACAAGAAATATGGATGTATGCATATTATGATATTACATGTGGCATTACCATAGTATTACATATATGATGAGTATATATAAAAATATATAAGCCATGGATATCCATGAATATTACAGTAGATTGTTACAGTGTGTGTGTGTGAAGTAAAGGTGGAGACAAGGCTTCTCATTCTGTTCAGGTCTTCCTTAATATATCTCTCCTTAAATTAGCAAGTAAAGTAAGGAATGAAGACAGGCCAAATTGTCTTTAGACTGTGTCTGTGTTCCTTTGTCACACATGTCCTCCCTCTGGGCTCACTTTGGAGAGAGTGTGTGTGTACTTCCTTTCCTGCTTGTTGAGAAGCAAGAAGGAAGGAAGGGACGCCAGGATGGGATTATGGATCAGAAAGGCACATCATTGCATGTAAAATGAGATGGAAATATTTGAAATCCTGCTACATGGTTACCCGGGGTGGGGGACTTGTGTGTGGTAGCAGGCAGGCGGGTGGCATAAATCACTTGGGGAGAGGGGAGAGGCTCCCAGCTCTTGGAGTGGCCTCCCTTTCAGCTTCGGTGAAACCTGCAGGGGCTCAATGACGTTTGGCTTCAGGGAGTAGAGCTCCAAGGACACCTGTGTGCATCTGGTTGAAGACAGGTGTGTGTGTGTGTGTGTGTGTGTGTGTGTGTGTGTGTGTGTGTGTGTGTGTGTGTGTGTAGGAGGGAGGAGTGGGGACTTCATAAAAAAATTCATTGGAAAAAAATACTGATCCTAAAATTCTACCATATCATCAATTGGAGTCAGGCACCCAGGTCACTAACATGTCCAGGTTCACTCATAGACTGCGGAACAGTATTTCTTTCGATGGTACAATATGGCTTCTTTCGTGTCTTTGGTTCTTTACGATGCTTCCTTAGAGTGGGGCGAGGCTCTAGCCTCCTCCTCCTCTGTTCTCCATCCCCGAAAACAAACCATTCTACCACTTGAGCCATCTGCCGCAGGTGTAATGGATGGCAGGGGGCCGACCTAACCACACTTCAGTCTCTTCTAGGTCGTCACCGCTCTGCACCAAACAAATGAGTCCTGTTTCGCCACTAGGGTGCCGAGGTGGATGGTGGATGCCGGCCCCCGCCCCTGGCAGCGTTCAGCGCTTAGAAACCAGAGCCAGCTGACAACACACGAAACACACAGGCACAGAGAAAACGCCGAGCCAACGCGCACTCCCTCCGCCCCCTCCCTCTGTTCTCTGTACCCGTGGAGGACATGAACACAGCCTTTATACATTTTAAAGCCCCTGCGACTTCCTCTGAATTCTTGGTTACTTACGACGGCCTTTCCTACTGCACATAGCCCCTGGTGTGGGGGGTGTGTGTGTGTGTGTGTGTGCGCGCGCGCGCACAAATGTGCGTGTGTATTTAAAACGCTTATTGGTAGGTCATCAGCAGCTGATCAGACATAGTAATCCAATAATCTTTTTGAATGCATACAATTTTTCTTTAAAGGTAATTTTTTTAAAAAAGAAAAAAGGAAATCTCTCGATTTCCTGTGCAAGTCTTGGGGTCCCAGCTTGGGTTCCAGGCAATCACAGAGCTGCGCAGCCTCCGCCTCGCCAAACTTTCCCTTTCCAGGTTTGAGCGAGGCGCAAATGTTCACTTCATGATTGAGCGGGGGCTGCTTTGCACGCGGGTGTGGGAGAGAGGGGAGCCGCGGGGACGCTCAGATAGGGAGGGGACTCGGGTAGCGGGAACACCCCCCCAACCTCTCCCCACATCCCCCGCCACCCTCGCTTGGAACCCGGGCCGGACGCACAGGGGGCCTCGGGGCTGGAGCCGGGAGTCCAGCCTTCCCAGACACACAGCACCCTTTTGACCCCGGCCCTCTGCTCGGATCCCTGCCCGCCGCACCTCACCCCGCTCGCCTGCTCGCCCCCACCCCCATTTGTATTCCCCTTCGAGTAGCCCCAGGTCACGGAGCCCGTCTCCCGGGCCTGGGCGATGGGCGGAGGCTGGACCCCGCCAGGAATCGAACTCCGCCGTCCCCCGAGTACTCACCTCGAGTAAGGCCCTGGCAAATGCTGGCCCCGAAGCGTCAGGTTTCCTCTCCCAGCCGCTATGCCAGATCCTCCTCCTGCCTGCTGCTCCTCTCCGAAAGCTCGCCTCTCCCTCTCTCCTCCCTCTCCTCTGTCACACACAAGGATTACTTGTGACTTTTAGAGGCAAAAGCTTGCTTATTCAGAGAGGAGAGGGAGGGGAGAGGAAAGGGAGGCGGGAGGGAGGGGAGAGAGGGGGAGACTGAAGTCGAAGGGGGATGGATGGAGGATGGAGAGGGGGTGGGGAATCGGAGGTAGTGAAGGCGTAGGTAGAGCGGGAGGAGGAGGGGACGGGTAGGGTGGAGTAACCCAAGATGGGCTGGGATGGGACGGCGAGGAATAAATTGCTCCCCACCCAGCTGCAGTGCGACGCCCCCAGCGTCCCGGGGGAGCCGGTACGTCAGATCGCGGCCGGCTTTAGGCGGGGCAGTACAAAAGCGCCGCGGGACCCCCTTCTCGGGCTTCCACCCCGCCCGAGCGAGCGCCGGAGGCCGCTCCACGCTCCAGCAGTCCTCCGCCCGGACCAGGGTGGCTGTCTAAGGGCTCCAACGCTCCACGCAACTTAGATTTCCTTCTTGGGTTCCTGGCCACCGTCGCCCGCGTCTCAGACCAGAACTAAAAGCTCGCGGAGCCCCCCGTGCGTCCTTAGCCTCCGGCGCCCACCTTAACCAGAGCCCCTGGGCCGGGCGCGCTCACCCCGGCGGCTGCCGCACCGCCCAGGCTCGCTCAGCCTGTCAGCCCCGCGGCTCTGTTCACATTTGGGGTACCCCCTCAGCTAGTTATGAAGGAGGTGTATGTCTGTGTGTGTGCGTGTGCGTGCGCGCGTGTGTGTGTGCGCAGCGCGCAAGCTCCAGGCTAGAAAGAAGGTGACATCCGGGCACGAAAAAGTAGCTTCGGTCTCCTGCAGCTTAGAGCCCGGCGACCTAGTCCGGTCATATCCAGTACTTGAGATGACAGTCTGCGTCAAGGACCAAGGCAGGAGCTCACTGGATCATTTCAACTGAGTTTCTATACAACAAGGATTATTTGTAATCAGTACTATTAAATACGAAAATAGGCTTTAAAAAATAAAGAATAGTTGCAGAGAAAGAAGGGGGTCATTTTAGCAATGGTCAGGAACCAAGTGGTTGAAATGTTTTTTTTGTGTGTGTGTGTGTGTGTTTTCCCACAAGAGAATCCATGATGGATAAAGGTGGAAGCTTCAGACTGGTACAAAACCAGTTCATTACGTGATGGGATTAAAAAAATAGGAGCATGCTTTTCGACATAGATGACACGTTAGTTCTCTGTTAACTGCATTAAGCCAGCCCCACGGAACGATTACCCGGCCGCTTTCAATGTGCAAACATGGGTATACTACAGAGGGTGCGCCCAAGCG
Organism: Oryx dammah; assembly: GCF_014754425.2. Classification (NCBI taxonomy): domain Eukaryota; kingdom Metazoa; phylum Chordata; class Mammalia; order Artiodactyla; family Bovidae; genus Oryx; species Oryx dammah. The sequence goes on along the minus strand of NW_024070189.1, from coordinate 22,207,819 downwards.
TTTGCAGAACTCTGTACACACACACACACACACACACATACATATATTTATAAAAAGAAAAACAACACCAGCACCCTAAACTCATAAATACGTATATTTTCTCAAACAACTATCCCTTAATATGGCAATTTTCCTCTGCATTTCCTTGCTGACCTGTAGATGCAACATTAGAGTTATAGAGTAGGCTACTCGGATAATTCTCCTTACATTTACCGTGGATGACACGTCATAAAATGCTAGAGGGGGAGGGGAAACCATGAAGGGCGTGGAGATGGCTTTTATTAACAATTATAGTCTCCCCTCGCTGTTTAATTTAAATAATAGCAATGATGTCACGGTAACCATCCTCCTTCTCCCAGTTCCGCGAAACCACTAGGATGGTTTGGTGAACAATGCATTGTATATTTGGTTAGGGGATGATTATTGCTGTAGAGTTATATAGACTCATCCTGTGGCCTTTAAAAAAAATTGCTGAACATTAACTTATTGGAACATTTGGCTTGTTTTAGAGACCATTGACCTGCCACATCTTCCTCCAGAATAAGGATTATAAAACGCTGTGCCCACCATACTTGTGTAGGAAAATGAAACAAACGAAGCTGTTCTTTAAAAATTGTTAGTTGTAGGCAAACAAAAATATTTCCCATCATCAAAACGAGCCGGTGTGCAGCCTATTAAACAAGGAGCATATTTTACCAATCCGAAATGCAGTTTAAAAAATTCTTTCAGAGAGCGCCGATAGGAGGGGAAGTAGGTAACATGGAGCCTCGTTCCCAGCCTGCACCCGCGGGTCGCTGGCCAGGAGCGCACACTCGGCGCACAACGGTATCTCGGCCCTTGCGCACCCGCGCAGTTTGGGCTGGGTTTCCGAGAACGAGTGCAATCTCCGTGGACCGCTACCCGTTTAGAAATGGGTATTTGTATAAGGGGAACGGTCCAGGCTATAGTACTAATGGCATGGTGGAGCTAGAACTCTTTTTTTTTTTAATTATTAAACAATTGCATAATAATTAAACTGCTCTGGTTATTAAATACCATTTTGCCTCTTTCTCTGAAATTATTAGCCAGAGTTTGCTTCTAATGAGACCTCAAGATTGAGTTCTCTGGAAAAGGGGTGGGCCGCGACAAGGTGTACAGCTTTGAGGTGCAGAACAATTCATGTGAAAGAAAGTAATTGCTTATCTAACTAAAAGAGGAAAAAAGAAACAGGGTTTAAATAGGGTTTATCAGTTTGCAAAACCTTTTTATATTTCAAACAGCGAACTTCATAAATTACACTCCTTTTCTTTTTCACCATGTACCACCTCAGAGATTTCCTTTCTTGCTAGTAAAATGCCCATGAAGGTTTGAATTAGATACCCAGTAGCCCCAGCAATGTCTGGCCTGCCCCTTTTGAAGATTTGGGATCCTTTTTGAGGACTCAAGAAAAACCCCAAATCTGAAACTGGTTTGATGGTGAGGTGACTTTACTGAGTTTATCAGTCTTTTAAGCACCGCATGATTAGACAGGGAAAGTAACTTGAAAGTACAACCTGATTCTAGGCAAAATCATTTTGTCCTCTTGGCTTGAGAACATAGTTTTATCTCCAAGTTCTGCCCAGAAGCAGACGGCTGCATGTCAGGGCTGGTCCCTACCCAGATCACGACAGGATCTTCAGCTGGCAGATGAGATCCAGCAAATGGGATTCATGAAGAAACTCTTGTGCATTAAAAAGGGGGTGGGGTGGGGGTGGGGTGCTGCTTCCTGATTCTTTTTGCTGAGAGCTCCTGTGATAATAATCAATGGCTTTCACAGCATCAAGGAAAGCAAGAATTCACTACTAAATGGTTTTGAACATAATGTATCTAATGGGGCTAGTTTAAACTCTTTTTAAAAATCCCCCTATAGGTATTACTCTTCTCTCTGCTTATCTTTTACAAAGATTATCTAAAATCTCATTTATAGTCATTGCTGGGGTTGTGCTCCAATTTACAACACAGAGACACAGGGGCACTTTGGGGCTCATGTAAATATCAGTGTCAAGGGGCTGTCCGGTTTACCTGGCAGCTTTAGCTAATAAATGGGAGCTACTCCAAAAAAAGACCTGTTTTCATTTCTGTAGTTGCAACTAAAGTCTTTATGAATGTGAGTTTCTGGCTGAACTCAACAGCCCGGAATTAAAAGACCTGGGATACATGCCCAAATCTGTAGATAACCAGTGGGACACCCAGCCTCTGGCCACTGTCTTCACAGTTACTGTCATAATTTCCCAAGGCTTTGCTTTTTAACCTTCATATCACCAGTGCTTCCCTGGTGGCTCAGATGGGAAAAGAATATGCCTGCAATGCGGGAGACCCAGGTTTGATCCCTGAGTCAGGAAGAGCTCCTGGATAAGGGAGTGGCTAACCATTCCAGTACTCTTGCCTGGAGAATTCCATGGACCGAGGAGCCTGGCTACAGTCTATGGGGTTGCAAAGGGTCAGACACGACTGAGAGAGTCACACACACACACACACACACACACCACCTTTAATGATATGAATTAGTCCTGTCGGGACTAAACGCACAGATTCAAATTTAGCCTTAGAGTTGGTCACTTAAACATTACTCCCTATTTTATCATCCAAAACCAAGCCCACTCCCCCAAATTGAGCATTTGGCTTTTTATGTCTCAAACCCTTCCTTAGGTCTCTAAGGGTTCAAACCAGCCCTTAGGATTGAATTCCATGAAGGCAACTATTTGCTATCCACAAGTAAACTGAAGAGTTGGGAAGGGAGCTCAAATTTACCATTCGTAAATTTTCTTTCACTTCTGTCTAATAAAATGGAGGCTGACTGTATTAAATTCCCTCCACAGCTTTCCAAAATCGATAATATGTTGTTTGTTTGTTTGTTTGTTTTTTAAAGTCTAAGAAAGCGTCCCATGGTCTTGCATCTTAGGAAAGGTCGCGAACTGGCTCTTTTCGGATGACTTTTAGAGACCTGTGCCCGCAGTCGATCTCAGGCAAAGCTACCCAGACGAAGGGCGGAGCTCCGTGTCGCCTGCGAAGGTATTTTACCTAGACTCCTCTGCTTTTGCATCCTAATGCACACTCAGCCACGCTCGCAGGATTGGCAGGCTAATAAAAGTCTAAGAGTTTTGGGGTAGAACCCCACAGTTTCTCCGAGAGGGACTTTGGCCAGAGAGACAGCGGGAGCAACCAGCTCCACGCCCCTTGCGCCTGGACTACAGGCCCCCTCGAGGCTGCGGCGGGCGATGTCAGGTGAGCGGCTGGGGAAGGGGGTGCTGGAGCCTCGTCCCAGCGCCCGCCCCCCACCCCGGCCTGCCCCGGGCCCCTCTCCCGCAGCGCCTGGACCCGGAAGGCCATTCCTTTCGATCTTTTCCTGCAAAAAACACCTGCTGCCGCGGATCAGACACCTGATACCAGACGTAAACAGAAAAAAGGGAAAAGAGAAAACCCCACCGTTGTTCATTGCGTTCGGTTGGAATCCCCGCTGCCCGATCCATTACATAACGCCAGCTCAGCGGGACACCTGTGCGGATGCTGGCGCTGGACCCGGTACCGGCGGCGTCTCGGGCCTGGAACTTGGGCTCTGCCGCGCCCGGACAGGAGGCCAGGGGGAAAGGAACGAGTTTCGGGCTGGAGGGGCGGCGCCTCGGTCTGGGGGATAGGTAGGGGCTGGATCCTGGAAGGGAGGCTCCAAGGGTGGCTCCCCAGTACATCCCGGACGCGGGGGGAAAAACAAATCAAAGCTGCGGTTTTGAGGATCCAGTGTCCTCAGGGGGCATCCTACGCCCCTTACTGCTCCAGGCTGGGGTGGGCTCCCTGGGGCGCCTCCTCTGGCCACATTAGAAGCGAGCTACTCACCTGCTGCGGGGCCCTCACTGGCGGCCCGCGCCCCCCTCCTGGGTACTATTGTTGCCCATCTTGGGGGTCCTCACGGCGGGGCCTGAAAGGATGCACTTTTCCCTTAAGGCGGACAGGGGTTTCATTAATCGGCCGTCCTTAAACCAACCCTAGAGAAACCCTATCCCGCAGTGAGGACGCGTCAGGTATCTCTTGTCTACAAATGAGCAGTTTGGGCAAACGATGGTTAAAGCATTGAATCCTGCTCTCCCAGAGACTGGCATGTCCAGATATTTGGGGTCTGCACCAATGCCTCCGTGAGAAAAGATCAGTCCCCAAACTGCCTGGATATCCACAGTCCTCCTCCTCAAACCTGCTGCTTCCCGGCTAAGGCGAAAGACCACAGAACGTGAAAACTCCTCCGTCAGAACCCTTGTTAATGTTTCCGAGAGTTTTCTACAAAAGAATGACAAGCTCCCCTGGTGGGCCCTTCCACCCGCCAGGACACCGTTTCAAAGGAATTTGCGTGGCGGTTTACAAATATCAAGAACTTTGACAGTACTACTGGAATAAATCCGGGCTTCCTTTCATGCAGTTCTTAGGGATTTAGTTGAGGCCCTGGAGACGTGACTCAGTCTCCCCAGCCCACAGTGAAAAAATGCTTTGGGGGAATTGGTTGGGTTGGGGGGAAAAAACCACGCTCACTCAGCGAGAAGCAGGGACTTTCCCTGGACGTCGGCCGGCTCCCCCTTCCTCTCGAGTTAAAATCACCAAGATCGATTTCCTTGGGTCTTTCTCAACGCCCTCCCCGCCCCCATCGCCACTCCCGTTTCTGTTTCTTTCCTCTACCAATTTCCAAGACATCTGGACATTTGTGGAGGTACTCTACACCCTCAAAAAATATTCCTTTACAATCGTGTGCACCTAAGACGGTGTAGACCTGGGACCCTCTCTCCGGTGGATACCGAGTTGGAGAAATCCGCCCGGAGGCTGTGTGTGCTGGAGGCGCCAGAAGGCGCGCGGCCCAGCCTCCAAAAGCTGGCGCGCAGAGCCGGCCCCGCCGAACCTGCGCTCGCGGAGAACGTTTATCCTTACAGCAAATTTTAGCAAAGCCCCACCGAACAAAAGTTAAAGCGTGACGGCACTATACCTTGGCCCGGGTTACTCAGGCGCCTGTCTCCCATTTTGGACATGCTGGAAGTGTTGGGTTAGGGGAGGTTTGCTTGGGCTGGGTTTGGATTGCCTATATAAGCCCTGCCGCAGTACTGTACGGAGGAACGCTCCTTGATGGACTCGGGTGTTAATTAACGCGCGGCTAATTTGAGCTCCAGAAGCAGGAGGCGGCGGGCCGCGCGGCGAGCCGCGAGGGGCCAGTGACCTCTAGTGGACACGGCGGGATATGCAGCTCGGGCGAGTCCGCTTGTGAGGCTGGGTGGTAGAGAAAACTTCTGCCCGCGCGGATGCCGGGTCCCTCCGCGGAACCCAGGGACCAGGAGGGACATTAGTCCGCAAATTAAGGGAGAAAAGGCCCTCCGCTAGTGATGTCGAGCGAGCGAGGGTCTTAGCTCTTCTGATGTATCTGAAATCGAAACCCAACGCGGTTTAAGGCGCGCGCGCGCGCGCGCGCGCACACACACACACACACACACACACACACACACACACACAGATTTATTTGCCATCCTTTTCGGCGGGGGAGGGAGAGCCTACAGAAGAGGTTTGAGAAATGGGCTTCAAGAACTTTGGTTCCTGAACCTAGAGTAAAACAAGGGTTTCAAAGCTCCGGGGGTCTTCAGCCAGGCAGGCAAAGGAGCCGAATGTGCTTCTGTAAACAAAGTTCATCAGTCCTCCTATGACCTATTCCTGCGTTTAAGAATAAAAATAAAGAAGACGCTTAGTTGTTTCAACAAGAGGAAAGCAAGAGAACAAATGATGTGTTGAACAGCCCATATGCCTCTGAGTTCACACCCTTCAGGCAAATAAGACAGCACCACACACAAAAAAACGAATAACAGTTAACACACCAGAGCCTTTTCACATAATAAAAATAAAGAAAAGGACCAGGAAGATAAAATGACCTCTTACCCTCCCACCCCCTTCATTTATTTTATCAGTCACTAAACTAATGCAGAAGTTGTTTTGGAAAAGATCGTCCGCGCATTGCGTACGTCAAAAGCAAACCATAGGCCATAGTTATTCAGACCCAATGTCCCTTTTTCTGAATAAGTAGAATTCTGCATTTTCTCTTTCCCCTTTCCGCGCACACCGCAGCAGGACAGAGAAGCTGGAGAGGTCCCAAGAAAATACGGAGCTCAGGGTCCCACCGTCTGGCAGTGGCTGAGTTCACCTCGCGGACCACCATGCTGCCCTGGCCCTTCCTGCCGGGTCCTGCCCTGAAGGCATTTGAGGATATTTTTAGTCTCGTTGTTGTCCCCCGACCCCACGCCCCCGACACCCCTCCCCGAGCCACTCTTCGCCCAAGGGCCGAAGCCAGAATTTTGAGCTGCTCGGAGCAAGGACTTGGAGATGACCCCCTCCCCCGCGGGTAGCCTCCGGCAGTTCGCGGGGTCCTCCCTCCCTCTGTGCCAGGCTTTCCATCGGGTACCCCAATCTGTCGTTAAGGACTGGGAGACAGAGATGGGGCACCCGAGGCATTGCCTCTTCCCAAACCCTGACCACAGTCCGCTTGGGGCCGGTTTCACACCGTCCGGGATTGAGGCTTTGCGCCTGCAGCGCAGTGGTCGGGGGGCACCCGCACGGACCGCAGCGAGCGCGTCTGGGCCCCCTGTCCGGGGACAGCAGTCCTAGGGAGGGGACGGCGGGGCCAGAGGGACTGTCACTCTTGGACTATGGGCGAAGGAAGAGCAGCACTGGGGACTGGGCGGGTGGAGGAGGGTAGAATGATTTCTCCGAACTTTCCCCTTCTCCCCTTTGCGCCTTCGGAAAGGTCCTGGAAGTAAGTCGCCGGGTCCCGAGGCCGCGGGAAGAGCAAGGCCTCTCCCCGCAGGGCTGGGGCCGGCTCTCTGAGCGGCCTCGGGCCACGGGGAAGGGGCTAGCTCAGCTCCTCCAGGGGCGGGAGTTACCACCCCCTCCTTTCTCGGCCAGAGGTGTTGAGGGTCCCGCCCGAATTTGTCCCATTGAGTGGGACCTTCCAGAGTCGGATGTCAGACCCAGGGTGCAGCAGTAGCTCCCTTCTGCGCAAGGCTGCCAAATCGCAGCGCTGGGGGATGCGGCGGGGGAGGGGTGCTGAGCCCCAACAGGGGAAGAAATGCGTAGTGAAAGGGAACCCATGAGGGCCGAAGATTTCATTGCAGACCCGAGAGGAAGGCTCGAGAACTGTTAAGTGAAATAAGCATTTTAAGTCGCCAATATAAAACCTATCTTAAAACTAAAATGCAGCAATAAAATAATAGATTTTAATAGAGAAAAGCGAATTGTCGTAGTTTAAGAAATGATCTCTTCAGTCAAGTAACCAGGAAACACAACCAGGCTCCAACTTTTAAACGCCCAGACGTGACCCTCACAGCAAAGGCACTTCTGGCCGTGGGCGTTTGCCTCGACCTCCCTGCCACCTCGCCGCAGGAGTTCCCTGTAACTCCGGGGTAAGAAAAACCCAGCAGCTGGGGAATCAAAGAAGAATAAAAACTCGGAGAGCCCCAAGCAAGGACCGACTCGCGTTCCTGCCCCCAGGCGCTTAACCTGTGTGCCCCCCGGAAGCGGCGCGAGTCACTTTCAGCACCACGTGGGGCGCACAGAGCAGGCGCTGCTGCGGGCTGGCTCGGCAATCGCACACCTGAGGCCGAAGTTGGGGAGCTATGCCGAGCACTCCAAAACGGAGTCCAGCCCAACTTGGGCCCTTGTCAATTTGGGGACTTACCTTTGGCCGCGTAGCAGCCCTTTCGCCCCTGCCATTAGAAGCCAAGGGCGCGCTCTCCTCACGGTACCCAAGGGCGCCATCTGCGCCCACCAGGCCCCTAGGGACCCCGCCTCAGATCCCCAAATGCCAGATTCACCTTTGCCGGGAACGCTCACAGGAGCCTTCCTCAGCCAGCTTCTAAGTGGGCGCGGATGAGAAACAGCCTCACTCAGGCTTCTCTTGGAGAGGCCAAACAGCGAGCTTCGGGGGCTTGGCGTCGCCCTGACCCCTTCGCCACCCGGGTAGGAGCGGCGGGGCTGATATCCCGGTTTGCAATATCCTAGCGGCTTGGTAGCTGCTGTCAAAAGGGTCGCCCTCCTCTCAGAACGATTCCGGTGGTGGGTCTTTCCCCGCTCTAAGATTTAGGAAAGAATGGACTTGGATCATCGGCCCTTAGAACCTCTGAGAACTTGGCCAGCGAGTGGCCACCAAGTCACTGCTGGTCCTCCCAGGGTCGCTGGTGGGGATGGAGGGGTTTCAACTCAGGACAACCCGCCCCTCCCCCGCAACCGCGCGCCCTGCCGCCGCCCGGCTGGGAATCGGAGCGACCCATCGGTTTCACGTAGGAAATTTTTAGGGGATGGGGGGGCGGGGAATTAGGGCAGTGCAAATCTGGAGTCTGAGATAAAGGTGGAGAGGGTGTCGCAGGCTCGGAACATCCGAGGCCTGGAGAGCCCCGAGGCCAAGTAGCAGGTGGGCGCCGGGAACCGGGGCCCGGAGCCCGCAGCCCCGCTGGCGTTCTGCGCTCGGATAGTGTTGGGAGCTTTCTCCCGGAGCCCGGCTATGAACGCTTCTTTCTTGGAGAGTTCTAGATTTTACGTGTGGAGTTGTTTAAAAAAATACGTTTGGACTATTTAAGCTATTCTGTAGATCAAAAAGAATCCGAAAATACTAGCGGTCTTTTTTTTTTTTTTTTTTCTTCCCTCTGATCCGTTTCCTATTTTTCTTTCTCTGAAATTGCGAAATGTTAGCGTCTCCAGTACTCCTGCCTGGAAAATCCCATGGACGGAGGAGCCTGGAAGGCTGCAGTCCATGGGGTCGCTAAGAGTCGGACAAGACTGAGCAACTTAACTTTCACTTTCCACTTTCATGCATTAGAGAAGGAAATGGCACCCCACTCCGGTGTTCTTGCCTGGAGAATCCCAGGGACGGGGGAGCCTGGTGGGCTGCCGTCTATGGGGTCGCACAGAGTCGGACAGGACTGAAGCGACTTAGCAGCAGCAGCGTCTGGGTGGAGGGTAGGGACGAGGAAGGGATGGGAGACTGAGGCGTGGGACGCGCGGTTTGGAAGCGTCTTTTTCATTACCTGTTTCACCCTCAACGTCTCTACCCTCAGCGACGACGACCACGAGTCTATTTTGTAAAGCCTCCGGCAGGTTGGGAAAATCTTGGAACTCAAACCTCAGTTTCTTGGAACTTTGGAATGAGGGAGGCTCCCGAGTGCCTGTCTCGAACTTGAGGCTGGAGGGATGGCACCTTCGGAAACTTCTTGTACCCCTTTAACTCCCAACCGTGAGGCTGCCACCTCGCTGACCCTCCAGCCTCGTCCTGTTTCGTTTCCTCTCCCCGCTCTGGTCAGCCCATCCCTGGAGGTGCTCCACTAGAGCCCCCTGAGTGAAACTCCGCAGTGCGGTTCAGCAACACTTCAGGACTGCCCGGGGAAGACCGAGCTTTGGAATGAGCCTCCAGGTCGACCTGATTCTGGAGCTTGGGTGGGGCGCTGGGGGACTCCGGGCTCTCCCGGGACAAGCGCCCCTATGTGCGGAGAAAGGCCGGGCGGTTAGGGAGGCCCTGAAGAGCGCCTCTGTGAGCGAGGGCGAGAGATCGACTCCTCCTGGCCTCAGTTTCCCCATCTGCTTGAGGTGAAATTTCAAGCTACTTACTCTTACAAAAGTGACTCCATCCTCTTGTTCTCCACTAGCACTTGTCCGCTCGCTGCCCCACATCAAATCATGATTTTTTTTTTAGGGTGAATTTAAAAGAACTAGAAAACCATGCATGTCAGGATTTACCTGCCCTTACACTTCTGTTGATGGATTTTTTTTCAACTTAATTTTTATTTCTCTGGATTAAAAATATATATATCTGGAAAGTAGCTTCTAAGCTAAAATAGTTACCATTTATTTAATAATTTTAAAGCAATAAGAATTGAGCTAAATGCTTTAGCTATTTTCCTCTCATGAAGTCTCACAACCACCATGTCAGATAGTTTTTTTTCTTCTTCTCTTCCTCCCTTCCTTCCGATTTGAAAGTGGCAGTGCAGAGTCACTGACTGAGGAAGGCGCAGGAGCTCGTGTGTGGCAGAGTTTGAGTGTGCACACATGTACCAGACACCTGAGTGGAAGCTCTTAGCAGAGGCCAGCAGGGTTTTCAGATGAGGCCATATTCCTCCAGCATTCTCCAGGACCCTCCAACAGTTGGATGGTTCTTGGCACCCACTACAAGGGAAGGCTGTGGTTTAGAAGAAGTAGAAGCTGTGGGTAGCTCAGTGGAACTGACCTCCAGTTCAGAAAGCTTAAAACAGGCTTGTGGTCCCACACCATTCAATGCTCTTCCCAGGGGCAGATTCAGACCCTGTTAATTCTGGGACTATCCCTTCTTAGTCAGTCCCGCATACCTCTGCCAGGAATGCAGAAAATAAACATTTTGCTACTCTCCCCAGTGACTTATTTTTTAAATGTGAAGTTAGAATAGTGAAAGATGGAATGGAATGACAAAAAGAGGGAAATCAAGTACCAGAAATAAAGATTATAAAGGAGTAAATCCCTCAAACGTTGTTGGTAATAATACCAACACAGACAGAAAATAGTTTAATGGAATGTCATGCTTTTAAACATATTTTCTATTTTATGAGTTTTGATATGGAGAATCTCTGTATTCAATGATTTTTTAAAATTTAGTGTATCTTTGTATTTTAGTATCTCATTTAAGAAAATGAGATAAAATTATATTCATCCTGTACGTCATGACATATGATAATCAGGTGTATTTTAAAAATTTTAAATAAAGGTGTCAAAATATGCATGTAAAGCATTCCTCTAGGGAGATTACGTACTTATTTAAATAAAGTCACTTCTCACAATATATTTGGATTCTTTTTCTACTCTTCCTTTTCTACTCCTCTATCTTTTTCTCATACTTCTTTTCTTCTCCTTCTCCTTTTCCCTCTCCACTACCAATTATCATTTTGCATTTAGAACCTATTTCTGATACACAGAAAATAAGCCTAATTTTTACTTCCAGTGGTATTTTTGAAAAAATATAACAGAAATATCTTCTGATTTCCAATTTGAATACTATTTCTAACTGCTGCAGATACTCAGAATGATATGTGTAATCTCAAACACAGTCTACAATGGCATTTTTTTTTTAAGATATTGCTTCACAGTTACAGTAGACTTACTATTAGGTTAATGTTAAAATAGATGATACTATAATATTTAAAAATTAACATTTTTATGCTCCCATTGTGATGTATTTGGTGCTGCATCCACTTTTATGCTTTTAATTGGAGTATAGTTGCTTTACACTACTGAACAGTGTACAGTCTCTGCTGTACAGCAAAGTAGATCAGCCAGATGTATCCACATAGCCCCTCTTTTTTGGATTTCCTTCCCATTTAGGTCACCACAGAGCACTGAGAAGAGTTCCCTGTGCGATAAGTAGGTTCTCATTAGTTACCTATTTTATATTTAGCAGTGTATGCGTGCCAATCCCAATCTCCCGATTCATCCCACCCCACCTCCCGCTTTCCTCTTGGTGTCCATACGTTTGTTCTCTACATCTATGCCTCTATTTCTGCTTTGCAAATAAGATCATCTAGGCTTCCCTGGTGGCCCAGATGGTAAAGAATCCGCCGGCAGCGCAGGAGACTTGAGTTTGATCCGTGGGTTGGGAAGATCCCCTGGAAGAGGGCATGGCAACCCATTTCAGTATCCTTGCCTGGAGAATCCTTATGGACAGAGGAGCCTGGTGGGTTACAGTCCACGGGATCACAAAGAGTTGGACACGACTGAGTGACTAAGCACACTACTTACTACTTTTCTAGAGTCCACATATGGGTTAATATACAATATTTGTTTTTCTCTTTCTGGTTTCACTCTATATGACCATTTCTAGGTGTATTCATGTCTCTACAAATAATACAATTTCATTCCTTCTATGACACAGTAATGTTCCATTGTATGTATGCCCCACATCTTCTTTATCCATTCCTCTGCCAATGGTCATTTAGGTGCTTCCATGTTCTGGCTATTGTAAATAGTGATGTGCAACCACTCTTAAAATTAAGGAAATCACAAAGTCTTATAAGACACAATCAACAGTGGACAGAATCAGAACACATAGACGAGGACATTGTAATTTACCATAGCTCTAGGGGAAAACATTCATTTGCTCCGTAGTCTTACATATTCTGGGATTCCCTGATAGCTCCGTTGGTAAAGAATCCACCTGCAATGTAGGAGACCCTGGTTTGATTCCTGGGTTGGGAAGATCCACTGGAGAAGGGATAGGCTACCCACTCCAGTATTCTTGGGTTTCCCTTGTAGCTCAGCTGGTAAAGAATCTGCCTGCAATGTGGGAGACCTGGATTTGACCCCTGGGTTGGGAAGATGCCCTGGAGAAGGGAATGGCTACCCGCTCCAGTATTCTGGCCTGGAGAATTCCATGGACTGTATGCGGTCAGTCCATGGGGTCGCAAAGAGTTGAACATGACTGACTGACTTTCATTTCACTTTACTTACATATTCTATTGTAGCAAAGAAACAATTACACTTTCTTGCAAAAATACTCTAGAATGGCTGAAATTTTGAGTGTAAAGAAACTTTATCTTCATGTATTGAACTTTTCTTACTTTTCTTCTTCATTAGCCAAACTTAGTTTCCCTTTCTTCTAGTCTTTTAGGGTCCCACACTTTGCCTTCCAAGACGACAATTAGATCACATGATAAAATGAATCCATGTTAACGTGTTGATAATGGTAAATGAGTTGACGTTCACATCCTAGGCCAAAGTCCCTTCAAGTTTCCCAGTTCAGAGTTCAATTCTAATCAGTGTACTTGGAGGGAATACTTTTCCTTTTGCCATCTAACTTGGAGTGATGCGTGCCCAGTTAAACCACATAGGCCCTCTTTCCTAAGGCTGGGCTGTCTTCATGCTTAAACTCGTCAGTATAATTACAGAGAAAGCCTCCTAGAGAAAGAACTGGAACAGACATCTCTGGAACATAAGACTGTTGTGCCCCAAAATGGCAAAGATGGGATTTGAATTTATATCGTTTTCAAGACCAGCTTCTAATTCTTCGGCATTAATTTTAAGAGAGCATTCAATGACAATTTAAATTATTGGGCCTGTGTGAGAAAGAAGACTGCTCTCTCCTAAGTTAACACTGCAGTCACCTTTCTGTCCCCCTTGCTCTTAGTCTTCACAATTGCTGATGGACAGGGAGGCCTGGCGTGCTATGATTCAAGGAGTCGCAAAGAGTCGGACACGACTGAGTGACTGAACTGAACTGAACTGAAGCTTGGAATACTGCCTTGAGAAATCAAGATGGCTACATCATTCTTACTGATTCTCAGGAAGCATTCCCAGGTAGAACCTACCCATCAGTCTTTTTCTGTCACATTCATATTTTTAAAAGAATCTATAACCTTTTTTCAGTGGTCATGTATGGATGTGAGAGTTGGACTGTGAAGAGAGCTGAGTGCCGAAGAATTGATGCTTTTGAACTGTGGTATTGGAGAAGACTCTTGAGAGTCCCTTGGTCTGCAAGGAGATCCAACCAGTCCATTCTAAAGGAGATCAGCCCAGGGTGTTCTTTGGAAGGAATGATGCTAAAACTGAAACTCCAATACTTTGGCCACCTCATGCCAAGAGTTGACTCATTGGAAAAGACTCTGATGCTGGGAGGGATTGGGGGCAGGAGGAGAAGGGGACGACAGAGGATGAGATGGCTGGATGGCATCACCACCTCGATGGACATGAGTCTGAGTGAACTCCGGGAGATGGTGATGGACAGGGAGGCCTGGCGTGCTACGATTCATGAGGTCGCAAAGAGTCAGACACGACTGAGCGACTGAACTGAACTGATGACCTTCTGAAAGAGTGTTGTTTCTCTGTTTATTTGCACTGTTTTCTTTGTCTACTTCCCTAGGCTAGACTATATACTGTAGGAGATCAGAGAATTTGCCTTTTTTACTCATCACATGACAGGCAACTCAGTAAATAGTGAATAAATTATTAAATATGTTTTTCTGCATTTTTAAATATGTTTTTTTGATGTCTCTATCATTGGCCATTCTTCACTATGATATCCACAAAAAATGGGCCTGTTGCTGGTTTGCTTTTTGAATAACACAACAAGTTTCCTCACCAGAAACTAAGATGGTGTAGGTGGAGACAGAACCTGGTTTAGAAATTAATGCAGAGATATAGCTAGTTGGAAAGCATACTTGCTATATAGGCCATGTCTCTAGAAGTCAGTTTCGTGTTGCAGGTAGATTATACAAACTATCAAGAATATATTAACTGTCAGCTACTTGCATTCATTTATTCATAAATTCAGCAAACATCCATAGAATGGCTATTCTAAGGTTGGTGCTACCCATTTCAAAGACAGTTGACATAGCTCCTTCCCTGGCAGGTTAGAGCAGTAACTTGATAGCCGCCATTCTGTAACTGCAGGGAAAATGAATTACAGTGCCTCTAGTCCTTTCTCCACTTGATTTCAGTCCCCTCTTCTTTAGACATTGTTTATATCAGGCTCCCCTTGTCCTTCAGTCATTTACAGAAAAAGTATTTGATAAAGTTTCATGCTTAAGTTTCATACTGAAGTGTAAAAGATATACATTGACTGTCTTCTAGGTATGTTTATACTGAATCCATTTAGAAAGGAAAGGGAAAGCTGTCTAATTATGGGCTTTTCAAACCAGAAAGGAAAATGTAGTTATTTTTAAAGCCAGTGTCCTTGAAATATTGCTTACTCTGCTTGTTTGTAAACTTTGAGAACTTAACATTGAACAGCAAAAGGACTTTTTGCTGTAAGATCTAACAGGTAAGTCTTCATGGATGTTTTTTAGAAGAGATTTTGAGTATGCTCCCTCCTTCTTTCCTTTCATCTCCTCCTCCTCTCTCTCCTTTGGATCCTCTTTTCCTCTCGTTCTCACCATCCACATCTTGATCCTCCTCCTCATCTATTTTCACTCTTTCTTCCGGAAATACAGAAAATATCGTTTAGAAAGTTGCTTCTCCTAAAACAAACAACCCCCACCACAAAATAGACAAATGAGCAAAGGGAAATGCTATTGAACTATTTCCATAAATTATCCATGCCAAAGATATATTACGGAGAATTAATAGCTGACTTTACTACATTGACTTGTGATCATTTAATTCAAAATGTCATATAAAAACCCTCTGTGAAGGACAATAAGAGGTGTGAAAACTTTATCACTCAAGAGTGTTTAAAATCGTAACTTTGAACCTTGTCTAGCTCCCTTCGGGCTGTTATAACAAAATACCACAGATTGGGTGGCTTATAGACAACAGAAATTTATTTTTCACTATTCTGGAGGCCGAAAAGTCCAAGATGAAGCAGATTCAACATCTGGGAAAGGCTCACTTCCTGGTTCATAGACTGTGGTCTTTTCAGCTAATCCCATTCGTGAGAGTTCTGCCCTCATGACCTAATTAGCTTCTGAAGGCATCTCCTCCAAAGGATTAGATGTCAACTATAAATTCTGGGTGGATACAAACAGTCTACAGCAGCCTGTTGCCCTGTCTTTAATAATAATAGCTCTTTAGCTCTTTCCCTTTGAGGGTGATATCATGACCCCTCTCTTTTGGGAAGATGGGTGATAGTCCCTTTTCTGTTCCACTAATGCCTTTTTCAACCTTATAATAGTATCTCAAACAGCTCTCCTGATGCATTTTATTTTTCAGAACATGAATTGTCAGAGAAGCAGAGTGAAACATCTTTTTGAGCACTGTGGTCAAAATTCAGACATCTCTCCCTCTAGTTTGCCAACAGATTATACTCCTTCGTAGGTGATCTTTCAGAGTCTACCATGTTATGCACGCTAAACCTTTTGTGTCCAGACATTTGGAGGTCATGTTCTATTCAGGCTTTGGAGGCGAACAAGATGGATAAACTGGGATGGGAGGAGGGTTGGTGTGGGGAGAGAGCCATGTTCAGACCTCAGTCAGCAGTGGCCGTGGAGGAGTTGCTTGTGAGGGACAGGCAATTCTGGGGACCTGTTCAGTGGCTGCCCTCTCTCCTTGGTCCCACTAGGAAACTAGTTAGTATCAACAGCAGTCTGTCCTAAGCCTAGGGACTTGAATTATTCATTAGTCAAGCGTAAATTATCATTTAGAGGCAGGTGACACACATGTTTTCTCGAACAATTATTATCACTAATCATCATTTTCCACGGTAATTTGTATGCTCTCATTATTAGCCCTTGATTTCTATGTAAATCCTTTTCATAAAACTGCCACAAGATGGAAGTTTTTTTTTTTTTTTAATTGGCTCTCTTTACCTCTTGATACGTTTCTTGGCATTTCTGCACCCTCATCTGGCACTTGATGGTTGGGTTTTCAGATTAGGCTGACTGTTGACATGCCCAGATAAAACACTCTTTCATTGAGCATATTGCATTTGTAGGGGAGCCGCCTTCCTTCACCTTCTGCCATATTGTACCCACGTTTTTTTAACATCAATTGTCCAAACATTGACTCTCACATTTTCCCCTTTTTGATTTTCATTGGGCACCATATTTGACACTTTAACTACTTTTACTAGTTGTCCATGCCTTGTCACAAAGACCGAAGCTGACACAGGCTTTGCCTAAACAGTTGCCTTGAGTAAGTACATTTGCCATACGGATTTCCCCTTCAAATACTGTACAGTATCTTGGAGAGTTTCCTGTTTCTTTTTTTTATTTTTATTATGGCTATATGATTTCTGGGACTTAAGTACTTGAAAAAAAACTATCTTTCTTTGTAACATTTATTTCATGTTTCCTAGATTCAATTTTTAAATGAGCTTCAGAAAGAGTTCTTGGAATTACTTAGTTTATAACAGCATGGGTCCCTATGGGGTTCATGAGGGAATGATAGAGATTTGCTTATAATTCCACTGGCTTGTGAAGCTCTACCCTGATCTAATATTTATATATAAGTCTTACCTTTAATATATAAGTCTTACCAGAATGAACTTCATTACACTGGTCAGGGGAGGGGCAGATGCTCTAGAAAGGGTCAGTGCCTTTAGTTTCCAGAATGCATGGGTTAAGGCTCATAAACTCAGATCATCTCACTGAAGTCCTGGCTTCCTAACCTATCAACTGGGTGACCTTGTGGCAAGTTACTTAACCCCTCTGTGCCTCAGTTTTTCCTCACCAGTAAAAACAGGTTTAGTGACTACGCCTATTGCACAAGGTTGTTGTGAGGATTCCCTGAATTGAATGCAAAGCACTTAGTGTCTTGCATTTAGTAAGCACTTCCTAAGTGTCAGTTCTCATTATTATGGTGGCATGATGGGAGGGGGGTTCATGTTTGGGAACGCATGTACACCCGTGGTGGATTCATGTCAATGTATGGCAAAACCAATACAGAATTGTAAAGTAAAATAAAAAATAAATAAATTAATCAATTAAAAAAAGAAAAAAAAAGAAATTGATTCAGTTATGTCAGAAATAAAATTAAAAAAAAAATGATTTCAGTCCAAAAGAAATATTGTCTGGAGCAAACACATACACTCAAAAAGCAAACAAAGTCCACTCTAAGAAATGTAAATAAGAAACGGAATGATAAAAGTTTTATCATCATTAAAAGATTAAGGAAAAAAAAGAAAAGATAGAGTCTTGGTGAAATGGGTGCAGAAGTAAGATGGATTCTTTTAATCCCCAGAAGCTGGGTGAGAAGGCCTGAAGTAGAGGCATTCCCTGTAGAGAGCAGGCCTAGGCGGGGGTCTCCAAGAGAAAGGGCTGGGTGGCCCCAGCATCGTGGCACCATCACTGCTATGTGCTTCGTGCCTGGCCCTTCACAAGTGTTCAGGACTCTGACTAAGGCACTCATGAAGCATTGCCTATTAAAGACTCAGAGGAGATGGAGATTTAATGAAGGGTTTAATGTGTCTTTGAAAGTGAAAAAAAAGTGTTAGCCGCTCAATTGTATCCAACTCTTTGTGACCCCATGGACTGCAGCCCACTGGGCCCCTCTGTCCATGGAATTCTCCAGGAATACTAAAGTGAAGTTGCCATTTCTTTCTCCAGGGGATCTTCCTGCCTCAGGGACTGAACCTGGGTCTCCTGCATTGCAGACAGTCACTTTGCTGTCTGAGCCACCAGGGAAACCCTAAAGACATTCTGTGGCCTTAAGAGAGCTATGCTTTTGAGTACTCCTTTTTGGAACCAATGATGTGATGACGCATTGCGTATGGACGTCTCTAGTTGGTTTCCTAGGTTAAAAACCTATGCTCTTAGCTTTGAGATTTCCAGGCTCTTGCCTGCCACCTTCTTAATGCATTAAGCCTGTATTCTGGCTCACTGTTGAGTCTTGTCATTTTGGTCTGAGATGTAACTGCAGTGCTTCTATATGATCTTGACGGTGTCTTTACATAAAACACAAATTTTCTTAAACAAGGACGAGAAGCAGCTGCAAGATTAGTGATACCAAGACTGAAAAGTGAAGGTTTCCTCTTCAAGACCTATCCAAACAGTTGTCTGTGTCATCACACACAAGCATGTGTGCACATACAGACAGAGATACAGGCAGAGGAAAACACGGGGTAACTTTCTAATTGTTATGAAGCTTCCAGAAACACGAAGCCGAGCGGCTCAATATTACACCGAAGCAGAGTAGTGTCACAATACCAGCCTGCCCCTCCTCCTTCTGACATTTCTGCAGGAAAAAAAGAGCTCCTGCTGTTCACCCAAGCTCTGAGTGAGAGGAGCATTCACTAGGTATGCCTATAGGGATTCACATTCTAAGCTGGGTTAAAATAACTTCTCGGCCTCCGCATGGCAAATTAATTTTTCTATGTAAACACAACAGAAAAACTCGTCATCCCAAATATGCAGTGTTTCACAGAACCTTAAATCATTTCTATCACAATTTAAAATTCAATTCCAGCATGGGGAATTGGAAAAAAAAAAAAACAACTGGAAATAACCAGATAGAACAGAGCCATAAAGACAAAATCTAAACATCTAAACAGAAACAACAGCAACACAATCATTAACATATAGCAGGTGACATTTCCTTAACCTGATGCCCTTTTTTTGGGGAAAAAATGTTATTTAATTGAAGTAAAAGAAAATAACTTGCAGTATTTTGGATACTAAAAAGTCTTGCCTTTGGCAGTTATGTTTCCGTTCTTACTTTGCAGTATATATTTTATCTTTATCCAGAGATCTGCTTTGATGATATTGCTTATGATATGACCCACGTGTTTCAACTACTCCCATCATCTGAAAAACTTGGTTCATTTGGCGGAGGATGGTAGTAAACCAGCCAAGATGTCTGGTTGGATTCCTGTCCAGCGAGACTAGTTGACTTGGCTCTTGGCCACAGCAACAGATGATATTTCTAACTCTTTGTGACGTTCTAGTTTCAAACTGCCTTGACAACAAGGGCTATACTTTAGAAAAAGTATTTTGTTTTCTAAACCACCTCTACTATTGGTGTTCTGCACCCAGGATATAAAATCAATTTGTTTAGTGAAGGGATAACAAAGAGAGCTTCCCAGCCATCTCTCAGCCATGTCTTTTGGTCCCTCCTATTCAAGTCATCATCTTCCTCAATAAAGAAAAAAATTCATGGTCAAAGTCTGCATGAATTTTTACTTGGTTACCCGAGAACTTTGTAAAAGTCAGGCCAAACTTTTTATTATGTTGGTTCTATTTCATGAATATATGTATTTGGTAATGGAAGAATAAGAAATTCAGCAGTCCACTGTTGCAAAATCCATAAAATTCACCATTAGAGCATACTGATCTGTAGGAAAAAAATGCAAATGAACACGTGATGACCTGTAATTGCTTCTTTCTCCAATTCCTATTTCAACTTCATGCTGATGTGTAATAATAGTGAACAAAATTATAAATTATCTAGATACTATCTGGTCTTTCAATTTAAGATTATTGAATATTCTAACTTGCTTTGACCACATTTTTTTAGACAACTCTGGCTTCTTTCTGTTAATCAATATGAATTCTTGTTAGTATGGCAGACATACTTTTTTTTTTTAGAAAAATACTATTAAATTTGCTAGAATTCTCTCAGAAAGTTTCCTGAGAGGACTGTGTATAATAAGATGCGACATACAGGAGACTGGATTTGTAAGTAGAATATAACTCCTGATACTTACATGATTTAGGTTATGTGTAAAGGGTTAGAAAGGAAGAACATGTTTCCATGGATTATTCATTCATTTTTTTGCAAAACTACATATTCCTCAAATATCTGTGCATGATTAAGTTTATTTGGAAATTTGGCATAAATTAACTAGGAATGAGATAACATTAGCTACTCAAATAATAGATATAAAAAATGATACTAAGATAAAATTACAGGACTACAAATAAAATGGGAAAATGTGATCTTTCTCCTTAAAAATTCAACTTAATTTTATGTTATTTTCACACATATAAATGTACTTCCCCGGGGCTCAGAGGTTAAAGCGTCTGCCTGGAATGCGGGATACCCAGGTTCGATCCCTGGGTGGGGAAGATCCCCTGGAGAAGGAAATGACAACCCACTCCAGTACTCTTGCCTGAAGAATCCCATGGAGGGAAGACCTGGTAGGCTACAGTCCATGGGGTCGCAAAGAGTCGAACACGACTGAGCTACTTCACTTCACACATATAAAAATAAACACTGTTATATTAGAAGTCTTATGTTTTGAGCATAAATGAAAACGTTGTGTTAGTGTACTCTTCTTTGATTGAGCTTAAGTCCTTATGTTTCAAAGACCTTGTTAAAGTCGGAAGATACTATATTTTTTAAATGATATATTAAAAATTGTTTTCAGTATAAAACACTTCAGATGTTAAAAAAGGCAGACAAAATAACAGAAATCATTATTACCATTATCCACATTTGGAAGACCTTATCTTTGGAAGACCTTATTTGCTTAATCTCTCTGTTTATGGAGAAAATAATAAAATGTTAGAAGTCAGCTATCCTTCTATCTCCTAATCCCTTTTCTACTCCTTCTTTCCAGAGGTAACTGCTATCCAGAAGTTAGTATGTGTTTCTCCTGTGCAACAAAAAATTATTTTACTACATATTTGTATATAAAAATTTGTTTTTTCTAAAAAAAAAGTTAAGATTTTTTTCATGTTATTACATACAAACTAATTGTCCATTGATAGAAGAAATGAAAAACTGTGGTTTATCCTCACTAGGAATTGTATTAGAGATAAAAATGAACAAACTAGATCTGAATGTGTCAACTTACTAAGCTACTTTTAACCAGCTGAAAGAACTCAAGAGTTATGTAATACTTTATATTACTCATACTATACATTTTTTAATTCAATAAATAATTGTTGAGAGCTAATTCTATGCCAGGTACCATTCTAGCTACTTATGATGCCACAGCGAATAAAGCTGATGTAGCCTTTAGGCTAGATTGCCTCCTCCTCCTAGCACGCGTATCAGTTAGGTCAGCCTACAGTCACTGTCAGGGGAAAGAAAGGTATCATACTCAGTAATAGTGACAGTAGGAGCCTAAATTTTCAAAATGTTTCAAATCCTTATTATATCTCTACATGTAGATCTTATTATTTCTATTAACATATTAACAGATGAGGAAACACCAACCCAGAGCAGTTAAACAATTTTCCACAAAGCTCGTTACTGATCAAGAGGGTGTTCAGATTCATTTGCCTCAATGTTTGTAATCCTTTGACCCTCTCATGTTACTGCTTTAGCCAAGTCCACAACACTGTAAATGAGACCAGAATGATTGAAGATGTTTCTTAATCCATAATGTTATATCTGATTCCTAAAGATTTAAAGTTTTACATAATAAAAATAGCACAAGACCAAGACTGGACACTCTTTAAAATCTGGATGATAGTTTATAATGAAACGAATGTTGGTGGTTTTGTATTTCTGCCTCATACTTCCTTACCTACTCACCTTTTTCACACGTATCTTTACATCCTTTTCTTTAGTGTGAAGAAACATTGGGAGGTAATATAAGAACCACTCTTCTGAGTTATCCAGGAAAAATAGAGGAGTTAGAAAGTGACCTTATAATTCAGGACCCAATACCTACTTTGTAGAATGATGATTTTAAAAGATTTTTTAATTGAAATATAATTGCTTTACAATGGTGTGTTAGTTTGAAGGAGGATTTCTTATGCTGTTTCTGCCTGCCCTCCCACACCGACTAGCTGCTTGGCTGTGGTCAGCCTTGTGGTGGTGATAGACAAAAGAAGATAAGCAAAAGGCAAGATGGGGAGTCTTTGGTCTCACTGAGCTGATGTTCTAAGACAGATGCACAGAGACAAAATCAAGACCCCTTTTCTGCTGTTTCATTGGATCAATCTGATTCATGTTCATGAACTATAGACACATTATTTCCGTGTGTGTGTGTGTGTGTGTGTCTATGTCAAGGCATGTGTGTAAGTACCAAACGTCATCAGTTACATACATGTATTTGGTTAAATACATAAAAACAAAGTTCTTAATACTTCATGAAAAATATTTTATGTTTCAATGGTTTAGGATCTTTTTTTTCTTACTAAGTGTCGAGAAGAATGCAATGTCCTCCTACTGGTAGCTCCAGAATAATTAAGCAGATAGGCTTTGTGCTTAATTTCGCTAAGTGCACCTCAAAATGCACCCAGGACTTTTATTTTCATTTCCATTGTCCCTTATTTAACCCTCAAGGGATGGGTAGAGGGATGGTCAGTTTTATAGAAAAATGGCTTAATATTACTGGTTGGATTGACAATCACTTTCAGTTCTATACATGTTGCAGCTTCAAATAGCTTCCCCCGGGGAATAACAAATGAAGTCTTTTTTCGGACAGTTTAGATACAGAAGGTAAATATTCTAACTTTCTTATTTTCTTTTATTTTCTGAGGTTCAACATTATATTAAGCATAAGTTGCTAAGAATATTGTATAGCAACCCTCAGTACCAAAATAGTCAAGTCATTTACTATTCTGGAATACATAATGCTTTCATCCATGAAGCAGTCAATTTATTTGATGTGCACTGTTATATTACATCAGTCTAACATAATCATATTAATTTACCTCTTCTACTTTAGCATGTGTGATCATGATTAAGCTGAAGTTTGCCTCCCTTTATCTATGAATATTGTTAGTACTTGTCAATGAATATTGTGGGAAAGTAGGTTCCAAATATTTAATAGAAAGAATAATTTTGAGCGTCTTATCTTAATTTGAATTGAAGCTGGATGAAGTATGATTATTTTTTAAATTATACATATATTTAAAAGTCTTTACTGAATTTTTTACAATGTTGCTTCTGCTTTTTATGTTCTGGTTCTTTGGCCACGAGGCTTATGGCATCTTAGCTTCCCAGCCAGGGATTGAACCCACACCTCCTGAATTGGAAGGCGAAGTCTTAACCATGAACCAACAGGAAAGTCCCTGAAGTATGATTTTCTCTTCCTACACCTCAACAGGAAGCACCGTGGAATGACAGCTTCCACTACTATTTTGTGTAAAATATTCCAAATATCAGATTTCTTTTCACATAGCATTTTTAAAATTGAGATAAAACTGGAGTGAAAAGCACAAATCTTAAATGTGCAGTTAGGTGAATTTTGACCGAGTATAGCCATCACCCAGAAAGTCGCTTTGTGCCCCCCACCCACACAGTCAAACCCTGCTC
The DNA here is from genome assembly GCF_014754425.2 of Oryx dammah. Lineage (NCBI taxonomy): Eukaryota > Metazoa > Chordata > Mammalia > Artiodactyla > Bovidae > Oryx > Oryx dammah. The sequence goes on along the minus strand of NW_024070189.1, from coordinate 22,184,197 downwards.
TGATTTCTATTACCACAGAAAGGTTCTGTCCGTGCTTGGTCTGCATATAAATAGAATCATATAGTGTAATCTCTTTTGTGCTCAGCTTCTTTCATCCAATTTAATCCTTGCAAACATTTTAATGAGTGATGTTTAAATAATTATGATCACAGTCAGCACAATATTGGTTACATTCTGGTTTATCTAATAACTAGTTGTATATAATTTTCTAAATTCAGAAGTTCAGTGCATCCTGTCTCATATTTCTTGATTCTATATTTCACAGTAAGTTTCTCTTCTATTCTCAGATTTTACAAAATGCATGATTAAAGGCAGGAAGAAAACTAGTCTTTAGCAAAGTAGGCGAGCTCTCTAGTGCTAGTGTATATGTTCTCTTAATGTTGTCAGTATGTTTAAAGAGGATTCTGGAAAGAATGCATTGTTCAGGAAAAATAAACTGGTTTAAAATTTTTTTCTTAATAAATGAACTCAGAGGAGAAATACCATCACTAACAGAGAGTTTAGGAGGAGATGTGAAGAAAAATATTTTCCTTTTATCTTAGTAGAACTCTGTGGTAGAGAATGTGTTTTTTGATTTGGCCAGATAATTTAACATTTTAAAGGTAAAACTTTTGCAGGCAAAGAACATAAACCAAGATAGTTAATTCAGAGGACAGGAAAGTGGGGTGGAAAAGTTAGATTATTTTCAGCCTTCTAATTCATACTTGGTAACTTAGCTGGTGAACTGGGAAATACTAGAAAGAATACGCTCCCTGTCATTTCAGTTTATAGTTATAAAGGGAGAAGTTAGCAAAGGTAACATGTTTTCTGTGTTCTAACACCATTGAGTTAGGTTGGTTGCCTGTTGAGAGCAGCATGCAATGACCATGAGCCAGGTTCAACAGAAATCCAGTCATGATCCCTTGATTTTGCAGTCTTAAAATTAGATGGCTCAACAGGCTAGACAGATCAATCCTGAAGGTAATCAACCCTGACTATTCTTGGAAGGACTGATGCTGAAGCTGAAGCTCCAATACTTTGACTACCTGATGTGAAGAGACGACTCATTGGAAAAGACCCTGATGCTGGGAAAGTGAAAGTGAAGTCGCTCAGTTGTGTCCGACTCTTCGCGACCCCATGGACTGTACCTGCCAGGTTCCTCCATCCATGGGATTTTCCAGGCAAGAGTACTGGAGTGGGGTGCCATTGCCTTCTCCAGGGGATCTTCCGAACCCAGGGATTGAACCCAGGTCTCCTGCACTGCAGGCAGACTCTTTACCGTCTGAGCCACAAGGGAAGCTGGGAAAGATCAAAAGCAAAAGAAGAGAGTGGCAGAGGGTGAGATTGTTAGACGGCATCACCAACTCAATGGACATGAATCTGAGCAAACTCTGGGAGATAGTGAAGGACAGGAAAGCCTGGTGTGCTTCAGTCCCTGGGGTCACAGAAAGTCAGATACAACTTAGAGACTGAACAACACAATCCTCGATTGGGCAGAGAAAATGAAATCTTATGGGATGAATTCTGAAGTCAGTTAAAAAAATGTAGGTAAGTGGCTGGAAAAAGGGCAAAGAAAACCCAGATATTCTTAGGAAATAATATTTGTGATTTAATTATGGGAAGCTTGTGGCTTTCGTATGGCTTTTTGGTTGGCTAGAATAGTCAACAGATAAACAGAATTCTAATCTTTCCTCTTGGACATTCAGCTGAAGATGACAGCTGAAAGTTTCTGCACCCAGACAATCCTAAAGGCAAGTGCACCTGTCCTAACATTTTGAAAACTGAAACTGAAAAACGCACTGGAATTTTCCAAGGGCCTCTTCAGTGAGGAGTGCTTTCGATAAAACCACTCTGTGTGGCATTTACTTTTGTTGGGAAAGCTTTTTATTCCTTTCTGAACTAAAACCTTTTTATTTTTGAATATCAGTAGCACATTCATATAGTTCACACATCGAAACAATATTAAAAAGTCTATGTTGTTAAGTCTGATTCCCACCCTTCTCACTCCTTCCATCTGAAGGACTTTGAAACTACTTTGTCGGTTTTCTTATATCATTCCTGTGTTTCTTTGTGCAAATTTAAGAACATTGATTGTCTTTACCTGTCCAATTTTTCTCTGGAATCAGCATACCATATACTGTGCTATTACTGCTTTCTTAATCTAACAACATGTTCTGGAAATTTTCCATATCAGCACATGGAAGTTTCGCTTTATGTTTCCGGTGAGCTCCTGCTGTTGGGCTGTACCATGTAGGCCTGCGAGCTATGTACTTGCCCAGCCTCAACATCTAAGAAAGGACCTGGAGTCAGTGACAGAGCCATCAGTGGTTTAATGGGTGAGGGAGCTCACATGTCCGAAGCAAGGTTCTGGAGTAACACCCCATCTGTGTGGCACTGGGTGGGCACGACATGGCAGCTGTCTTTACTCCCCAGAGGAAGGGCGGAGCTATCTGCTATGGGGGGAATTGACATCAGGTGGTAACTCATAGATTACCAAAGAAATCAGCCACGGAGCACGCTTCTCACCACCCCTTTGATAGGCTCTCAAGGTGGAGATGTTAGAATAAAGATTAAAACAATCACCAGCTGGGACAGGAGCATGTAAGTAGGCATTTACTGACCAGGCTCTATATTAACAGAGAATGACCTTCCCTCTTGACTCACTGATGTCAGGTGAGCAGAGGTAGGTGAAGCAAGGACTGGTTGAGCAGAGGATGTACAGAGAGCAAGAGAACAGCTGTCTTGAGTGGTGCTGTATTCATTGTGTTGATGTATCACAATTTATTTAACCACTCCTTTGTGGATGGGCACCTTCCCAATAGTTTAATCATAAATACTACACATATTGGGCTTCCTTGGCGGTCCAGTGGTTAAGAGTTCGCCTTGTAATGCAAAGGACACCAGTTCGATCCCTGGTCCAGGAAAATCCCACATGCCATGGGCAATGAAATCTATACAGTCTAACTACCAAGCCTGCACGCCTACAACAAGAAAAGCCACCGCAGTGAGAAGCCTGTGCACCTTAAGTAAACAGTAGTCCCCCACTCACTATCTAGAGAAAGCCCATGTGCAGCAACTGAGAACCAGCACAGCTGGAAAGAGAATAAAGAATAATTTAAAAATAAATAAATACCAGACACATAATCTTTTGCATTCGAAGAGGTTTGCATTGCCACGCAGGGCTCTTGTAGAGAGAAACAAGTATACCACATGGAACATTCATGAAATAAATGCTTAAAGGAGGTAATTTTCTTCCTGTAACAATTACCTACAGAGTAGTCTCTTGTGTTTTGATATGTTTGGCACCACTAGTGGGAAGTTTGGGGATGAATATCTGCAAAGTGTTGCTGTCTCCATAGGTAGAGCGTGTGCTTTCGTCCTCAGCAAAGGGGTGTATCAAATTGTTTTTGGGGAAAGAATGTGAGATTCCCAAGAAATAGAAGAGCACATTGTCAACATCATGGGAGAAATCAGAACTTTGTGGACTTCTTTTTACTATTATTTTACAGAATGTTTGTATTTTGAAAAACTTTTGGGGTGAGAAAGGATCTTGACCTGTTCAGTGCTTAGCCCCTCAGTTCAGTTCAGTTCAGTTCAGCCGTTCAGTCGTGTCTGACTCTTTGTGACCCTATGAATTGCAGCACACCAGGCCTCCCTGTCCATCACCAACTCCAGAGTTCACTCAGACTCACGTTCATCAAGTCGGTGATGCCATCCAGCCATCTCATCCTCTGTCGTCCCCTTTTCCTCCTGCCCCCAATCCCTCCCAGCATCAGAGTCTTTTCCAATGAATTAACTCTTTGAATGAGGTGGCCAAAGTACAGGAGTTTCAGCTTTAGCATCATTCCTTCCAAAGAACACCCAGGACTGATCTCTTTTAGAATGGACTGGTTGGATCTCCTTACAGTCCAAGGGACACTCAAGAGTCTTTTCCAACACCACAGTTCAAAAGCATCAATTCTTTGGCGCTCAGCTTTCTTCACAGTCCAACTCTCACATCCATACATGACCACTGGAAAAACCATAGCCTTGACTAGACGGACCTTTGTTGGCAAAGTAATGTCTCTGCTTTTGAATATGCTATCTAGGTTGCTCATAACTTTTCTTCCAAGGAGTAAGCGTCTTTTAATTTCATGGCTGCAATCACCATCTGCAGTGATTTTGGAGCCCCCCAAAATAAAGTCTGACAGTGTTTATGCTGCTTCCCCATCTATTTCCCATGAAGTGATGGGACCAGATGCCATGATCTTCGTTTTCTGAATATTGAGCTTTAAGCCAACTTTTTGACTCTCCTCTTTCACTTTCCTCAAGAGGCTTTTTAGTTCCTCTTCACTTTCTGCCATAAGGGTAGTGTCACCTGCTGCTAAATCACTTCAGTTGTGTCCAACTCTGTGCGACCCCACAGACGGCAGCCCACCAGGCTCCCCAGTCCCTGGGATTCTCCAGGCAAGAACACTGGAGTGGGTTGCCATTTCCTTCTCCAATGCATGAAAGTGAAAAGTGAAAGTGAAAGTTGCTCAGTCGTGTCCGACCCTCAGTGTCACCTAGGACGGTCTTAATTGGGCCTCGGAGCAACACTGGGACTTAAGTCTTAACTGAGAAAACTGACGCTTAGAATTAGTAACTTGAAAAATGCTACTTTAGCTTGTGAGGAGCAAAGCTAGTCTGATTCTCAACTGGGGAGACTAGACGACCTCTGGGAAAACAGCATCCAATGTCACTGAGCAGGTAAAACAAGAAAATGAAAGCCAAGTCCATTGCAGAGAAGGTACTCAACATCCACCATTACGAGTCTTGTCCTCACGCAGCAGTGCAGTGTATTTCCTCTGGTTGCCTGACTGTTGCAACCAGCAGGCACCTGTGCTTTCTTTGGGGTGGGGCAAGGGGCGAGGGCACAAGGGAATTGACCTTGCAGAAGAGGAAATAAACCGCACTGGTGCGTGAGGGCAAGACTACTTAGGACAGACGCTCCTTCCTTTCAGCCTGACCTTTGTTCCAGTTACCAGATTCAAAGGGGACTAAGATTTCTATTTGGCCTAGAGCAGAGATTGGCTGCTAGAGATGGTTGTTTTAGAGCTGAGGTTCTTTCCCAAGTGTGAGCTGATCAAGACCGGGGGTGTGATGGAGCTAAGGATCTGGTAAGGCTGTTGCTAAAACCAGAAACCACTTTAGGGCCAGAAAATATGAACATTTTCCTACTTGTTTTCCTGACTATCAGTTGTGGTGACCCAAGGATGAAAGAGCAGATAAAACCAAGGAGGGTCTTGGAATGCAGGGATGGAAAAACCAGACCCTTATGGTCCTTCCCTCCCCCATGTTGTAACTATTAATGGAACAGTATAACCTGTCTGCCCTCCTACCCCATAGGGAGGAGGCATCTGCCTTACTCTCCCTGCATCCAGTATACATGTCTCATCCAATCAGCAAATAACCTGCAAGACATGATCCCACTCCTTGTACCCTGGGTATAAAAGTGGACTAAGGACCCCTGTTCAATGCTGGTTCTCCCTTGAGCTGGCCTGCTGTTCTGACAGTGTCTCACTCTAATAAACTTTACTTCCCTCTCATTCTGTCTCATGTCTGGAAATTCTTTTCCAACCCATGCCTGGACCATGACATAATTCTCGGGCAGAGGTCCCCCAGAAAAGAGACTGTACCTGGAAGAGGAGAGGTTAAAAGAATAGCCTTATTTTTGATGATGGAGATATCAAACAGACACAGTGGGGATTCAAGGGAGACACACAGTGGGGCAGTGAGCTTGACTTTCCTCTCCCATCCCTGGATCTTGCTTCGGAGTCTGTCTATAAGGATAACATGTAGAAAAGAGGCCGTAAAAATATGTAAACAAAATGGAAAAAGGACTTCCTCAATTCACAAAGTGAAAACTCAGATGCTCTGTTTTAGGTCGATTTCATGTATCAAATTCAATAACTCTATTCAATCCAGGCTCCCAAACATCATTGAAATAAAACGACCACATCCAAATTGGACCCGTGGGATACAAAGTGTGATCCTCCAGGCTTTGGCTAGGGAGGTTCATGTTTGTGTTCTGCTCCCTTAGGTCTCTTCCAGTCTACAGACACAGACAATTTATACCTGGCCTTTCCCTTGATCCTTACCCTGCTAGCCCTTCATGTCCGCTCTCTTAACCACAAATATGGTAGATTAGTTTATGCTTGCTGCCAGAAATTGTTGCAGAGGAGAAGCCAATTCTGACTCCATGCTTCTTTGACTTGCTTTTCGTTGCCTTTGTTATTACAATCATACAGGATGGATCGCCTCAGAGAATCCTGCCCCTCTGCCCGCCTGTTGCACTAAAGTGCCTTTGTCAGAAGCCTGATCGGCTTGTTGTTTGGCGAGCAGAGCAAGCTTGGACTCGGTAACAAAAATCTCACATCTGCTAGGCTAGCTCTTGTGGTCTCTCCTTTCTCCCAAACCACTTTCTTGAGCTATTCTCAGGTATCACCCTTCCTTGATTTTTTCCCTCTGGGACCCCAATAAAGCACTGGACACTACCAAACGCTGATTTTTCTTTTCTTGAAACCTCTTCTTGCCTTTGAGAGCACTCTTGGGTTTTCCTTCTAACTACATTTCTTGACCTTGTCCCTTCTCCTCTGTAGGTCTCTCCTCTGCAACATTCCCTTCCAAGCCTACTTCTCCCCTCTCCCTTGCCCTTCCCCTTGACACTCATTCAAAGGCGTAGCCTTCAACATCACCTCCCTGTTAGTAGCATCCAAAACTTTACTTTCAGATTAACTGAGATCAAGTCTATATCTACAAAATTCTCATATTCTTCTTGGATATCACTCAGACTCCACAGGCTGGAAACTTGAATTAATTACCTTCCTGGCAAAGCAATGACTTCTTATCCAATTTGAACATTACTGTGCTCCTCAGCATTTAAGCATGAAACTATAAATTCCTTACCCATCATCACTCCTACCATAAACCTGATCATTTGCTCTACTTTAACAATTCCATCTCTTGTAATCTTCCATTTCTAAAATCCCAGACGTCTTAAAATTGCAACTGTATAATCGGACACCCACCCAACTCTTGCAGTGTTGTGGGAGCCGGCCTGCCTCTGTACACAGAGAGGAAGGAGAGAGCAAAGAAAGAGGCAGGCCACTTCAGACGGGTGGGTGGCAAGTTTACTAAGTAAAGAAACTTACATAGCAGGCTTGTCTTGGGTGGCTGCATTACAAGTGAATCTCTGCACCCGCCCACCAGAACCTTCAAAGGTGTTTTTTTTTTTTGGCCATGCGGCTTGTGTGATCTTAGTTCCCTGACCAGGGAATGATGCTGGAACTGTGGCAGTGAAAGCACCGAGTCCTAACCACAAGATCACCAGGGAAGTCCCTTAATAGGTTAGAGGCCTTAACTGGGTTCATCAATGTACTGTCCAGATGATCTCACCACCACCTTGCTCTCTCAAGGCTGGATTCTTGAAAACGGCCCCCACCGTGGGCAGAATGTACCTTCCAGGGACAGGGGAGGGGGTGAGGAGCTGCCCGAGTCCACCTCTCTGATCAACTAGTTGTTGTGACCTCTCCACAACCTCCTCCAACACCTACAGATACTATAAACAGGGTGGGCCACCATTCCTGCAAACTTATCTCCTGCTCTCCCATCCCTGTGCCGTGGTCCCTATTTCCTCCTTGTAGGTTGCTCTCATCCAGGACTGGAGCTGTAATTCCCAGGGCTCACTGCAAAGTGAAAATGTCTTTTCTTAAAGAGCAAGGAAAAAGTGCCTCTCAAGCTACTACAATTCAAACTTTCCACGTTTGTCTCTGCGAATCGCCTCTGCTCACACCCATGCTGTATCGTCCTAAATGACTTCACTTACAAAACTGAAAGATTATCCAGATGGTGGCCACAGAGGCAAAGTGGAGGGCCACGTGGGACTGCAGAGGTCTTGGGCCCACAAAGCCACCCTGTCCTTCTCCATCCGGGCCTTCCTCCACCCTACCCACCCACCCTACCCATTTTTTTGTCTTTTAATCTATTAGGTTCTACGTTTATTAACAGCAAGAGCTAATCTTCATTCATCCTGGAATCTGCCACATGAGTTACGCATGTGCTGTGCTGTGCTGAGTTGTTCAGTTGTACCTGACTTTATGCAATCCAATGGACTGTAGCCTGCCAGGCTCCTCTGTCCACTTAATTTCCCGGGCAAGAATACCAGGGTGGGTTGCCATGCCCTTCTCCAGTGGATCGTCCCAACTCAGGAATTGAACCTATGGTCTCTTGTATCTCCTGCGCTGCAAGCAGGTTCTTTACCCAGGTGAGCCCCCTGGGAAGCCCCAGATTACATATTAATAGTTGCTTAATAAGTGTTTGCTGACAATGGATGAAGAGAACAGTTCTCAAGTTGGCTGGCCAGTGCCTCCCTGACTTCCTTTTCAGTTCCTAAATTAATCTCTATGTTGATCTAAGGACATTTCCTGTAGAAATTATAATTAAGTTTTGCCAATGGAGATACTTTATGGTTTCTAAAAATGGATGGATCCACTAATTCTCTCAAATACTGAGATAGACGCCTATGTTTCAACCGCTTTGGGTTAAAAACACTTTTCTGATGAAGAAAAATAAGTCTGGAAGTGCTTTAAACATGGGGTTGCCTTGCACAATGACTTTTGGAAAAGTCTGTGTATTGAAGTAATTTATCAAAGATCGTCATGGAACTGATTTGATAACGAGTTGAATCACTTGATGAGAAACCCGAACTTCCCACACGAGGTGTATACCTACACAACCCCAAGAGCAGAGATCCAATTCACATTCTCTGTCCCTGCAAAATACAAATGCCCTGGCTTTTGAGTATTTTGAGTTGAAGACTAGAAAGCTCACTTGTGCTTGTGGGAAAAGCTGCTTTAAGAAAACAAGAGAAAGTGGAATACATTTCAACAGCAAAACATTAAAAAAAAAATGCACCACAGACACTGCATCACTAAGAAAGCCAGTAACTTTACTGAATTGTCTGCAAAATACAAATTATACCTTATTTCCAGCAGGAGAAACTTTTGAAAATTCCCCACTTTTATTCACTACAGACAGCTGAATTAAGTCCCTTGAGATACACAGATGTAGTTTAACTTAGTTATAACATCTTGTCATCTAGTGGCGACAAAGTCCAGCTTATGCCGCTGTGAGCCTCTATTTGAGTATTTGTTGCAAATGCTTGTATGCCCTCATTTACAAGCTATTTTAATCACTGTCATTTAATGGAAACAAGTCCCCAGAAAAAGAAAAAGAAGAAAAATGATACAGCAAACCATCTGAAGCAATCCAAGTCCTATGCCTACAGTGACCCAGGGCGGCTTCGTTCAAAGAGAACACTGGTTCTGCATTCAAACCACAATGGGATCCGTCTCTTAGCTGACCTCTCTGAATTAAACTGAGGTATGGATCAATTCGAGGTATGAACAGGGAAGGCAAAATGCAATACTCGATTGTGGAAATAACCAAAATGGACAAATTTAATGTAGAAGATATGTGGCCTGGATTGCTCCACATCTTTGGTTAAAACATATTAAGGAAAGCCTTTAATTACATCTTGTAGTCTGAAGCATTCTAACAGACACCAGTATTCCATCAATCTTCAAAAGATCTGGAGTGGCAGGAAATTAACGCCATATAAGTGACGACATCACAGCAGATGGCACGAACGGGAACAGATGAAGTATGCCATGCTTAGGCAACAGCCTTTATTGAGGGTTCAAGTGGCTGCCTCTTTAAAAAAAAAAAACACACCTTTTTTTTTTTTTGAAAGAAAGAAATACAAAGCATTTACTCTGGAAAAACAAACACAAGGATAAAGGGGGTGAAAAAAATGCTATCTCTAAATTAAAAGATGGGTACGTAGGAAAAATAAATACATAAAAGTGTGAGAGGGCAGACATTCTTTTAAAAAGTGTATTGGAATTCTAAAAAATCTTTACTTTAGTTAACTTTAAAATGATCTGAGGATGACAGGTATTTTTATATTCATCATTATAAAATGCTAAATTCCACCTTTGGGAAAAAATAAGCCATTTTACTAAAAAACACAATTTTAAAAAAGGTTGAAATGAACAGCCCTCCATGCACCAATGCATACAGGTTGTGCAGCTCGCAGATATTGCATCAGTGTTATCAGTATTTAAGCTTAATATTACCAAAAAATCTTCTAAAATAGGACTAGATATAACAATACTTGTAAGCTGTGTAAAATGCCACTTATGGTTCTTTTACTTGCAGTGAAGAATGTTGCCTAAAATGTTGCTCTAGGATGGGTTATGTAAAATAATACTCCCTCAGGGCTCTGCCCTAAACTCCTGAATACAAAGGATTTACCATGATAAAAACCCAAAACCATACTAGCTTTGCAAATACAACAAATGGTAAATTACAGATAAGGGCAAAGATAGCGATGTTTACAGAAAGTGACTCATCATAATCAAAATTGTGCTTCTTCTCATTAAATCATCTTTAAAACATTCTCAGATTATCCCTTTGCTGTCTTGCCACCACTTTCTATGAATTCAGTGGTGGGAACAAGAGATGACTGGCATCCATGCTCAAGTGATTCTGTTCTTTCCATGTTCTTATAAAACTATTGTCAGACCTGCTATGAATAGTCAAGGCTTCTGCTGGTACTTTAGCTTACTTTATCTTCAGCATTTAGAAAATCACTTTTTCTTTGTTGCTGAGGCAAATTGCAGGTAAAAAAAATTAATATGGCTATTTTTTCATATTTTCACATAGTGACCCTTTCCCCACCCAGTGGTAAGTTACTGATAAAGTGTTCTGAAATGACAAAGAACATTTGTGACGTCTGCATATTTTATACACATCAAGTTGTTAAGGATGGATTGTTAAGAATGGGATCAAGTCTATGGTGAGGAAAATGATTTTCCTTAGTTTTTTCCCCTGCGTGTGAATGTGTGTGTTTTTAGGGATGACTTTCTGTTTTTCCTCTGCATAAATGTTTTTCTTTTGTGTTTCATGGATACCTTGAGGAGTGGGATAGATGAAATGGTTGATAGAGTTTTTCTTGTTTGATTTAGTATATAAAAACGTTAGTACAAGGCAGGCTAGCATCCTATATGGATACAACCAAAGGTGCATTGTGGTCTAATTGTGGATTTCAGATCAAGTTAAGAAAAATATAGCCTCGTTAGTAAGGTCTCTTGGCTTTTGCCACCCAGTGGCAGCCTTTTAAAAGGAGAAACACATAGCAACTACGCAAGAAAAAGCAAACAATGAATCAGAAATGCCCTACACCTGGTATAGAGTGTCAATCTTACTGTCTCATCTTCTTTGCTGTGCATGTCAATGTGTACGATTGGAGATGAATCGACAGATCTTCACATTCCAAGAGAAGGAAAAATCATTCCTAGACTGAAATCTCTTTTAAACAATATATATCAACTTTTTTTTTTATGGCACTCACTTTTTAAAGGGTCTGAAAATTAATCCCTTATAGACGAATATTAGACAAGAGTCATCATTATTTAAAAAAAAAGGGACATAGAGAGGTTCTTTAATGGGATTTCTTGAAATGGCTATTAAATCTCTTTATTGAAGAAAAAATAGATGACATACATGCTTTATGCAGAAGTGACATTTGGGGGTCCTGACACATCGGGATTGTTCAACAGTCCTATATTGCTGACAAGATTGTGGAGGGTCAGTTAAAATAATTAAAAACGGATGACGAAGCAACTATCCCTTTTCCTGCTTCCTTCTTATCTAGCACCCAGTCTTTCACATTTTTCTTCTGTGGGAATTTATAACTCATGCATCAAGCAAACTCCATATCACTTGTTTCTAGGGCTATATTGGCAGGACGTGTGCCCCGACACAGCTCTCTATTCTGGGCATATTTCTTAAAAAGCATTATCAAATTGTAGGCTGAAAACCAACCAGAAAATTTAGGATATGGGCAAGTTTAGGGTATTTATTCACTTACTGAATTCCAAGATGCTTGGTGAAATGGTGAGATCAGAAAGGGGCCCTGCATTTGATAAAAATGCAAAAACAAAAACAAAAAATAGCATGAAAGAAACTAATTAGTATATACAATGGAAGTCAGTTGACCCAATAGATTGCTAATGGATTAAAAACAATTCAGGGTGTTGCAATGTGATATGTTCTAATCCCACAGGTTATCCTTTTGACAGCTGACCTTGAACTTATAAAATGTATGCAGAGTCAAAGAAAACAGAAAGAAAATAGTTACTCAAATGTGCAACTGCACAAATATACCCCCCTCCCGCTATTAAGATAACAAAACTTCTGCTATTACCATAATATTATATATATTAGAAAGCTATACACAAGCATGTTAATTTCACAGATTTTTTAAAAGATTCTTAATATTTTATATAATTAGAAATACACATTTCAAAAACAAAACTTCTACAAAGAGAAAACAGTTATCTTGGTTAGCAAAGCATGGAGTTCCTCATGGCTTGGGTAGGGTAGTGCTTTCTATACAAAAAGTCCTTTTTGGTTTTTTTACAGGACTGTTTAAAATATTAGCGAAGCTATCAAGGGGGAAAAAAACACATTTTGGCTTAAGTAAACTACAAAAAGCCACAAATGCTTTGCAAACTCTGTCTTACCTTTTATATGAAAATAAGCAAAATGTAATGTACATATTTTTATATTTTTATTTAATAAGAGATGCAGACCCAGATTTATTTATTTATTTAATTAAATACGTTAGCCCTCAAACTCCACATTTTTTAAAAATAGGTATGGTCCTCTTTTAATGGTCATTGATCCTTTTTTCATGAGTGCCATACGTCAAGGATGCGCCTGCAGGTTTGTGAGCGTTCTCGGGGTGGGTATTAGGTGACCTGGTGTGTTCCTAACGTTTAACCGTGGCCACCCTTTGCCGGGTCTGTCCAAAAACATCTATACACTTTTCTATATGTTGCATAACAGCTGCTCTCTCTTTCAGTAAAGATCTGCCGCTTTTGGCAAATGTTTCCTTTTGTCTATTTACATGTAAATAACGTTGAACCTGCAACATGACACTATCTATTGTAACATACATTTTGCAAAGGAGCACAACAGTGAAAAGAAGTTAGCCTTAAAATCTATTTTGTACAAGTGTTCTGTTGTACAACTCAAGTGCTAAGCTTATCTCAGCATTTCTGTTTATCTTTATACTGTATCACTGAGGCAATTTAAAAGTACTTTTACAAAACAGAGTACCTGACTTTTTTTTTTTTCCACACACAGCACATATAATGCATATCGACCCCCCTTCCCCATTAAGGTATAGCACACACACACACTGCAAGAAAAAAAAAAAAAACTATTAAGTAATAATCTGATCATGTTGCCCATCCTTCAGAGAGTCGCATGCGCTTGACTGAGGGACTTTCCCTTTCGTCCGGCGAAGGTCTGGTGAGTCCAATGGGGGAGTGGAATTCGTTCCGGTGATCCTCTCGGTCGCTGCCGTCGTACGAACTGCTACAGCTGCTCAAGCTGTCAACAGGAGATCTCCCCGCCTCGTGGCGCGTGTGTTGTGGGTATCTCGAAGGGGTGGTGGTACGGTCTCTAGGAGGAGAAACAGGTTCTGACTTGATGTTGAGGCTTTGAGTAGAAGGCAGGGAGAGATTTGAACTCTGAGATAAATGAGTGCTAGTGCAAGCTCTGTAGGAGGAAAGGAAACCCAGTTACAGATTGAGGAGGCCTGGAGCCCCCAGGAACTCACAATTACATAAAACATCAGCTTAAAGATTTGCAGCGACATCAGAGCATGCCCAGGGGAGGAGAGCCAGGTGCTTGAAAGCACTTGGGGGCATCGCCTTCTTCCAGCGATTGGGATGCTTTTGTTGATTTGCCTGGTAATAATGACCGCGTTTAACTGGTCCAGGCCTCTGAATGATACCTCTAGTCTCCCTAAATCTACAGGTTACAGCTTCAGGAAGCTTCTAAGAAGACACCCTGGAAAAAGCATTTTCTATGTCTCTAGAATTTCTCCCCAGACTAGTTCCAAAATATCATCCAAGAGTTAACGATACAGGGTTTAGGTTCTGAATTAAGACTTCTTTGATTTAGTAATACCTGTGTTTGAAAATTACTGTAAATTGCTCACTAGGGATATAAATGTTTCCCTCATTTTAATACACACATTAAGTTGCCTAGTCTTCAGAAAAAGTGAAGAGAATTCAAATTTCAAATAAATAGAATCCATAAAATGCTACCCATAACCATTTCTGATGAAAAGCTCGGGAGGGGGAAAAATGGGGCAGGAAATTTTCAGTACTGGCTTAAAAACACTCAGACTTCCTACCCCACTAAAACTGGTAAGAGAATCTGACTTTCTTCATGTTTTCTCAGTTACATGGGATCAAAATACTACATACAACTACCTGAATAAAACTATCGCTAGTCTCTCCCTGCTAAAGATACTAAGGAGACCACTCCTCTAATTTATTATTGTCATTAGTTGATGCATGTTGTAAAGAAGGATTTACTGTGGTTTTATTGTGTTTATAACCCTTAATCCCCCTTAATTTCAGGACAGCATAACTTGCCCTTCTTCCAAAATGTGGGAGAATTTGATACTTGAGGTTGTGAAGGGAAAAGCATTAAGGCTTTAGGTGTAGACTAGCAATCACAATGACTTTGATCAGTATAAACCATAGTAATATTGCTGACATCAAGTTTAAGATGCTTGTATTGTTCTTATGTTCTAAGTGGACTGACATTCACGGCTAGAGTCAGTGTTAGTAGCCCATATTGTCAACAGGGAGCAGGCATCTCTTTTTCTGAGGAGAGTTGAGGTAAAGAATAATCCATACAGACACACCTATTTAAAACAAAGGAGAGCAAACCCACCTATGCATGCACGTGACTACATCACTTTCCAATGAAGAGAATCAGATGGTATTCAGTACTAAAACTGTCATTGTAAGCAGTGAGAAAATGGGTATATATTTCAGAGGAAAAAGAGGAATAACTTGGGGCTTGGTTTTTCGGAGATGCAATTCAGGTTCAAGTTATAAAGAGATACAAAATTAGAAACGAGTTTATCTTTGAGTGATGTTTTATACAAAAGCACCACCTACTGGCAAAGAATTACTTTCCTTCTCTTATTAACAGATGAGCTAATGTTGAGAATAACATAAAGGAGAATTGTTTGTTTCCTTAATAAGGCTTGCTTTCCTTTGCTTTTATAATCTTACAGAATCAAAGCAGTCTCAACATTTGTATCAAGATACCACATGGAGTGTCATTTTCAATCACCTGTTTATACTTTTATTTATTTCTTACTTTTATTTTACACTGTCTGTTAGTATACTAATTCTCTAAGGGTTTTAATTGAATAATCTTTAAATAAAGAAGATATTGAAATGAGGGGAGAGAGCCTGTATTTCAAAAAGATCCATAATGGTGGACTATTTTATCTTGGTTCAGAGTTACTTAATGATTCATTTTGATGTGAGAGGAAATCATCTTTTGATTTCTGGAAGAAAGAATTTTCCTGGCTCTGGATGAGAAAGACTATTTCACTAAAATTTAATTAAATGCTTCTACTATGAGTCACACAACTGTTTAATGATGAATGTCAATTAAGGTCTGAAAATAAAGTGGCATATCAATAAATACTTTTGTCTGCCCTCTGACATTTAGATTGTGTCTTCACAGGCAGGGTGACATGAAAAATTAGAAAACAATATTTGGTAAGTTGAACTCAATAAACTGAGCAAAACATAACTGAAATGATATTTCTTTAATACAGCTTTTGGAAGCTGCTTTTTCTACTTATTCACTCTTCTCCCAAAGTCAGCTGGCTTGTAGAGATTTTGCTATATCTCTTCCTCAAAAAAGATATCATACTTATTGTTTATCCTTTCCTTCAAACAAACAGGCTAGTCCCCAAGATAAGATAAACTTAGTTGGTGGCATTTCATTTGACACTGAAAGCATTTATGAAGCATTTTGAGTAGTTCTGGGGACACTGAATTCACAGTAATGAATTACAAATGATATCTTAGGTTCAGCTTCATTATACTGTGCAATGGGATTCAGAACAGAATGATGTTTAATTGCCTAGTCTCCATTATCAAAGAAGTATGTTCTTGAAAAGAAAAAGGAACATTAACATCACTTAATGAGTACATCAAGGCTGTATATTGTCACCCTGCTTATTTAACTTATATGCAGAGTACATCATGTGAAATGCCAGGCTGGATGAAGCACAAGCTGGAATCAAGACTGCTGGGAGAAATATCAATAACCTCAGATATGCAGATGACACCACCCTTATGGCAGAAAGTAAAGAAGAACTAAAGAGCCTCTTAATAAAGGTAAAAGAGGAAAGTGAAAAAGTTGGCTTAAAACTCAACATTCAGAAAACTAAGATCATGGCACGTGGTCCCATCACTTCATGGCAAATAGATGGGGAAATAATGGAAACAGTGAGAGACTTTATTTTGGGGGGCTCCAAAATCACTGCAGATGGTGACTGCAGCCATGAAATTAAAAGACGCTTGTTCCTTGTAAGAAAAGCTATGACCAACCTAGACAGCATATTAAAAAGCAGAGACATTACTTTGTCAACAAAAGTCCGTCTAGTCAAAGTTATGGCTTTTCCAGTAGTCATGTATGGATGCGAGAGTTGGACTATAAAGAAGCTGAACACCAAAGAATTGATGCTTTTAGACTGTGGGGTTGGAGAAGACTCTTGAGAGTCCCTTGGTCTGCAAGGAGATCCAACCAGTCCATCCTAAAGAAAATCAGTCCTGAATATTCATTGGAAGGATTGATGCTGAAGCTGAAACTCCGATACTTTGGCCATGACTCATTGGAAAAAACCCTGATGCTGGGAAAGATTGAAGGCGGGAGGAGAAGGAGATGACAGAGGATGAGATGGTTGGATGGCATCACTGACTCGATGGACATGAGTCTGGGTAGGCTCCAGGAGTTGGTGATGGACAGGAAAGCCTGGTGTGCTACAGTCCATGGGGTCACAAAGAGTCGGACATGACTGAGTGACTGAACTGAATTGAACATCACTTAGCTATACTAGACTCAGAGATAAGCAGGTTGGTCTACTTGTTCTTGAGAACGCAGTTTTGATAGATATAGATAACTGTGAGATACTTCCTATCTGTGGGTGATGAGGAGGTGCGTGGGAGACAGAAGCCAGATACGCAAGTTCCCACATCCAGCCCTGCTGTAGGATTCCAGCTACTGCAGAGGCCTTCCTTCCAGCTGGGAAAACACCTACCTTCCCCATGGTGTTCAGAAATGAAACATGACTGGAGAGCTTTGTTCAAATTTCTTACTGCCCCCGCCTGGAAATTAGACTATCCAACTGTATTTAACCTAACCCTGTAAAAATCGTCTTAAAGTCATCTCTCAGTGTGTACTGAATACCCACAATGATAAGCATGATGATGGACATGCTTCTAGAAGATAGGTTGTCTTTTTGTTAGGTGGGAGGAGAAAAACACCAAAACATTTGAGGGTCATTTTCTCAAATATTAGTATGCGAATGACTTTTGCTAACCCTTGATGGCAAGTTCCTTCTAGTCTGCTCTATCCCCTGTATCCGGTCAGTTTATGCTGTTTTTCTAACTTGCTTAGATAAAATCAGATACTAGAGAGTGCTAACAGTATAGTTTTGAGGATTAAAAGGTATTTCCATGAGCAAAATATGAAGATCTCTTTTATAGTTTAAGTCTGAGAAAGAATCGTGGTGACCCTCTTGGGCTGTGGGGAATATCTGCTTTGGTGGGCTGAAAGATATTTTACTCTGCTTTGAACACTGTATCTACTGGAAAGAATGTGAATTCACCACACAAGTATTTGAGACTAGTTTGGCTTGGGAAAATATCAATTTTTCAAAAAGTGACTGACATTGTAAGGAATAAAGGTAGCTCATATAATTTATTTTACATAAATATTATAATGGCATTTTTTTTCTTTTTGAGTTTAAGATTTAATTGTGTGAGCATAGGCTAATCCATCTGAAGGAATCTCCATTTGAAAACTACTCTGTGTGTGTGTATGTGTGTTGGTGGGGGGGTTTGAGGAAGGAAGGAAGGAAGGAAGGAAGGGAGGGAGGAGAGAAGAAAGGCAGGCAGGCCAAAATTAGAAGGCCTGGAAGGGGTATCTATTTGAGGGATAAGGGAAGTGATTAAGTGCAATAAAAACACATAGACTAAACTCAGAGTCAACTCGTGCACCATGAGAATTAGTGTTGAAAGCAACCGGAACTACACAAAATGCTCCATCCTTGACTGTTATAATTCAGTTCCTCACTAGTCCAGGGCTGTCCTTTCTTTCTCATTTACTGAAGCTGCTATTAAGGGCAGCAGAGAATTAGATTCTTCCCATGTAGAATAAAATAAAATAAAATTCTCTTCCCAGAAGCGAATTAAAAAATTGTAGGGTAGTTAAAATACATAAATCCATGTATTTTCTATGTAAAAATGCAAATTGTCAGGTGTTACTGAAAACAAAAGAAAGCCATATCGGAGAAAATAATATGACTTTTGACACATAATCTCTAAGGAGAGCTAGTCCTATAACGGATGAATTTTGTGAAAAACAAGAACGGGGACCTTCACTTTTGACAAAAAGCAATAAACGGTGGATTTACTGCTGAACCATAGAAGTACAGTGCCGTGTGTATGATTTTAAGTACGATGTACTTAGTGGCGATTACCTGAAAAAGTTATTGCAATACATGTCTATTTGGATAAACATTTCTAGCAAAATTTAAATGTTATCCTAAAAAGAGATATTGTATTCTTGATCAATATGTGATATATCTTCAAAGTTAATCTTTCAAGGAAGCAGAGCAACAGTGTCAAGAGAATTTATTTTATTTTTAGGTTAGAGTTTCAACAATAGTGATTAGTGAGGAAAATGCACATAAGCAGGTGAAAGCTAGTGGGGCTGGAGAGGGCTAAGAGAAGCTCTGATATCAATCAGTAATTTTTTTTCTAATCAGGATTTTATTCTCATTGTCTCCTTAGAATATGAACATAGAACTAGCTAACTATTTTAACGAAATGACTCAGCAGAAGGGTAAAAGTGGGGTAAACAAATAGCATTTTTCTAACATATAAAAATGGGTTATCTTTAAATATTTTATATCCTCCTTGTATTTTCTTTTGAAGATTAACTGAAGTTTTGGAGTTCTTAAACTGAAAGTCAAGTCTTTGGTTCATATTTTAAACTTAAAACTAATGGTTTTATAAGCAGTATTATTTGTGAATTTAGGGCTTTTTAAGATTTGAACCTTTCCAGGGATAAATGACAGGAGTTACTTCTATAATATAGACATATCTCAAAAGTACCACAAGGGGGCAGAGAACAGACACTTTCTGACTTCAGAAGACAACCAAAACTATTTTTATACCCGAATTTAAATAATTAGTGTGTGTGCGTACATATACATATATGTATATTCATATAGTATCTATGAATACACAAGTATATTATGAGTGTATTATAAATCTATGAAGTCTGCATATCAGTGGAATAGGTGACCCTCTGAGTAATAGGCTAACTGTGCTAATCACATTAAGAACCATGTGGTTTATGCGAAGCAAAAAAGACTCTCAAATAGTGCAAAGATTCAAAGAAGTGATAACTGTAAATGTCTTCTTCTGCCCCATGTTAACTATGTGCAAGCTTAACTGAAGAGAACTTTACCACTGAGAGCAGTGGAAACAAATACAGCCTAAAACAACAGGAAAATAAAACGCCCTATTATCCCAGGGCTCCCCCTCCTCATAAAGAAGAAAGTGATATTTAAGCCATGTGAAAGATATTAACCTGATAATTACTTTCAGATTTTGATCGAGCAGAAACTCACATCCTCTAAAGGGACATTAGAGCACAAACTTAGAGGTTGCCATTTGTCACTTTAAAAATGCATTCATGAAAGTGTGTTATGAAAGAAGTAATATTGCTTACCCCAGCTGGCTGAGGGCGGATGGTGGCATGTTGTGTAGGTGCTGTTGTTGCCAGCCAGTTACTGACCCAAGATGAAGAGCGCTGGCGGTGTTAAAGCCAGAGAGAGATGACAGGTCTGCACTACTCAGAGAGTACTCTGGAGCAAAGACGAGAGAAGAAGGCCAAAGAATTAACTTGGAAATTACCAAATGGAGAACAGGATGATCATTTTCAATTTTTAAAATATTCTATTATTGAATGATACACTTAAAAAAAATTGGGGCAGGGAGGGAGATAAAACATTAGGGACAGTTTTAATTCAAAAGAGATATATACTATGCACCAAAAATTAAGTATTCCATGAAAACTTCAACATAGTACAGAAAGCAATTTCAGTTTATTAGAACTACGATCTGGCATCACAGGCAGGTATCTAGTATTTGATGATCTAGAAACATTTTTTAAACAATCCTGAGAAAGTGAGCTTTCTATTGTTCAGTCACAAAGTTGTGTCCGACTCTGTGATCCCATGGATTGCAACATGCCAGGCTTCCCTGTCCTTCACTGTCTACTAGAGTTTGCTTAAACTCATGTCCATTGAATTGGTGATGCCATCCAATCATCTCATCCTCTGTCTCCGCTTTCTCCTCCAGCCCTCCCCATCTTTCCCAGCATCAGGGTCTTTTCCAATGAGTTAGCTCTGGCCGAAGTATTGGAGCTTCAGCTTCAGTATTACATTAAAAAAAAAAAAAAAACAACAACAGTTCATTTTCCTTGAAATTGTTCTTCTATGTTGAATTCAGGTTGGGTTAACAAAACTTTTGGTCACTAAGAAAGAATCATATGGATATTCACTTTGTCTAAGTAATGAATAGGTAATGGCATAATGATCTGAGCACCACAGGTATTAAATAAAGCTTCCCAACAGACTAATAGGTAATATCATTTTCATTTTGCTTTTTAATATAAAGTATTTAATGTATTATTTGAACATGGCAAAACTACTCACCGGTACCATATGTTGTTGAAATGGCTGATGGATATCCTCCCATCCCTTGTCCTGGTAAAGTAGGAGTTGCTACGGAAACCACTGGGGTAGCCAATGACTGAGCAGACTGGGAGTTATTTATCCTTTGATTCTTTTAAAGTAAATAAAAAGATATTATGGAATAGATTTTTTTAAAACTTAAAAACACTAGATTTCAGTATTAGTTTTGCACATAAAGCGATAAGTTGATACAAATCTCATGAAATTAATCATTTAACATGTGTCTCTATGAACTCTGCCAACCCTATCATTTACAATCCTTCAAGAGACCAGCTGTTGCCATAGTAACCCATTACATCAGTATCTCCTAGGCAACTGAACTAGTAACAAGTACCATAGCTTTATTATGGGTAAAAACAGACTATGTTGAAAACTGATGAAATATGTATACTGT
This sequence comes from Oryx dammah, assembly GCF_014754425.2. Classification (NCBI taxonomy): domain Eukaryota; kingdom Metazoa; phylum Chordata; class Mammalia; order Artiodactyla; family Bovidae; genus Oryx; species Oryx dammah. The sequence continues at coordinate 22,162,859 of NW_024070189.1, read as the reverse complement.
ACTTCCATTGTTTCAGTTTTTATTCAAATGCAAATTGAAAAAAAATTAAAATCAACCACGGTGGTTTTTATGTTCAGTTGTATATATAGCAGAGCAGACGGGTAGAAGGTTCATGCCATGTTTTGACCAGCAGGTGGTGCTCTGACCACTTTTTTTCAGATTCTTCTAAAACTTCCCTCAAACTAGATGGCAAAACAGCTAACGTGTATATTTAATTCCTTAGAGCAAGGAGATTAAATATTCATATACACTTAAATATCGTGAGAATTTAATTCTTAGGAAAATAAGTATCTTTGTGGCTTTAAATAACTGAGGACATTTGTTTGTTACAATTGTACTGTAAATTAAATCCAAATATACACCGAAAACATGGCCCTTCACGTACAGAGGGTAAAACAGAAAAATAGATAACCTGGTATTTCACCTGTAAGTGATACTTGAAATTATTTCTAAATAATCAATGTGGACACACACTGACTCTCCAAATCTCTCCATGTTACTGCTGCCACCTCCACCTAACAGTTGCTTTGGGTTTTTCCTTGCATGTAGCACTGAAGGGATGCGCCCTCACCACTTACCAAGAGCAGGTCGACATCCTCAGACTGAGAGCATGGGGAAGGAGTTTTATTAATTAGTGTCTGTAAATATTTGTGCTTGGGCAAAATCTTTTCAACAAAAGGAAAAGCATCTTCTGACAGGCACGACAGTTTAAACAGCTTTAAAACTCAGACTCTAAAGACAACTCCTTACAAAGATACTCTTTGTTTTCTTTAATGAGCTGTTTGTCTCCAATGTGAAGACAATCTATCCAATTTTCAGCACAGGTCAGGGTTTCAACCTTTATTATTTCACCGCCACATTTTGAGAAAAAAAAAACAAAAAACACAAAGATGGTACTTTGAAAGTGCACTTGCTAGAGGAAGGGGGCAACTGCACCTAGCTAGCACTGACAGAGACCTGACCCACAGCTCATGGAATCCCTGCGAAAGCATCAGTTTTAAGGCACTTGGAATCAATCTGCTGATAGAGACAGCCTGCCACGCGTGGCCCAAACTGCTTGGTGATGGCCTGTGGGAGGTTTTATTTATTAGACCCAGCCTTTTCCAAAGGGAATGTTGCATATTATGTGAATTTTGGGGGGTTGATCTTCAAAATTAATCTGCACTGTGCCATAATAAACTAATCAGCTTGCAGGACCGTTTTACCCTGAAGCTTGCCACAGAGCAGAGAAAGAAAAAAAAATGTGTTTGCAGAATGATCTAAATTTGTCTACTGAATCTTGGTTTTAAATGTTCTCTCGCTCTTAAGCAAAGCTAATTTGGAGAACACGGATGTAAGTCTCTTTGTTGTTGAATTTGGGCCCACAGGATTATCTTCACCTTAGTCCTTCAGACCCAGGAGAAGGAAAAATGATAGCTTCCAGGGATATTATTTATATTTCATATTTATTCTTATAAGTGCCACAACTTTTTTTTTGATGGTAAATATAACCTTTGTTCTCAATTGCCTAGAATTTTAAGGCAATTTGTTTTTGAGAGGTAATTACTGGCATTAAACACATATTTGGCAAGGAGAACTGAGGCACTGCACAGGCATGTGATGTATTAAACATTATCACTGCAATATACCTAAGAGAAGAAATGCCAATTAACGGGAGAGAGTTCATTTAGAAATTATGAAAAAGATTTTTCACTGTCAGCACCTTAAGAGCATACTTATTTAGTTCAATCCTGTAAAAATCTTATGAAATACCTCACTCTGTGAGTTTGGTTCTACCAATGGTCAAATCATACATCCCATAAGCAGAGTACTAGGTAATGATTTTTTTTTCTAATTATAAATTGGGGGCCTTAAAAGGAAATGTCTTCTTTGCCCCAGAACAGCAGCCCGATAATGGAGTTTATTAGATGTTGGTTCTTTTTTTTTTTTTTTCCCATGGAAAAGGGAAACGCAAACCAGTTACCAGAAGTAATAGCTAAACCCAAACAGGGCTGCAGAAACAGCACTGACATGTTGATTTTCTGGGAACATGCAAGTAACCCATCAAGTCAGACAAATACAGAAACAGCAAAATGTATACAAAACATTATCAACATTTATTTAACATGGAATTTCACATTACCACTGATGGCATCGTATTCTTGCTGCCTGGTGGAATAAGAACTCGGAGGTCTGGTTTACGGTTATTCATCCCTAAATTCATGGGGGGAGGAGATTTTGCTTGCATATTCTTGTTCAAGTTACCAGGTGAGACCAGCAGACCTGGTGAGTTTCGGGGATTGCCATACCCGTTCCCTGTTAAAAGAAAACAATGAGAGCACTCAGGAAAAAAAAATCCGGACTCGCAAAATGTTTCTAGAGCATTCACTACATGATACGATGAAGAAAGCACTAACAGGATGAGACAATAACGTACATGGAAGGTTCACAGGATGACTGACAAGCTCCTCAGGAGTAACCCGATCAGTTCCTTAACATGCCGCTGAAGGAAGATTAAAAACTCCTAATGAGAAGAAACCTAAGAGACATCAACTTGTCCGGAAGCCAGCATATACTTTTATTTGACTATTTTTTCCTCTTAGAAAAAAGTTGGGACGAAAGTCAGACAGTCTTTCAGGGCCTAAGAAAAGCACTGAATTGGTCTTGAACTTTAATTGACTGGCTCAGCGGAGGCCTGGCTGGCATGACTCACTCTTTCGGTTCACCGATTTGGGTTTTATTTTGTGTGTCTGTGTGTCCTTAAGCGAGGACAGGACACAGCAGCGAGGCTATAGTTTCTAGGACATGTGGGAGGCGCAGCAGCCTCTCACACGCTTCGCTCTTCAGTTCCCCTTTCCTCTGAGCGATTTCTCCCGATGGCTCACGAGGCTCAGTGGACGAACCTGAAACCCTGCTCTCTTGCTCACGGAGAACTTCAGAAAGCAGGACTCCTTCTCAGGAGCTGAAAGGAGGGGGTGAGGCCTCCACTAAAGGGCCGATGCCCAGGGCACAGGAGTAGCCAGTGAGTGGGAACTGTCCTGAAAGGTTTTTCTTGGGTCTCTGATGTTTAGTCCTCCCCCTCCCATTAGCAGACAAACGGCTATCTGAAGGTGTCCATTTCTCAGAACTCAAAATACACTGGCCCGCGACCGGCAGAGGTGCAGAGGCAGCCGATGCAACCTGAGTTGAACCGGAAGCCCCTGTTTCCTCCACCATCTCTGACTGCAGGATCGGAGAAACCACCCAGGCCAATTCATCAGCCCTTGCTGGAAATCCAGACAGCTGTTTTCTGGATCTCTCTAAAGGAGACAGTCAAACCCCGTCGTTGCTGTCATCATTATCATTATGGCAAAACCCCAGCACCTGTGACCCCGGGACGAGTGATAACTGTGCTACTCTGTGGGGCAGCAGAGACAAGGCCCCGGTCCTCCAAGGCCCTCGCAGTCCTCTGTGGCAATCCGATATGGACATGTACGAGACGCACACACCAAGACGGGGCAGCCTGGGGTGAGGTGCCACAGAGGAATCCAGATGAAGGGCTACTGGGTTCCCAGCAGGGAAGAGATTATGCGAACAAGAGTCACGGGAGAGGCAAGAACTGATGTGGGTCCTGAAAAAACAGAGGAGACACAAAGATCTCTGGCCTTGTGACCGGGCACTAGGAGAGGGCCACAGTGGCGATTTACAGAGGACGGCCGGAGCCTCTGTGAAGATCCTGGTGAGAAGGGAACTTGTGAGAGAAGAGGCAGAGATTCTGAAGGAATATGGAGGGCTGGGCTGTGGAGCCCACTGGAGGTTAGCCTGTGAATTCCAGGCTAACGTGTCTTGGTTTTAAATGGTGGAAATGCAGACCCCTGAAGGCTGCAGAGCAGAGGGAACACAGGCCCTTAAGGGGACAGAGAGGTCTACTAGCATTGGGATATTTTAGGAAGGCCTGAGAGTGTGATCCAGTCTGGAAATTTCTGTGATGACCCGAGCTACAGGGAGGAATTAGGAAGGCAAAGCCCTAGTATATTTCAGGAGATATTTTTGGGCACATCTTTTGAATTAGAATCTATTTGAGGTACACTGTTTTGGCTTTCCAAGTAGCACAATGGTAAAGAATCTGCCCACCGATGCAGGAGAGGTTTCGATCCCTGGGTCAGGAAGATGCCCTGGAGGAGGGCATGGCACCCCACTCCAGTATTCTTGCTTGTGAAATCCCATGGACAGAGGAGCCTGGCAGGCTACAGTTCATGGGGTTGCAAAGAGTCAGACATGACTGAGCATGCACACACAACTTTAATAATGTTTAGAGCATACTGGTTCTTCATATCCCTTTCGTTTTACTTGTCTCATTTTATGCATGAATAAACAGGCTGAATGTATAACAAATAACTACAAGATTAAATCTGTCAATTGGATTATGCATAACATTCTCCACCTTACTGGAGGAAAAAACCCCACAAAATAAAACAAACAACCCCCTCCTGGCAAAACATATCAAGTATAAAGTAGCTGCTTAAGAAATGTTGGTTGAGTCTGTATATAAGCTGCTCTTCTGTAATAAAACTTCAAGAAAATTAGCTATAGTCTCTAAAGCCAACTAACGATGCCAAAAGCCAAGAAGAAATTTGCACAGTTAATTTGGACAGTTTTATGTGGCAAAAGTGATTACAAGAAACAAACACCTTTACCTTTTTTGGCTAGGAGAAATACAAAGGGTATGTTCACGTAGAAAGACATTTGATAAAATAGAATGCTCAGAGGACTTTTATATTTAATGTGTTTTACTGAATCATTATTGTAACTATGCTAGGGCTTTGGTTTTAATTAATAGATTCCATGGGATAAAAACGGGGTGAGAAAACCGAGACAAAGTTTGCACTCTTCTTTCCTGTCAGCCGAAGCTCAGACTGACAGATACGCTGAATGCCTATGTCACTTACCTATTAAGCCTGTGTGAGATCTGGTTTAAATAAACAATCAAATGGAAAATTAGCTGGGTGATTTCAAAAGAAAGGGGGAAAAAAAAAGTCAGTTAAGCAGTGCAATGAAGCTTGAACAGATCAGAAGAAAGTAAAACCCGGGCTTGGTAGATGCCGATACTGGTTTGCATGGAGGAGTTATTTTGCTAAAAGGAAGTAAAACCGCTTTATGAAATGTGTTGTCCTGTGATATGACGAGCACTGGGCCAGTGTGCGAAAATGGAAATGCTGCACGAAGCCTCTGAGAAAAGCTTTTTTTTTTATTAAGAAAAAAATTTTTTTTTTCTAGAGTGAATTCTGAGAAATTCCAACAAAGCCTTTTGCTCACACTTTAAACAATGATTTGGGGCAGCAGTAGGTGGGGGGCGGGGGGTGGAGATATAAAGCAAACATATATTTTAGGTTTTCACCTAATAAATGACTTAAAACTAAAAAAAAAAAAAGATTTGAAAAGCATTCTATTTTTCCTCTTGGAATATTTCCTCTTGTTCGGAAATTACGCCATTTTAGAAGATTAGTCACATATTTTAAGGTGTTTACATACTGAAGGTAAAATATTTTGAACCACGATGATACTTCTTAAATTCATATTTTTAGAGCATAAAAGTTATTTTTGAGAACAAATAAATTCTGCCTTTTACCGGTGAATTTCTGCTGTTTTTAGCATATTGTGCCAGCTAGCATTTTGGAGCCATATAATAACCATTTCTGTTTCCAGCCACCAAGTTGTTATTCTTTTGGCATAATATAGATTCAGGAATGTGAGGCTGTGGATCCTAAACCAGTGATATAGAAACCTATCATTTGAAAATCAATGATGAATACATTCGTGTGGTTTACTGCTAAGAAGAGCCTGCATTTAAACTGGCTCGGAAACTGTGGCCTCCTCCTCACTCCGGGCGCTGTGGCCTTCTGTTGAGGCTGCTGTCTTACCTTAAGATAAATTCACCCAACAGAACGGTCTCTTTCAAAGTCAGGGTCGGGAGGTGGGAAATGCTACCCTTCAATAAACTTCTGAGATATAGATTCCACCTCTCTTCATGCTACGTTTGAAAATTACCCTCTGCCTGGGACGATGATCAATTTGGATGGGGCTGCATGCAGATGTCACATTCCCCTGACCACTTAAAAGCACAAAAATTATAAAGCATGAGTGAATGGATTTCCTGATTACAGATTACAAGAAATGAAGAGCAGACCAACTTTAGAGTTCGCCTGTTTTATAGTTTCATTTGATGAAAAATATTGTTTCACATAAAACAATTTGAGCATTCACAATACAATCTGTATCAAGGATAATAGAATCCACCTCGCTGGGTTACAAATTTCTAAACACTCTTATTAAAACTAGTATAAATACATAGAACTTCAAATGTGGTGTTAGCAGAAAAAAATTTTTTTCTTTCCAGTTAACTTGAAAACACTTGCTCCACTTTTTTTTTTCTTTTAATTGACTCCTATTTTAAGAAGTTGTAAATCCAAAGAACATATTTCTGGCTTATGATGTTGTGAGGAGGACACTTTGCCTTGTTTCACAGAGCTCAACTGAATGTGGAACTCTCTTTGAGCCCAAAGTTTGGAAACTTTCTCCTATTTGGAGGTTTAGACATTATGAGTCTTTTCACTTCATTTTTTTCCTCCTAGACTTTAAATTAGAAATACAAGCATATAAAACTAATCAGCACAAAACAGAAACTAGTTCTCATGGACCAAGGTTAATCTTTTTCATCGGCACTGTCTTTTCTGTAGTCACTCAAGTCATCCTCTTTGACTATTCCCCCCGCCTCTTTCAAATCCATATCCAATTAGTTACCAAATCTTGTCAATTTTTCTTCAAAAAGGCCTCTTTCCATTTTCACTGCCACCATCCTACATTAAGCTTTCACTGCCATCTGACTAGGTCTTTCCATAACCTGCTGTTTGGGTTCCTGGTCTCTAGTTGAAGGGTTTTTCAGCAGGCCTTACAATGATGGGCTGCAAGAAGATTGCTCCTTGAAGCTGTATGCAAACTTCCGTGCATATGTGTGATCATAAAGCTAATAAACACTCCCAAGATGTTCTATACAAAAAAATCTTTCTCCGGTGCTTCTTCTCTCATGCTCCTTTTTCAGATCACACTTAACTCTAGTGGGTCAGTGCCCTGGCTTGGCTCTCAGAGGGGGACACAGTTTGACCTGCCCTATGTATATAACCTAACTTCCAATGGCCACAGCCAAGCTCACCATCCTCTGAATACATCTGAGTCTTTGCTCTAGCAGGTCAGTAACTGGTAGTGTTTGACTTCCTGTTTAACTCAAAATTCATTTTTAAGGATCAGTTAAGGCCCAGGGCTCTCATGATACCTTTCAGACAACCTCAGTCCACCTTGAACTCACTCTCCTCCCAAACCCTGCACAATTAGAGGCTAATACTACACAGAGCACTCACCTATTATGTGTTTCAAATGCTCACAAAACACATAGACAGATTAATGTGGAAAAACTAAAATTATTCAGAAACAGCACTACAAGTCAAGTTATGAGGGAACATGGGATAAGAACTGAAAATGTAATGTGTAACTCGGTAATTTCAAACATCAAGGTGATGACCAAGTACACCGCGGAGACAAACTGCTTATCAACCACATAATATAAAAATCAGAAAATCATGCAAGTGGCCACCTACTAAATTATGTTAATAGAGAGCTAATTGAAGCTTCTTTTTTCATCTGCTGCACCTGTTAATCATTTCCTAGCAAATTACCTTAGTTAAACATAAGCAGCAGAATCAAATAAAGTAGAACTTCCCCCTAATGAAGAAGAAAACTCGGAGACCCTGGATCTTTTCTTCCACACTGACAAGTGTCTACTACCATGGGTTGCCTCTATGTCAAGATGAATTTCAGTAACAATTTACCCACACAGAACTTTCTACCAAAAGATGGGTTGCATGCTTTCCTAGGAAAAAGAATGGTAGAAGGGTGGCAATTAAGAGTGCACTGGATTTTACTAGATGGTTCAGAGAGAGGCTTCTTGGAGAGAGGGAATTCATGACAGATCTCAGAGTCATGACTGTGTTTGAGAAGGATGAGGATTCCTGTGAAGGCGAAATATAGGTCATTTCAGGGGATGCAGTTTTCGGAAGCTGGGAAAGTAGGCTTGGCTAACACAAGCCTCTTGGGTCATGCTAACTTTAATACTGGAGACTTGATACTAAACTTTTGCTAAACTTTATACCATAGATAAAGAACAGCCAAAGTTGTGTATGAGTAGGAAGTGGCATCGTTAGCTGTGTGTCGAGAAAAAGGCAAGAGTGGCAGCAGAAGGGAGACATTAAAGGGTAAGACTGTTGTGAGGGAGCTTAGTTAGGATGCATCTGCCAGGGAGCACATGAGGAATGAGGTCTGAGGGAAGCGGCAGCCTTGCAAGATTTACAAGGCAGATGGGCGATGAGGACAAAGGAGGATTAAGCAGATAAATGCAGTTCCTCGTCATGAGGTCTCCATTAGAGTTTCTTCAACTATACTGCGCCTTGGTTTTTCACACGCTAAGCAATGATTTCATTAGTGTGAGAGAAGCATAAAAGTCATCTGAATCAGAGACTCCCACGTATTTTCCCGAGGCAGCCATCACCAACATGACCACGCAATATTAACAACGGCAAGCATTTTAGATGGTATGAATGACCAAGCGCGTTAACATCACGCATCCACAATACGTACCCAGAACAGTACATGCGCCTACGCAGTGTGTTGGCTATTACACATGGATATAAAGCACCTTTCATCCTTACAACAACAACCCTGTGAGGTGCTAAGAGTATCCTTGGGTTACATGAATAGAAAGCTGAAGAACAGAAAGATCCCGTAACTTGCCCAACGGCAAACAGCTATCAACTGGTTAAGCCATGGTTTGAACCCAGCAGTGTGTCCAGAGCCCATGCTCTGAAGCACAACCCAGACCTGCTCCTTGGAACAGTGGCATACTCTGAGATTCTGAAAACCCTTCTCTATTCAATCTCATCCTAAAATTCCAGGAACACAAAGGAAGAGAGGAAACAAAGTGGGAGACCAGGGACATGAGACTCAAAGGGGCCCTGAAGGGTCTTCCCTGCTGGTCCAGAGGTTAACACGCCATGCTCCCAACGCAGGGGGCCCAGGTCCGATCCCTGGTTGGAGAACTGGATCCCACATGCTGGAACCAAGAGTTTGCCCGCCGAAACAAAGATCCTGCAGGCCACAATGAAGAGCCGGCAGAGTCAAAATAAAACATGTATTTTTAAAAAAGGGGCCTCTTAAGTCAGAGGTGATGTGGAACATAGTCAACTTTGGCGTCAAAAATAGCAATTCTGGTTCAAAAGACACTGGACTTACATAAGGGGCAACGTTCCAAACCATATTTCTAGTCTCCTTCTGGATAAATAAATATTTACAAATAGGAAATATTGGGTTTAGCTACACTAAATGCCAGAGAAGCTGTTTAACTTTCAGTGTGCTATTTTGAGCAGATGATTAACTATGCTTTTAAAGGTAGATTCTGAAATATTTTAGTCAATAATCTTCTCCCCTGTAATAGAGGGTAAAGACGTTTACCTACTGACCATCTATTTAAGAGACCAGCTTCATCATCAAAACCACTCAACATGATAGGAAAATGCCCAGTATCTTATAGTATCCACTATTAGGTATCTGAAAAAGAATTTCTAATATATAGGTTATAGAAATCACTTTATTTAGTACTTTGTTAATGGCATTTTATTTTTGGGAATTTGGAGCAAACTGCCACAGGAAAACATTAAGTTGAGCATAGTGCTAAACCTCTGATGTATTGATTTTGTTTTTACTTCAGCCAAATGTTTTTCCCACTTAAGTTTCTTTTTTTTTTTTCTTTCAACAGAACAATTCTGAAAACATTTATGGCATACAATCTTGTTAAACTAAAGATGTTATATATATAATAATGTTCCCTGAAGTGAAGTGAAGGTTGCTCACTCGTGTCCGACTCTTTGTGACCCCATGGAGTCCATGGAATTCTCCAGGCCAGAATACTGCAGTGGGTAGCCTTTCCCTTCTTCAGGGGATCTTCTCAACCCAAGAATCGAATCCAGGTCTCCAGCACTGCAGGTGGATTCTTTACCAACTGAGTCACAAGGGGAGCCCAAGAATACTGGAGTGGGCAGCCTATCCCTTCTGCAGCAGATCTTCCTGACCCAGGAATCAAACTGGGGTCTCCTGCATTGCAGGCAGATTCTTTACCAACTGGGGCTATTAGGGAAGCCCAATAATGTTCACTACTATCAATTAATTTTACATTTGACCTTTAAAAAGTTTTAAGTTAGTTTCCAATGTCAGGACATTGCTTTGTGTCCCAAATAAACCTACGTCTTTTCATCTATTTTAATTGTAAACAGTAAACTGGCTCATATAACCCACTGCTCCATTGTAAGCAGCACACTTAAGATAGTTTTTAGTGGAAAAAACTGTGCCCTTCTAGTCTTCAGTCTTACATTCACTTTGCCCTGAATGCTTGAAACGCTGTTAAAAGCAACAGCAACTATAAGTTATCCAGCTGTTGTAAATCACAATCAGGTTTTATTTTATTTTTTTTAGGGGAAAGGAGATCTTTTTCATGGGATGGCTCTAAGGGAAAAGGCAACCACAAAACATTTAGAGGTCAGAAATCTGGGAATAATGAAAATTTCAATATGCCTACTGCAGAATGGGGGCAAATCAGATTTCTGATTCTTATCCAGCTAAAGAGTCCTGATTACAGATTCTTAAAAGTAAAAATCAAGTCTCCACTCTATCTGGGGGTTTCTTAGGGAAACAATATAATAATGCATAATGTCAGACTGAGAAGAAACTCCTGTGAAACCTCAGTGTCTTTTGTGGTGTATTCTTAGAAAAATACCCCAAGAATACACCCAAGCCAAGACTATTCTTGGTTGTACCAGTTGGAGGGCAGCAGACATTCTAAACAGAGACTAGTCTCTTCAGCTTGACTAGGTCACCCTGATGATGAACCAGACCTTCATGAATTTCCTATTGACCCTACTCGTTCTTGATGTTTCTTGGTTCTGTTTAGAATCTTTTTGAGAAATTAACAGTCTATCTGCCAACTAGAACTTTAAACATTCAGCACATACAGTAGCCTCTGGATTGTGAGGCAGAAGTAAAGAAATTTTACTGGGTACCAAAGACTGGAGTCTGTGTCATAAAGCAGGTTTGTGTTGGCAGACCACTCTCATTTCTTTCCCAAGAGTCATGTGGGTCAGGCATTCTCGTCCCGATTTTTGACAGATGAGGAAACTGAGGTTCCGGGAGTTTTTAAGGCTTGTCAGTAAGTGAGAGAGCTTTGATTTGAATCCAAAGCACAAGCTGCTTCCACGACATCATTACGAAAGCCAGATGTTTCAGATTTAGAATGCATCCATGAATCTTCCCTACTCTCAGAATAAAGTCTCCATTTGCAAATAAGAAAAAAGTTGACAATCTGATGTTTCCAGGGCACAAAGACACACAAAATATCGTTCTGTTCTGAGGACTGTCTTACTGAAGGGATAGTTTTTCACTGCACCATAAAAATGAGATGGAACCTTGCTATCTTAAAAAAAAAAGTTCCACTTAACAATGAATGATAGATAGATTTATGACTCACTTAATTGTTCACTTCTTGCGATTTGGGGGCTGTCTCTTTGCTAAAAAATGAGGGGGTGTCTTCATTATTGACACAATTGCTCATTCTTTCAGTCATTTTTCTAAACAAAAATATTGAGACAGTTCAAATTAGAGAGAACGTGACAGAAGAGAAAGAATAATTACTTGTGGTTTTAACATTTACACAACTGCTGCAAACACATCAGAAGATGATAATGTTCGAACGAAACGTGTTGCACTGCACTGCGCTCCCTTTCTGTCTGGGATTTATTAATATCTCCTCTCTACTCCCACCGTCTAGGGTAGGGGCCGTGGCAGGCATCTGATTGGTGAAGCCTAGTAGAGCACTACTCACACCCTGCACATTTCATAAATATTACTGGGACTAGATTAAACCCAGCTTTATTTTTTGCTTAGGAAGTCAAGAATATAGATAACTGTAATACTAACAAGAGCCAACATCTTTTAACAAGCACTTACTCTAGGGCAGAAAGTGTGCTCAATGCTGCTGTGTATTGATGATCTCATTTAATTTTCACCACAATCCTGCAATGTGGGGATTCACTGACTTTCCAAGGACAACATCTTCCCTAAAGTAACTTGAACATCATGTATTTTTCTTGGTTATTTTATTATTCTGAATATCTGCCTCTAAAGTATTTTTCCCAAATTACTGCATGAGCAAAACTTTTGCTCCATGATTTTACAGTTTTCTCCGAGCTGCTTAATACCAAAGGTTTCCTTTACATGATTGTTATGTAAATTAATGTTATCATGTTTTAATAGGGAAATTGAGCACAGATTTAGATTTACCATTATTACCATGGGCTGCCCAGGTGGCTCAGTGTTAAAGAATTCGCCTGCCAATTCATGAGACCCAGGAGACTTGGGTTCGATTGATCCCTGGGTCAGGAAGATTCCCCCCGGAGGAGCAAATGGCAACCCACTCCAGTATTCTTGCCTGGAAAATCCCACAGACAGAGAAGCCTGGTGGGCTACCGTCCATGGGATCACAAAGAGTAGGATGTGACTGATAATATAATATTATTATATCATCATAACCTAATATAGCAGGGATTTCTTTTTCCCCCTTACAGTACAAATACAACAAATCAGTTCTTTGTCATAACTAGAGATTGTAAGTGGAGTCTAAGGTCAAAAAATTGTGAAAGGAAGGCACAGTGTTTAGTAAGACGATATTATGTTCAGTTACTATAGCTGAAATGGGGCAATAATGAATGAGCTGAGTGAATCCTTAAAGGACACATCTGTAGATGACAAATTGAACCTATTTATACAAGGTTTTGGTGCAATACAGTTTCCTTTGTGTGCTGCTCAGTTGCTTCAGTCAGGTACGACTCTTTGCAACTCTATGGATGATAGCCCGCCAGGCTCCTCTGTCCATGGGATTCTCCAGGAAAGAATACTGGAGTGGGTTGCCATTCCCTTCTTCAGGGGATCTTCCCGATCTAGGGATCGAACCTGGGTCTGCTGCATCACAGGCAGATTCTTTACCTCTGAGCCACAAGGGAAGCCCCTGAGTTTCCTTTCACATAAACTAAAGGAACATATTTGATCTTTCAAATATGAGACTTTCATGACTGTATACTTAAAACTGAAATTCAAGTGAAACACACTATATAAGCCTAACTAAAATTTAAGACTGGCAAAGGTTTGTCTAAAAACAGCACATTATACTCTTGGCCGAAAGCCTTGAAGCCCCAAAAAGTCCCCAGTAGGTAAAACATTGATTTCCAAGAGGGGTTTTTTTAACCACATCCCTCCGTCAGGATCTGCTGTCTATTGATGCAGTTTCATATCACTAATGATTTTGAAAAGAGCTTCTGTATTATCTCCAAATAAAATCTTATGGTGATGCCAAAAGCGGGAAAAAGAGAAACCAACATTGTGCAAGGAAAAAAAAATGCTGAGAGGAAAAAAGCAAACGTTGACTAAAACTAATAATTTAGGGAGGAAATGTTAACTGCATGAATCAATATTAAAAAGACCAAAATTTTATTATCAATCACACTCTTAGGTTAAATCAGTGGGATATGAGTGAAGAGACCAATTTTCACATTGCTTTACTGAATATAATAGAAAGGGGATAAACAGGATCCAATTTATGAGGTCAGAAATCACTGATATAAAAAAGCCTCTAAAATTTGCTGAAATGCTCTCCAGGGAAGTTACAATTTGAAATTTTGTTTTTCCTTCTGGAAATCAAACTCTTTAAGAATTAATTCAAACCAAAGGGGATGAAAGTAGATTGTGTCCTGACTTAGCTTATAACATCCACTTGTCTTCTCTTCCATCTGCCTCTCTCATTTCAACATGGCCTCTACAGAATGGCGTCAAGGTTCCACTTTATCTAAAATCTGCCAGGTCTTATATTTGGGAAGTGGACACTGGTTTTCTCGGCAGTGGCTGATTGTCACGTGCTGTAGGTTATCCAACTAGAGGACAGTATTTTTTTTTCTTTTAATAAAACTAGATAGCCTTGGTTTGGGTTAAAAATATCACTGTCACTGAATCGCATAGATAGTAATAAAGCAACGCTGTTGGATCTTTATTTATGTTTTGGGTGAACTCCCAAGGTAAAATTGAAAATGTGCTCAGAATTCTTATTCAGAACAACTGAAACTAACATAATACTGCAAAAGAATCCAACTTAGCTTTTATTCACAGGCTGCTTAAGAAATTTTTAAAAAGTAATATAAAATTACATTTTTATACTAACAAAAAAGTTTTGTTTGAGAGTAACTAAATGGTAATCTCCTTTTCTTGAATACTGATTCTGAAGTTGTGTTTTGTTAGGCAAAAAAAAGGTAAACTTGTTAAAGCCAATTCTCTTAAACTGAATTTTTAACCATTTCTCATCGATATTTTAAATCATTGAGTAAGAACTGCAGAGTAGTCTACTTGATAGATAAGGAAGTCAGCCAAGAAAATTTTGATAAGTATTTTCAAAAACAGATAGTTGTAAAGCAATGGTATTGGTCATAGAATAATTAAACATTGTTATGAACTTTTCTCATTTAGTTCTATTTTATGACATGCTAAATTTTTCTTTTCCAATGCTAAATGAATTACAAAAATGTCATGTTGGTGAATTTTTATGATTCTATGATCATAAAACATTACATGTAAATGGACCCTAAAGACTTTTGTGTCTTATCCCTAATGTGAGTACTACGTTCAGAAGCCCAAAGTATTGCCGAGTGGAGTCTTTTGAGAGTCTGGAAGCCAGGTCTCCTTCCTCAGCCACTGCTCAGTGGTTTATCTACAGCGGCACACTGCCACCAACAAGTCTCCATGTATTTAGCTGATACAAATTAAGCATTCCAGAAGTGACAATGCTTGACAACCAAATGCATAAAATAGTAAACAATTAACAATCAAAATAAGGAAACAGCTGTTAGTTTCTTTTTATATAAAATTATCTCTAATTTACAATAAATGCCAATTAAAATTATTAACCAATATACATAAATATCCTTTGCCTTATTGTCAAATAGCTATGTAGACTGTACAATTCTCCTGACTTTTCAGAGAGATGCCTAAAGGATTTTCTTTCTGCTCCTTGACCACCCCCCCTTTTAAAAAAAAAATCTCAATCAGGAAACAGTACATCCTTGAGCATACTGGTACTTTCAACTCAATAAAAAAGCAATTATGTCATGAAAACAAAGGGCATCAATAAGAAAATGAATAATCCAACACAAGGCACTGCTGTGCTAACGATTAAGCCTAATGAATACAGAAACTCAACTGAACTTGATCTTACACTCATCTGTAAGCACTAAGAGTAGCATGTTAAAAGCTTTAATGTACAGAGATATGACAAAATGTAATTTTAAAAGCAATGACTTTCAATTTTGGCTCTTGAAAGTAAAGCATTAAATAGTGGATGAATAACTGTCAACTGAAACCTACAAATGTCACTATTACTAACGTATTATAATGACTTGGTGCCTATTTCTCTTGCATCAAGAGTACAAACCCATCCTGTTTCTTCTTTATCACCTCTCACCTTCATGTATGAAAGGACTTCAACTTAAGCAATAAGATGTTCATTATTTCAAGAAGAAACTTGTGATGGTCAGAGGTACCTGCCTTTGTTTTATTTTCTGATATATATCAGCCCTTCAGGTTTTCCATTAGGTAAGTTAAAGTTTGTTTAAAACTTTACTGGTTAATAGTGCTCAGCCATTTAATCAAATAATGAATTCATTATTCATTATCTACAGTATCAGAAGATTATGTTATTTCTGTGAATTACAGATCAAGGGTATATCTTTTTATATTTAAAATTACATTATTTCTTTGAAGTATTTTTTCTTTTTTTCCACATAAACAGTATAAAAAATTTATGTCTAGAAGATCAAATTTTCCTTTATTCAGCTAACACAGATTTACTGAATATCTGCCATGTCCTTGCTCTTGTATCTTGAGCTGGGAATACTAACTGAAGAAGACAGTTTGCCCCCAGAGGGAAGTGTCCAGGAGACAGATGTATGACCAGATAATGTAATTACAATGCAAGGAGATAAACAATGTAGGCAAGAGAGGTGCCTAATTCCTTCTGGAAGAGTCAGGAAAGGATTTCCTGAGTGGTTGGACTGAATTCTGCAGGATGACAGGCAGAGCTCAGGAGCATGAAGTAGGAGAATGTTAAGAAAGCACACACAAAGGCAAGAAGCTGTGACGCTGTTTAGAAAGTGGAAGCATAATGCGGTTAAGAACATGCACTCTGGAGACAGACTGCCCGGGTTCCATCCTGGGCCATTACTTAATCTCTCTGTGCCTTAGGTCCCCTGACTATAGAAAGGGCATAATATGGATATGTACATGAAAGGGCTGCTATGTAAATAAAAGGTTTTTTGGTGTGTAAATCACATAGTAAGAGCAATTTAGATGTTTGCTATTATTAGAGCTTGAGTGCGGGGTTCTTGATGGCAGTGGCAGAAAGTAAGAAGGTTGAAGACCAGAGAGTAGGGATGGGCCAGAGATAAGAGCGTGCGAGCATGCTATTGCTTCAGTCGTGCCTGACTCTTTGTGACCCTATGGACTGTTGCTGCCAGGCCCCACTGTCCATGGGATTCTCCAGGCAAGAATACTGGAGTGGGTTGCCATGCCCTCCTTCAGAGGATCTTCCCGACCCAGGGATCGAACCCCGAAACTTTTATGTCTCCTGCATTGCAGGCAGATTCTTTACCACAGAGCCACCAGGAAAGCCCAGAGAGATAAGAGGGTCATGGTTAATTATGAAAGAGCTAGGAAATCACTGCTGGAGTTTAAGCATCTGAATGATGACCTACAATGAGTTTAAGGCTTTGATAAAGACTAATGGGGAGTCTCAGAGAAGGCAATGGCAAGCCACTTCAGTACTCTTGCCCGGCAAATCCCATGGATGGAGGAGCCTGGTGGGCTGCAGTCCACACGGTCGCTAGGAGTTGGACACGACTGAGCGACTTCACTTTCACGTTTCACTTTCATGCGTTGGAGAAGGAAATGGCAACCCACTCCAGTGTTCTTGGCTGGAGAATCCCAGGGACGGGGGAGGCTGGTGGGCTGCCGTCTATGGGGTCGCACAGAGTCAGACACGACTGAAGTGACTTAGCAGCAGCAGCAGCAAAGGGGAGTCTGGAGTGGGATGCAATATGAGGTCAGGAGATGAATTAGGGATCTCTGGAAATAGTTCTGGAGTGCTGCTATGAGCCTGAACCAGGGCAGTGAGATAGGAATGGAGAGAAAGGAGGTGGATTTAGGAAACACCTTGGAGACATCTGGTAAGCTGTTAAGACCTGATGACTCCCTGGATGGTGGGATGAGGGAGGGGCATAGTGCAGGGAGTGAGTGGATGCAAAAGACGCTAGACTTGATGGCTGAGCTGAGAGGGAAGGATGCTTACTTCTTTGGTCCCTTGGTTTTAAAGAAACACAATAAACATTGAATTTACTTCCTTTCCTCGTGAGACTATACTCTTTTTGCAAGTTGAGATGAGTAGATACTGAAGAAAATTGGACTGAAAAGGGTTTCCTAGGTGGAGGCTAGTGGTAAAGAACCCATCTGCCAACTCAGGAGACATACAAGATGCGGGTTCAATCCCTGGAAGAAGACACAGCAACCCACTCCAGTATTCTTGCCTGGAGAATCCCCACGGACAGAGGAGCCTGACCAGCCACAGCCCATAAGGTCGCAGAGTTGGACACGACTGAAGCAACTGAGCATGCACAGACTGAAAAATATTTTAACTTAACTGGAGAGTCCTGCCACTTGACCTCAGAGTTTCTAACTTTATCTGAGACCTTGAATTTCAATGACAATATTCAAAATTTGGAAGGTATCTTTTGGCCGTTTTGCTTTAGTTTTCTTTTCTGAAAATGCAGAGACGTTCTGACTGGCCTTGTTTCCTTCGGTGTTATGTGATTCTCTGACATCAGCACCAATATATTCACTCTGACATTTGATACAGGCTTGTGCGAGCAAGAAGGGGCAGACGGCTGAGTCTGTGGGCAGGACATAGCAGCTAAGCTTAAGACTCAGTGGCATCTGCAACAGGTGTTCTGTGGAACCAGAGTTAGAAAGGGCTTCTTCCTCTATTTTTAAAAAGTGGGGAAGTAACTCTTTCATAACTATACAGAAACTGACTGTTATATGCTCCTCACTAAAAGATACAATCATCAATATACAGTATTTATCATCATCAAAGTGGACCAACTGAGTGTTGTTTTTTTAACTTCCTTCCATTTTTGACGTAGAAGATTCCTGAGTTATGGCAGCAGTCCTGAAGTTGGGGAATGAATTTGCTAAGCCTACAAGATTTTTTTAGTTCAATGACGTGATAGCCTATATGTGGCTAACTTTTATGTTTACAAGATTGAGTGTCTTCTTTCTCCCCAGAGGGCCATTTAACTTAGTGGACTGTCAGGGAATTGACAATGACAGTATAATTGAACAACGCTTATTTTCAGTATAGAATTCTAAAGCATTTTAGCTATTAGGCAGTAACAAGAGGCCACGTCATCAAAGATGAGTACCCGTTCCCCAACTCCACATGTTTTTTCTATTAACTTTCATCACTGTTATTGGTTATTCTCATACAAGCAACCAAACCGATGCATCAAGATACTGAATAAAATATCATAATATCTACACTACTCTTGTTTACCTTTTTATTGGACTTTGAGACAACCCAGTTTTCAGCCCCACCACCCCTCTAGCCATAGTGTCTGGCAGAGACTTGAATCCTTTGGTCTATAATTTTCAGGCTACAAATCCTGAGGTTTTTTTTTTTTTTTTGAGGGAAAAAAAAGAGCCCTTTGTTTCAATATCCAGCAAAACAGTATATTCAGTCTAATCATTAATCTGACTCTACCTAATCCTGAAAAGCTAGATAAAACAGGAAGTCAGGACCATTGATTCTGTCTGTTAACCCACTAGTTCTTACACTTTTTCTTCATTACTTACTGAATTAATGAAGAGCCAATACCAGAAATAAGAAACACGACTCCCAAGTGGACATATTTATAAACATGTTTCTCTATGCCAATTTTTTATCTTCTTTCTTATAATTAACAGCCTATTATAGCTGAACCTGGCAAAATATTTTAACTTGGCTGTCCACAGATAGTTCAATAAACTTGAACTTTTTTGATATTTCAAACATAACCTTGTGTTATCATGCCTGCCTCCTGCTATTTTAAATGTATAGTATGTTCTACTGCAGGAATTACCATGGTTACTTGTTATGCCGATAGTGAACTGCAGTTAGCATTAGAAAGCATTGTGCTGTCTTACCTCTGCATTGGAAATGACATCGGCCTCTCAGTAATCACTATAATACGAATTAACACGGGACCCTGGAGAAATGTGACTGTGAGACCAATTGGCTACAATGCAAGGGGTTCTTAAAGAGCTGAACTGTATTTAATGTGCCTTTTTGAGAGGTACACTGTGTTTATATTCTCTAAGAACTCATTTTAATCCCAAATGTGGTTTTATTTTATTAACAGTATTGTTGAATGATTATAATCTCACTCCTTCCTTTTCTTTACATATTCTCCTTTAGAAGTATCCAGGCGTTCAGTACTTTGTGTAGAAAGTGATTCGCATTTAATGTGAAATAATTTACAAAGGACGTGGCTTGTCAGTTTTGCTAAAGGTACTCTGGCAGCCACCAGAGATGGTACCTAGGATTAAACTGATTTGATCAGAACCCCCAATTCTGCTTATGTTGACTAGCTGAAGCTTTATTATGGAAAGGTCTACTTAATAAACAGTCATAGTTGTTACTATCCAATCACTCCTGCTTCATCAAAATGCTTTAGAGATTCTTGGGGCCATTTTCCCATGCGTCTCCCTGATCTCTCAACTCTGTGGAAAAGACTCGCTTCTGCAGATCACCAAGTACAGGGCTGCTCAACAAGGGCGTGCACTCCAGCACTGGGCCTCCACTCACCTGCACTGGTGCCTGCACCGGACGCGAGGTCTCCACCCATCAGACCACCTGTGGGCGAGAGAGGACGATCACAAGCAGCACAGCCAACGGCCCACGGGGCAGCGCGCTGTACCTCTAGCAACTGCAGTATTCTTAGGGTTCTCCCAAGAGTCCTAAATTTCTCAAGTGTTACCTAGGTCAGATGGCTGACATTTGTTTTACTGAGACATGCTGTGCTCAAACACTAAAAATACATTCTATCACTGACATTTTGCAACATCTTTTTGCCTAAGAAAGATTACCTTTAAAAAAAAATCTAGTCAAAAAAATCTAGTCTTTGAATGGTCTCTAAATGTTTACTGTATTTTTACATTTAGTTTTCCTAAGATTGCATTTTCTAGAAAGTGAAGAGTAAAGTTTATTATATACTCAAATAACCGTATATTTGATGTTTAATTTTTTGTAAATATATTTTATACAATTAATTCTGTGCAATGCTAATTGCCTAGCACTTTGGTTGTTTCATGAATCTTCTAACAATGAATGACTTCCTTTACTACCTGAATCTTACTAATACAATAAAACAGGCTTTATTGGCCACAAATTTAGAGACATATGTTTATTCACTGCTAGCTTAAGAAAGCAGGTTAAAATTCGGCAATCTGCATTTATGGGAGTTAGGATGTTTCAAAAAGATACTGAACATAGTAATTAGTTTTACTTTTTAAGAAACAAAATTCAGCTAAAAGAACAGAGTATCAGTGAGATTATTTTCTAATTGCTATTATTATTATTTGGTACTGGGTTTGGAATTAGAAGAAAATGTTCATTACATTTTAGGAAAGAGTTTATTATTTCCAACCAAATAAATATTTTGGAAATAAACCAGGAGATTTTTTTAAAATAAATGATCATGAGTTCATCAAATAGGAAATTCAACAGCATTTGAGTATGATCTAAAAGGAATACATATAGTTATTGAAAATGCTTATGAAAAATTTCAACATATTCAGAAGTAGGGATAACAGCATAAGTCCTTTATACATATCTCTCAGATTTAAGATTTATCAAGATTTTTTTTAACGTGGCTGATTGTATCCTCTACATGAAGTTTCTATACTAAAAAGTAATACACATTTAATTCTAAGGCAGATATAAGTATTCTGAAGGAAAAATTCTTCTGTGGATAAATTACTTTTAATAAAAAGTATGTCTGAGACATATTAAAATTCCCTATTAAGTGCTTTTTAAGAAATAAAATATAAATGTATAATGATTGGCTGTACACAATTTAGAAATTCAATTTTGGAGCTTATTTTAGAAATATGAAGGATTTATTCAGTTATATTCAACTCATATTTACTGAGTTCCTACCGGGAACCTGACAAGCAAGAGGACATTCTTTCCTTCAAGGTCCTGTAAGTCCAGTGGGGAAATGGACACATACTCAATACAGTAAATCCTATTGTGTATCACTTGATCTGAATTCTAAGAATGGCCAAACTTCTCCTGAGCAAAGATTTCTTTTCTCTGAGACACTGTGAATTGTATAACCATAAGAATCTCCTGGAATTATAGACACAAATTTACGGCAGTTGTGTATGTCCTTGTGATGTGCTCTTATCTTCATTTCTGACTTAGTTTTGTTTTTAATTCAGTTCTTATAAATTATGCTATAGCATCACATTTCTTCTCTGCTTTAAGTCCTCTGTGCTATAAGTTACTTGATTGATAAATAAAAAATTGGCCAAAATAATAAATAACTAAAGGAGATAAATGCAATCAAGGGACACGGGAAAAAAATCTCATGGAAAAGGTGATATCTGGCTAGAAGTAAGAGGGAAAATGGCATTTTAGGCAAGAGGAGAGGAGAAACAAAAGCATGGAGACAGGATATTTGGTGTTCTCTTTGAGAAAGTAGGCGGTTAAAATATAGCCACCTGAGGAGATGGGTGATAGGCTAAACATATAAACTGCAGGTCATGTAAGATTTTGAAAGATAGGCTAACAGGGTTAGGTTTTATCATGTGGAAGACCTAGATGGGGATAGGTATTAAGTGATGAAGGGACGTAACAAATGGAAAGCTGGAACGCTCAATATCTTGTAGGTAAAACAGCCTTCTTTGCCAAAGGCAGCTCCTTCCAATGATTTGCCACTGTTGCGTTATTACGAGGACATACCTGTGTTACCTGCACTTGGGGGTCGATGTGTTACACCAGGAGACATACTATTCCTCTGCAGAGAAGGGTGGGCCAGTGGCAAAAGGTTGGGGTTTCCCAGTGAGCTGACGGGGTTGCTGTATACCAAACTGTTGTGGCTGGACACTGGGATGGAGACTGGCATCTCAAAGTTGGGAGGTGGAACAGCCTGTAGGAGCAAGAAAAACAAGCATGGGTAAGAGAAACGAAGAGAAACACAGCCCAGTACAGAGAGCCTTACTTTTCCAAGAGAAGTTTCAAATTCCAAACTGCTTGGTGTCTAAAAGATCATTAAGAAGAGCTCTCAAGATGTTCAGATCATAAACTGATTTCTTTAATGTGCTTAGAACTGTTTCTCTGCAACTATTAGAAAACGTTTCACTTTTGTTTAAAACAAAGCCCCATTTCATTAGACTCCATTGTCTTTGAATTCCATTCTATTAAGTGGTAATTGTTCATTTCTGATATCTGAATCTGGTGCCAGAAATGACTGCAAGATCAAAGGTACATGACTGTGATGACTTTACAGAGAAAAGGGATTAAAATGCACACTTGAGCCTTTGGTTTAATTGCTTATTGAAGCATATTTATGCAGAAGTTTAATGATATAAAATCATCTCTGGGCATGTGAATAGCATATATATTTTAATTATTATATTTAAAAGTCTGTCTTTTGAAAGTAACTCTAAAGATAATCGACATTTTAAGATACAGGGTTCAACAGAGCATGTATCATTCAATAATTCATACTTTAAAATGATAGTTCAGAATATACATCATACTTCACCTTTTGGGATATACTGACATTGACAAATGGCAAGACCTATATCTCCAATGAGAGAGTTGCAAACATTTAGCAAACTGTGTGGATGTCTAATTAGAGTAACTCAGGCCCCAATTATTGATTTTTTGATATTATTTTGGCAATATAACCCACACATGCTTATTTTTCTGCTGGCATTTGCTAGATAATCATAGTTGAAATATCCTCTCCTCCTCCTTTTTTTTTTTTCATTTTTAACATTATAAATGAAAATACTGTTTGAATATATTGCCAGAGGACTCATGGTGTCAGAGTATGAAGCATTCTTAATATAAAATGGATATATATATATGTGTGTATATGTGTGGATCTAGTATGTATTATTAGGGTTTACATAGAAGATTCCCTCAGGGAGTCTCTAATAACCCACTGTACAAATTTAAATGCATATGTGCCTGTGGCTCAAAGTTTTCTCTTTTTACTATTTTTTTTCTGTAATCCTAACATCACATTTTTTTTCTTTTTATTTCTCATTGATCAGCTGGCCTGCATCCCATGTGCTCTGCAGCAGTTCTCTGTTTATCCTGGTGATAATTACAACACTGTCCTCTTTCTCTGCCTCTGCTCCCTTATTCTTTACTTTTCCTGTTTTTCATTTCTTCCCTGATCTGGACATGGCAATACAGATAAGAACAAATGTGTCAATAACTCTTTTCATTTACATGTCTTTGATTCTTCATTGATTTTGGGGAAATAAAAGTATAAAAGTGTTATATTAACACAGATTTTATTAAGCTTTATCTGTAATAAACACGGTAACAAAAATAATTTTGGATAAACACCATGATATGATTGAATATAAATGTTTGATAAGACATCAAAGAATGATTATGTTCCCCAACTCCCAAAGCCTTTCAACAACAAAAAAAATTAGTGTATGCTGTAAAATAAATGTCTATAGAGTTAATAAAATACTGCATTCCCTTATTAAAAGGCCAAATAAGAATTACTCTAGCATACTTGAGAAAACAAAGTAACCTTCCAGGATTTCTCCATTTACCCCCGACCCCCTCTCCACTGCCCTGGGCCCAGGAGGCTGATGTCCCAGACTGCACCCAGGACATTCCCCTGGCCCTCCGGCTTCACCTGGGCCAATGAAGGCACCGGCAGAAGTACAGAGAGTCAGAGAAGAGAAGGCCGGATATGTTTCCCCTCTTGCTGGGCCAGGGGATGGCAGAGGCTGCCTTCCCCTAGTGAACAGCACAACCCCCTTTTGGTCCTCTTTCCAGTGACATAGATCTTACTGTGCTCTGATAAATTCTCCCTCCTCTTGCTCGTTCAGACCTACGTATGGTAATAGCTTCCAGGTTGGAAGCCCTAATGTACTTCGCTATTTCTTGAGTTTACCTGATCTCTCAGTTCGGTACAGTTGCTCAAGTTGTGTCCAACTCCTTGCGACCCCATGGACTGCAGCATGCCTGATCTCTACTCGTCTGTAAACAGACCCTTTACTAGACTCTCTTCCATTACCCTTCTGAGTTTGCCATCTGTTTTCCACTAGATCCACAGTAGTAACTCTAGATCTAGAATTGTGGTACACTCTGCAGGTGGGCTATCTCCTTGGGGGGCATTCTGGAAACTTGTGGGTGTCAAAGATTGAGCTGGTATTTTCCTGGTTGGTAGATATGCTGTGGTGATGGTTTAGTTGCTCAGTTGTGTCTGACTCTTGCGACCCCATGGACTGTAGCCCGCCAGGCTTCTCTGTCCACGGGATTTTCCAGGCAAGAATACTGGAGTATGGGTTGCCATTTCCTTCTCCAGGGGATCTTCCTGACCCTGGGATTGAACCCAGGTCTCCTGCACTGCAGGCAGATTCTTTACCGACTGAGTTACCAGGGAAACCCCAATATGATATGCTGTATATCCTATTATATGTGGGGCAGTTGTACACAACAAAGAATTGTCTCTTATCCCATCCCACCTTCAAATGCTCCACTGGACATTCATGTGTATGAAAAACCTTTTAAATAATCATCTGAGTCAGAACTAACTTTGTTCTGCAAACACAAGGTATTTTTAATACACTGAAACACAGATTTTTTTTTTTTTTTTATGCACTGAAATTCCCAGAAATGCAATTACTGTGTATGGCAAGGGAATGTTCCACTTTGTTTGGTAGGGAACTTTGGAAAATCGTGTCTCCAGTGACAGTTCTGCTCTTGTGACCTGGATTGGAAATCTGGCACACTGCTTTCTCTCAACTCACTCCATTAAAAAAAGTTCTCCTCACCACTTCACTAAAAATGCTCTCGTCATTGTCATGAATAACCTTCAGATTGCTAAATCCAACGGTAACTTCTTAGTTCTCAACAGGGACGCAGTTGATCACTGCTTCTTGATAAACTTCCTCCGCTTCCACAACCCTGGATTTTCCCTCCTATTTTGATAGCTGCTCCTTCTCAGCTTTCGTTTCTGGTTCATCCTCTTCTCCCTGCTCTGTGAATGTAAGAGTGCGTACTCAGTCATGTATGACTCTCCGTGACCTGATGGACCATAGTTTCCCAGGCTCTTCTGCTCATGGGATTTTCAGGCAAGAATACTGGAGTGGGTTACCATGTCCTCCTCCAGGGGATCTTTCTGACCCAGGGATAGAACCCTATTGCTAGCATCACCTGGGAAACTCGCGTGAAAGAGTACCATGGTCCTTTTTCTAGTTCTAGCTTGGATTTCTCTCCTGATTCCAAACTTGCATATTCAGCTACACTCTCAATATTTCTATTTAAGTGTCTGATAAGCATCTCAAAACTAGCCCCAGTCTAGCTCTTCCCATCTTCAGCTGCCGCTCAATGCTTTCCTTCGCACAGAATAAAGTTCTGGAGTCACCCCTGAATCTTCTCTTTCTCCCATACCCCACTTTCAGTCTACCCAGAAACACTATTGGCTTAACTTCCACATATAACCTCCAACCATCTCTCACCTTCCAGTGGCTGATTCTAGCACCACCATCTCTTGCCTTGATCACTGCAGTCACCTGCTCATAGCTACCTGCTTCTATCCTTGCCCTCCCTTTATTTTCAACCCTGCAATCAGACAGATCCTTTAGAAGCATAAATCAAGTGATGGCCCTTCTCTATTCCAAACCTTGCGTGAACTCTCATCCTAGTTGGAGCAAAGCCCAACGTCTCCAAATGTTCCACAGGGTCCTAATTCCAGTTTTCTCCTGGCTCCATTACTGATTTCCTGCCATCCTCTTCTCACCTCCCTCATTCTTGTCTTATTTCTCTGGTTAACTCCATCACTTTCTTCAAATTTCTGCTCAAAATCTGGTCTTTTCCATCAAGAACAGACTTGTGGTTGGCCAAGGGGGAGAAGGGAAAGGGGAGGGAAGAATTGGGAGTCTGGGATTAGCTGATGCAAAAAAATCATATATGTGATGGATAAACAAGGTTCACTCTATAGCATGGGCAACTACATTCAACATCCTGTGATAAACCATAATGGAAAAGAATATGAAAAAGAATAGATATATAACTGAGTCACTCTCCTGTGCAGCAGAAGTTAACACAACATTGTAAATTAACTACCCTTGAATAAAATAAAATTTAAAAAAAGCTAGTCTTCTCAAGGAAGCCCACCCTGACCACCCTATTTAATCCTGTTCCTGTTCCCACCCATCTCCTGATCGCTTTCTCTTCTTTTATAAGATCAATTAAGACAATGACCACTTAATGTCCCCCTTCATCAGATGCTAAAGCTCTTTTGCTAGGAGGTAATACGTAGCCTAGCCCACTTTTTGTTGTATTAATTGAATATTTTCATTCAAAGGATTTTTAGGAAGATACTATATGAATGTAAAAGTAAGGTTACAACAACTTACTGTGTATTATTTATTGAGCAGGCACTATACCGTAAATTATATACACAACATGATTGAAGCTTCCAACATCCCTTCGCTACGGATATAAACCTTCTTTTTTAAATTGGTGAGATTAAGTAAGTGATCCAAGGTCATGTAACAAGTGACTGAGCCTGTTGGTTTTGCTACTAAATGACTGTGCAACACAGTATACATTTTTGGATAGAAATAAAATATTTTGGTCAGAAATCATACTGTGAAGTGAGTATGGGCTGCATGTGAGAAGCTTATTATTTATGAACCAGGAACATAACAGACTAAATGGGTTCTTATGGGACATGGCTGAACACCATCTTAGGGTGTGTGCTTATGCCTACTGATGCCAGGGTGGGATGAGGGCTTGGGAAAAAATACACCTTAAAGAGTCCTTTTGTTCAAATTTACTCAGATTTCATATTTTAAAGCTCTCTTTTGCTTAAAAATGTTTTACTCTGTATTCACTATTACTGCTTATAAATGTTTAACTGGATACCTAAGGACCCCACTATAAGACTACTTCTCCCCTGAATATTCTGCAGAATATTGACTGTGTCTCAGTAGAGAACAAAGCCAATACCTTCCCCCACCCCGTGATTATTTGCATATCCAAAATAGAGAGGATGGTTAATAACCAATTAATGAATTCTGAACCACTCTACTAACCGATTTGGTAAAAGTCTCTCTACTCCTTTCTACCTCTGACCATCATCCCCAAATCATTCAGTTTCCAGGATTCTGGGCTATAAACAATTTGATAAGAGTTATTATAAAACTCTCTTGTGATTGCTAGACAGAAGTCAGATATAATTCTGATATTAGCATGCATGAATGTACCCATGTTTATAAGAAATTGGCATTTTTTCTTTTTCTTCTCAACTTTTCAAAATTAAGAAACTTAAAAGCATCTAGGTACTTCCCTGCTGGTCCGGTGGCTAGGACTCCACACTCGCAGTGCAGGGGGTCCAGGTTTGATCCCTGATGGGTGAAGCAGAGCCTACCTGCCGTAACTAAATATCCTGTGTGCCACTAGATGAGCCGGCACAGCCAAAACAAACAAACAGCATCTAAATTTAAAAAAATTTTGTCAAACAATGAAAGCCAGAAAGTCATTAAAGCCTCCAAACTTGCAAAGATTTCAGGGGCAGGCTCCAAATTTTAGAATCCCCCAAGAAAGGAAAGAAGAGAGAATTTCACGTGATTAAATAAGATGATATAAGTAGAACTGGCTGTATAATTTGCAGGGCTCTGGGCAAAATGAAAATGTGGGGCCCTTTAAAAAATTGCTAAGAGTTTCAAGATGGGGACGGTGCAGCACTTAAGCAGGCTTGGCCCAGGGAAGCAGGGCCCCGTGCAACTGTACAGGTCACACACCCACGCTGCGGGTCCCGGCTTTAGGGATACGGGCATGAGAGCTAAAACGTTTTTAGTTTCTATCCCTGAACAAATGGATCATGGTTACTAAAGTGAGTCACTGCGGTCAGAAAGGTATCTGAACTTTTATCCAAAACCCATGATTTCCCAAACTTACCACAAGGAAAAGTCCAATAAAATATTTTTAATAAAATATTTTTAGTTAATAGGCCCTTTTTCATTTAATGGGAATGACTGAACAGAATTCTTTTTTGGGGCCACAGCTGACACTCTCACTTATGAACAACCAGGACCAGCCTGCTGAGAACTAGCAGAGAAAGGAATCACACAACGCTGATGACTAGAGACTACACTTGGCAGGTGTGTGTGCTGTCGCTTCAGTCGTGTCTGACTCTTGGTGAACCCCTGGACTGTACCCCATGGAGTGCAGACCGCCAGGCTCCTCTGTCCATGGGATTCTCCAGGCAAGAATACTGGAGTGGGTTACCATGCCCTCCTCCAGGGGATCTTCCTGACGCAGGGATCGAACCCCAGTCTCCTGCATTGAAGGTGGATTCTTCACCCACTGAACCACCAGGGAAGCCCAGCGACCTCGCTTGCTGGTATCCAAACCCCTTCCAGGCTGCCCCATGACTGTGGCCGGTGCTTGCCACCCCCTCTGCCTGCAGCTCCTCACAATGTCTACACCGTGGGCACGCCCGTGGTCCTCTCTCAAGCACCTGCTTCCCCACCTCAAAGCTACGGAAGCTGAATTCAGTATCAAAGCAGAGGTCATCAGGTGGCCAGCCTCTCAACCTCCCTCTCCCGGCTGCTACTCTGACTACGTGTGCGAATCCTTCTGGCTCCCAGCCCATCCCCCTTCCCCGAGACGCTTCGCCATTTTATCCCCATTTCACCTACACGTCCAATCGTTTCCTTCTTTAAGTGTTCCTCCTCGGCATATAAATCACCTCAAGTACTTTTTCTACCCGCTCCTCGATCCTAGCTGCAGTCTTCTTTCTTGCTCTTCACGGTTCGTTATTCGAAGACAACACATCCACGCGTCCCCATTTCCACTTCCTCCCTTCCTGGTCCCTCTCGACCAATCCTGCTCTTGCCCTCGCCTCCCTTCAGCCCATTGCCTAATTCCTGGTTCCTCAAATGGAGCTGTTTTTTTTTTTCTCGCTGTGAAGCCCAGCATGAACCGTGGCAAACCCCACACGAGGAAATGCTGGTCGACGGGATGCCAAATCAGCCATGAATGATTTCATGTCATTGAGGAATATGGGCCAAAATGAGATGGTACCAACAGGTGACTGCGATATTAAATTCTCGATTTGAGAAGGGGAAACTCTTCAACCTGGGTCTCTGGAACAGAAAAACACCCTTGTAATGTTTTTAGAGAGGCAGAGACACTCTCTCCATACAAAGGGCAGAGTGTCCTTGCCCTGCTGTAAATGTTTTAGCAGCTGTGGAAACTTTCAACAAAATTTACTTCCAGCAACTAAACGCGATGTGCGAAAACTGGGCTTTTCATCGTGGAGACTGAAGCACTTACTAAAGAAGCGGGGCCTTGGAGGCACAGCCCGGAGCTGTATGGCTCCTTCTCACAGCTCTGCCTGTGAGCTCTAATGTGGTTTTCCATCCCCTGCCGCACGCCACTGCACCTCTTAAGAAATCATGTATCCTGATTTTGAACTCTTTGCACGACAGGATGAAATACGGTGAGGGAACCCAGGTATGCATTACACCTCTTTCCCCCTTGAGCACAGGGGAAATGATCCAATGTGCAAACATGGGCATCCTCCCAGATCTCTGGGGGTTAAAGCTCCAAACACACATGGAGAGTGACTGCCAGTTCTACACACATGCCCCTTTCCTCACCGTGCCGGGCATTCCTCCTGAGACACCTAACGTGCTTCACCTTAAAATCTTAACATTCACAAACGCGCCCAGCAGCTCTCAACTAGGGTATTATATAGTGAGAGAAACTCAGGCCATAGGAACTAAAACTTGGCCCAAAGGAGCTCCTTCTTTCCTTCTGCTGGGCAATAAAATCCTAGGAGATTTCACTTAAGAATGCTGGCTGCAGCAAGTATGCATTGCTGCCTCTGATAGGAAATGTTTCCTTTGACCAAGTACCCACTGTGGAAATGCTGTATGTGGTACTTGGTCTTATGAAACCTTTAAGAGTTTACAGCAGTTAGCTTTCCTTCATGATAGAGAGAATTAATAATTCTGATTCAACAAAAGATTTCCTGTGGACATTATTTCATTTCACAAAAGCAGCAGATATCTATTTATGAGGACATGAAGTTTAACAAGCATACAAAAGAAGTTTTAAGGGTTCAGTATAATCCAACATGGTCTGATCATGCACCTACTATGTGTAAAGCATTCATTTATCTTGTGAGTGTCATTGTGGGTTTGGCCTGGAGCTTTTGTCCTCAGATATCTGTACTTGTAATTGCTGAGGCCTGTTTTCACTACAGTCTCTCTCAATCCTCAGGTTTCAGATGTTTCCCTAACTTAGAGAAACTGTACTTTTTTGAGAAAGGAATTAACTACCTACTGAGGAGCCTGTATACAGTGAAGGTTCAGACACAAACATTCATTATTCAGAAAGTATGTGAACCTCAAGTTGTAACACTTTATGTCACACAATGAACATCACGTGATTGATGACAGAATAAAAGGTATGTACTTTCCCCCTCTATAATATGTGGGCAAACAAAATAATACATGCAGAGTTATTTCTCTTAAATATCTGGCAAGGCATATGATTGATTGTTAGGAATTTTCTGACTTGGTTAAGACAAAATTTAGCCAAATGTTAAAGCATGGAAAATGTTGATGTAGGCAAAGCGAATATTCTGATAAAGCTGTAACATCACCCCAGCACACAAACATGTTGAAATCTTACCATTAGGCTGTCATGCACTCCGCTTCCCTGCAGCGAGCATTAGCTTTAACCCCTCAGTGCTGCTGCTGAGTTTCATGTTTAGGGAGAGGGTGGAAGCTTCACTCAGGAACAAGCGTTTACTTGGGTGATGAGCTGATGAGCGGCAGTTTACTCGAGAGAATGGCCGTCTCACCTGTGTATCTGATCTCAGTTAAAATATATCTATTTTATAGTCAATCCTCATTCAGAAGGAGACTCTCATATTCGCGAATGCCTGGTGATTTGTGTGGACTGTGTGTTTAAGAGATTGTGTAAATTCTGGGTGGGTCACGAAGATCTTTCTCTTCCTCCTGTGAACTTGCTACCTCCAAATGAACTTCCGAATGGCACTTCGTTTCGATGACATAACTTCAGCAACCCTGAGGGTTTGCTTTCCAAGTGAACGGCCCTTGGAATGAGATGGCTATTTTCTGGGTTTGCCTTTGCAGCGTTGCTGAGAGAAAGCCCTCACTGAAAGGGTTAAGGGATGTTACTGCAGCAGTTATCAGCAGACCAGCCATCTACCTTTGGTACTTACAGGAATTTTATGGCTCTTGATCATATTATCAAATTCTTCATTAATTTTTTTGTATTTTTCTTCAGTGCGTGGGGTGAGTGCATAAGAGGAGTCGGGGTCGGGGCTTTCACAGCCTTTGTTCTCTTTCTTGTTCAAGGCCTGCCAGGTTCAGAGAAATATCAAGAGTAAAAAAAATGAAGGGTGTTTTGAGTACTTACACACAATCTTTGCCTGCTGATCATTAGATCAATATCTTCGTTAATTTTCCTGTACTTGTCCTCAGACTCAGGGCTGTGACCTACTGAATCGTCTGCATCAGGATCTGGGCTGTCACAGCCATTAAGGCCCTTCTTTCTCAACGTCTGAAATACATAATTTGGAAAGTTCAAACCTAGACAAAGGCTGTAAAAGACATTCAGGGGTGTCATAGACGTTCAAGCTTGCCAGTATTTTAGGTTATTACATGGGCTATATTACATGAGGGTAAAGAAACTGTAGAGAGAAAAGTGAGTCATTTCAACAATGCACTCATTACTACTCAAGGAAAAAAAGTAAAAGGGGAATATTCCTGCTGAAACCAAATTCAACGAACAAAAGATGGGATGAGGGTTGAAGTTCTATGATCTGGAATGCATACATGCTTCCAATATCTAGTGAGAGACAATCACAGAAGAATACAAGGGGGCAAATTGCAACACTATTTTCCCACAGAAAAATTAGAAGTTAGGGCATTACACAATGATTTCTGAAAATGTGATCATGACAAAAGCAGAAATGGTGGAAAGAGATCCCCGGTTGGAGCTGAACATAATGATTGGCACTAAAAGCATCCTGCACCCCACCTTTGGATATGCATTTGACAGCGAAAGGCGGTAAGAGAATCCAGCTAACGTTCTCCCGAAGAACCCATTAAGAATGTTTAGACACTGTGATCAAAAGGAGAATCCCTTCGTTTACTCTGGTTAGAGTTCTGTATGTGAAAATTTGTACTCAAGTGGGTAATACTGAGAAGTTGTCTGCCTGAACAGAGGCTGAAAGAAAAGTCGACACAGCTGAGCAGAGAGCTTCATTAGGAAGGAAGAAGTGTGTGTGAGTCGCTCAGTCGTGTCCAGCTCTTTGCGACCCCGTGGACCGTAGCCCGCCAGGCTTCGCTCTCCGTGGGATTCTCCAGGCAAGAATACTGGAGTGGGTGGCAGAGGATCTTCCTGACCCAGGGATCAAACTCAGGTCTCCTGCATTGCAGGCAGATTTTTTACCATCTGAGCCACCGGGGAAGCCCTAGGGTTTCATTATCATGAGCTAAGTAAGGAAGTCAAAGAACACTGCAGAGAGGTAACCAGGCCAATAACTACCACACTAGAACAGGCTCCTCCTGGCTGCAGCTCAGGAGGATCACCCTGCGACTGCCTCCTGACACACGAAAGTGAAAACTCAGTGCCTCGTCTCCAACCTCCTGAATGCACGTCTGCTCTAGTCTCAGCTGTCACAGAAGGATAAATACTCATATAACGCTGTAACACGAAAAGTATGAGGCAGGAGTCCTGAGTTTTCACTTTTCTTTTTTAAAAATTGATGGTTGTCAACTTAATTGGACACAATCCGAATTTACAGAGAGTTACGTTTTTAGAGATTATAAAACTTCTGATTAATCAATCACACAGCTTGCCATATACACTATTAACAGACTAGCAACTTTTCTGAATTTTTCTAGTACTACCAAATCGTTTCTAAAGAGCTGTGTACCTAAGTGTCTCTCATTCATAGAAAGTTCAGCAGAGCTCATCTTTATTAAAGATCAAATTCACATACAAATAAAGCAAGAGCTGCGACATCAAGCTAAGGAATTCAAAACTGAGATAACACTCCATTTTTAATTCATGCAATTGGGGAAAATAAGTAAAACAACATGAGTTAAAAAGGAGGTGTAAGTCTTAAAAATTTAAACTCCTTGGCTCTTATTGATGTGTAATACAAATGCAGTGCTTTAAAAATTAGTTTGAGGCACTGAAGATATTCACTTAAAATCAAACTGAGAGCTACCATTTTGAATACAACTATGATACACTGCGGCTCTGTAAATATTTATTAATGTTACAGTGATATAATATAACAAATAAACATATGGTTACAGCTTATTATGTGGTAAAATGTCTGAATATTAAAATGAATATTTTGACACACGATGATAAAATGTACATTTACAATCTTGGGGAATTTATAATTGGTGGGGCCACCTGTCCCCCTATCATGGATCTACAGCTATCATTTTTCACCCAGAATAAGTACTTCCAGAGGGTTCCTACAATAATACTATTGAGGATGTCATAATATATTAGAATAATAACCTCATTTGCTAACTTAACTTCCTATATTTTAAACTCTTTCATTGGCATTATCTCAATTGCAAAAACATTCTTCCCTGTGATGACTATTTGTATTATGATGTGGTTCCACTTTGATCTTTACATGCCCTTGAGGTTTTAAGAATAATTTCTGAGTGTCTTGCATCACACTCCATGGATTTTTCATAAAAATTCTCTTATGCAGAAAAAATATGTAAGATCAAGTACATATTATCTGATTTTTAAAAAAATTTATCTACTGATATATCTCTAAGGCATGTTAGGAATATTCTTATATAAACTCCTAAAGTCTTATCTTTTATAACATTAATATGTAGTCTTATCTAGATGGTAGAATTTTCCATGTGCACCCAAATCTTTTACCCAACAAATCTTGTGAAAACTATAGTTGTTTTGATGTGCAGATTTTTGACAACAGAACGCAAGGGTTAGGAGAGGCCTATCAACTGTCATTACAATCCATCTGGCACGTACATGTGTGCTAAATATTCTTACAAAGCTTTCAGGGGTAGATATTCTGTTTGGTTTATGAAAATTCAAACATCAATTACACTTTATTGAAAGATCTCCACAAACATTAACTCATTATCTCTCACAAATCTTCCGTGAAGATTTTAAGGAAACCTGATGCCAGGTCTCAGGCCAGCAGAGCCTGGCATGACGACCCCCCAACACCTCCTGCCAGGGCACCAAGGGGCCACCATGCCTCGTTGAGGCTTTCCCACACTTGTGAAGTGTAAAGTGAGAGATGTGGAATAGATCTCTCCCACTCACACAGAGCTGCAGCAGTGGACTGAACACTGAAAAAACTAGGTAGAATTTTTAAAAATTAGGCTGTGGGAAATATTAAAGTATAAAAATATGGCTAAAATATTGATACTTCTTAGATGTCAAATTTTAGACCAAGTGGGAATGCTTGTTGTTCAACAAAACACTTCTCGGTTTATAGATTAAAAAATGAATTAGATCAATAGCTCCTTTATACCTGAAGAATTAAAAAAACAAGTGGCATGAAGTCACATAGGAAATGGAAGTGATGGGAGTAAGACAGAAACAGCGGCTCCTTTGCTCCCTGTAAATGCTTCTTGTATCTGACTATCTCGTCCTACAATGAATATCACCACTATTAAAGTAACAAAATATCTCTACCATTTACTTTTTATTTTTAAGATTTTATATTTTATTTATAATGGTATGTTAGTTTCAGGTGTACAGCAAAGTGATTTAGTTATACACATACAAATATCTATTCATTTTCAGGTTTGTCTCTACTATTTAAAAGCACTTACAGTCTTCTTTCAAGTTAAATTGCGTTATTAAAAAAAAGTGCATTTTGAGATATACAAACACAAAACCCAAGAGCATATTAATATTGAGTTCCAAATTCCCATAACCACATAACCAGAACGTTGAAAAAATTGTTCAAAAATATTATTCTCGGCTGAGAGCTTGTAAAACACATTTCTGCCAAGAACAAATGATTACAGTGGAATTATAAAGCTCTGAAAATGGAAGAAATGGCACAAACTTTACCATAGTTTGAATGTGAAACCTTAAGAGTAGTCTTATCCTTATTATATCAAAAATCTACAGCTGCTTAATGATCACAAAAGAATTGCTATTAGATTCAGCCAAATCTGTTTTTATCATAGTAATAAATAGTTGCTATTAACTAAAGGGATGACTAAATGGATAAATAAGCATTATTCCTTATCGTCTTTTTCTAGTAAGATCAAAATTTCTGTTGCTGGCCTTTGAAAGCATCTCTGATCTTTTATAAATGCGACTGGTCAGGTAAGGCAGGCGCTTATATCATTATTCTTTCACAGGGGCTAGAAGTCCTGTATGTATTAGTATATATTGTTAGTGTCTCTCGGCTATGTTTTGAAAAGATTTATTCCATATGTCAAGAGCAGGCAAGATATCTACTGAAACCACCAGCATCTCTGGCTACGCATCTGAAGAAACTTCCCTCAGAGAACTCTGTAAGTCTGGAATCAGCCTTCCATGCAACAGTGACACTGTGGGGTAGATCAAGCGACTGAACAGGCTTCTGGGATGTTTTCACCAGGCAGCGATTGTCATGCAGTGAGCTGAGAAAAGCCTTTTCTTAAGAGAAGTAATCAGATTGACAGAAGGTGATACACTCCAAACAATAAATGGAAGCAGGAGTGCAGACAGGTAATGCAAAACCACGTGGACTCTCCCCTCCCAGACAGGTGGACATATGGACCCTGCATTCTTACAGGTGTTCACTGGGAAAACTTGAAATACATACAGCTGACGGGGATAGCTGACAGGTGCTTCAACAATTCTCATGAAAGAGATGTAGGGACCAGATTCTATGTCATTACTGAAAGAAATATAAATGAAAAAGAATGCCACATGGAGCTCTCATGTCTTGTCTTAGGCATTATATTACTAGAAATAGTCCTTTGTATACAGTGGTTTAAACTGGCTCCCCTTTCTTAATTATTTCTTGTTAGTAGAAAAGAAATAACTAAACTATTGGCCTTTTTTTGATTATATGCAGTGTATTTTATGTTGATGCTATTTAAGTAAAATTCAGCTTCTGTCAGAGACCCACCATCACAGATTAAATGCTTCCCATCATTCAATTTCTTTCCATGTCTGTAGTCTTAGTCCTCAAGAATGCGTATTTCCATCATCTTTCTTTTTCTGTGCCTCCCCATTTCAGAGCAGAAATTTCACATCTCCTTGTTAAAAACCCCAAACCTCCCAAATTATTAATTGTTGCTGAAATTCAAACAATCATCCTTGCTTGCACAGCTAACTTTACCCTTTGATGTGTCAAGAACACACGCAGGAACGGTTACCATTAGTTCAGTGAATGTCTTGTTCACACAATAGTCAAGGAAAAAAAAAACACATCAACTTCGGAAAAATAGCTTCCGTTTCTCTGATAGTAAATCATTTTTGTGCTTGTCTGTCACAGTTTTATGAAGACAAGCATCTGCTCTTCCCAAGCTGAAAAATCTCTAAAAAGCAGTGAGTCCACACAGGCACAGGAGGTGCCGTTGAAACAGAGGCTGCCCACCAGTGAAGTTTCTGAGTGCTGTTCACGAATAACCCTTCCACCCTGGTGCTGATGCTTATAATCCTGCTACTTCCAGGCCCTTCAGTATCCGTGGAGTGGATGCTGCCCTAAGGACTGTGCTCTGTGACTCACGTCATTTAAAAAACATTCAGCAAGTAATTCCTGAGAACCTTCTATATGCCAGATACGGTTTTGTGCACTTTTTTTTTTTTTTTTTAAGAGAACTAGGCAATACAAATTCAAACCAAAAAGCTCTGACTCAACCTATAATACTCTGTTTTTTGGTGATTTCTAGCACAAATCACTCGGAGAAGGCAAAGGCACCCCACTGC
This sequence comes from Oryx dammah, assembly GCF_014754425.2. NCBI lineage: Eukaryota > Metazoa > Chordata > Mammalia > Artiodactyla > Bovidae > Oryx > Oryx dammah. The sequence goes on along the minus strand of NW_024070189.1, from coordinate 22,125,418 downwards.
AGTACTCTTGCCTGGAAAATCCCATGGACGGAGGAGCCTGGTAGGCTGCAGTCCATGGGGTCGCTAAGAGTCAGACATGACTGAGCGACTTTACTTTCACTTTTCACTTTCATGCATTGGAGAAGGAAATGGCAACCCACTCCAGTGTTCTTGCCTAGAGAATCCCAGGGACAGGGGAGCCTGGTGGGCTGCCGTCTGTGGTGTCGCACAGAGTCGGACACGACTGAAGCGACTTAGCAGCAGCAGCAGCAGCAGCAGCACAAATCACTTAGGCTGGGGAAGATCAAGTGCCAAGAAATTCCTCCACAGGTTTTAATAATCAAAACTGTAAGCATTGTCTCTACTCTCGCTCCTTGTTCCATAGTTCTTCTTTGTTCTTAATATAGAAATGAAAAGGCACATTAAAATACTGTGAATTCAGTACAATCGGTAGGTAGACTTTAATTAGACAAGCAAATCATAGCTAGTATAGAGTATGAAAAAATTAAATTTTGCACCAAATTATCCATTTGTGGTAAAAATTTTCATGAAAAATCAAAAATATAAACCTTAATAACAGTACATTTCTCTAGGTTATTAATGCTGATTCTAACCAGATATTAACGCCTACTACTAGAGAAAGGCTGGGGAGAGATGGGGCATTTCATTGTTTTTGCTTTTATTCCTTCCCTCAAAAGATAACCTTAACATCGGACTGGAAATTTTTTTCACTGAATACTTTTTCATCTTTAAATAGTGGAAATAAAAATTGAAGATATGAAGATTTTTAATGTACAGAACATAAAGAAACATCCACCCACTTTTAGTGGCCACAAATGATTTCATATAAATATTTCGAGGGTGATAGTTCCTCGTACTGATACTCTAATGCTGACCGAGACTACCACGGGCTCCCTGGCCCTTTCTCATGCCTTCTAGAAGGGAGGATAATGCTGTATAAACACTGGCCTTCCACATTTCTTGTCTTGGCTCAGCTGGGCTCACCAACTGGAATGTCCCCAGGGAGCATTTGCTTCCTGGATGCAGACAGTCCTCCTCCAAGGCAGAGCTGACACAATCTTTTCCTCTCTGTAGACTTCTCTGATCACTAGGGCTGAATTCATTTCTCCTGAATTCATGCACTCATTTATTGTATACATTTTTTTCCTATGTGCTTTTATCACAAGTTATCATTTATGCATTTGTCTCTATTGCTAAACTGCTCGGTCATTATGGCACCTTTCTTTATTTACTTTGGAAGTTGCAATATAGAACAGAGTCTGATACACTGGAGGTGCTCAATAAACGCTCGCAGAATGAACAGAACACATATTTCCACTTCAGTGTTAATGTGTGCAGAGGTTTCATGGCTGGACAGAGGCTACTGTGCTGGTTGAAGGTAAAGATGGTAGGGGGATCTGGACCTCCTGACACATATTACCAAGTGCCATCATGTCAGGTGTTGTCTATGGTCCTCTGGACGCAAGGATGCTTTTTCTGAATATACGACGGAGACAATCTGTTTATATGTTTTATTTACATGTTTTTCTTCCCAAGAGTGAACTCCTGGAGGTCAGGGATCATTTACTAGTCATCTTGTAACACTAGGACTTAGCACAAGGTCTGCCATGTAGAAGCTTAATAAATGTTTGCAGCATTGACAGACTGGATGGATGGACGGACAGAACAGGAAAAAGTGTTCACATGCTCAGTGCAGGAGTTTTGCAGCTGCAGTTTCTTTCTTCACATTTTATATTATTATTTCACACTGTTAAAACTTAGTTATTATTTCAGTCTTTCCAAGTAACTGTTACGCAGTGACTATTTTCTGAAATGTTTCGCTTTTAACTTAGAAAGCAATGCAGTACAGGCATAATTTGTCCTAGGAATGAAACTGGTTATAAGTGACGAGGAGATTTATGTCATTAAACACTTATAGTGCGGTGTATTGGTCTACATATGGAACGTCAGAAAAACGAAGCATTTGTGAAATCTTTAAGGGCAAAAAGCCGTAAGTATGTAATCTCAGTGATGAAATGAATAGGAGGGAAAAAGGAGCACAGGATTCAGCACACAAGAAGAAACCACGGAGTAGTATTTTAGGCAGCATGTATAAGATTAGAAAAGGAAAAGCAGAAAGCTTAAAGAACAGTGAACTTCTGGGAATGTGAGTCAGATACTATAAATCTGAAGTGAGCATGTTTCAAAATTCTTGGGCAAAGTTCATCTTTTCCCCATTTCTGGACGCTGTTCCATGTCCTCGCTGGCTTTGACATTGGTCTTACTCTGGGCCAATCTTAGCCTGGAGGATTCATGGAAAATCAGGGTGATTCTAGGGCCAAATGATTCAGGCTTCCTCAGGATTGATCAATGGTTTCAAGTTTCTAATGAACGTCTCTTCCACCACACCTCCTTTGGAACCTGGCTAGGCATGGGTCAGGAGGCTGGCCTAGAACACGATGGAGATGAGGAAGTTTGGCAGGAAATGTCTCCTGACATCTGAATCCAGGAGCGATCTGAAGTGAAATATGAAACTGGGAACATTTTAATATACAGTGACTAAAATGCATGCTAAAGTGTGCAGTTAATCCTAATAATCTCTTATAAAGCAAGTTTAGAAAATATAGGATGGAATATAAAATAAAAAAGCTGAAATACAAAGGATCAAATTGCAGGGGAGTTGGAAAAACGGAGGATACTAGTGATTTCTTAAATAAGGAAGGAAAAGATAAGGCAGAATTATAAATTAAACAAAGGTTGAGAAAGAGCAGAGAGGAGCACAGGAACAAAGATCAGGAAGCAGGATTTTCGAAAGTATGAAATATGAATGCAACTCAGCTACTAACCTTCTTGGACTATGGCATTTTACTTGCAAATAGGTTACGGGGGCATAAAAGCAGATACTGGGGGCATTGATTCTTTAAAAATAACATGTTGAAGCATCATTTATAAACCATTAATGACTTATTTTAACAAAAGAAGATGTATATATTATCTTGAGTAACGACAGTAAGGTCAAATCATTATTTTTGTTTCTCTGTAGGCTCTTATCTAGTAAATGCCTTTTTATTCAAGTTGGGCCAAGGCGTGATTAGTCATTTGAAATGGGAGTAGTCTTCACTGCCTTATTTATCAGTCAGCTCAGGACTGTACTTAGTCACCATACTTCCTCATTTCTGTAGAGTTCCCAGGCTCTCCGCTACATCATGTATTTTTCCACTTACATTTTTGCTTCCAACATCTCCTTTCATCCATTCCCCTCCCAACTTTCCTTTCCTAGCAAACACCACACTTAGTTGTTCAAGCTGGAGACCCAGATCACCCTAGATTCCACCATCTCTTGCCTCAGCTATCGTTGTTTTTTTCTATTTGGTCTCCTATCTGAGACCAAATAGAGTCTGTTTGTTCTCTGACCTACTTTCCGGTCAATCATTTTTCCTTCTTTTGGCAAGGTCTGATTACAAGACAAGTCTACCTGTTCTTATAAACCATGGCAGCTGCTGCTAAGTTGCTTCAGTAGTGTCTGACTCTGCGACTCCACAGATGGCAGCCCACCAGGCTCCCCCGTCCCTGGGATTCTCCAGGCAAGAACACTGGAGTGGGTTGCCATTTCCTTCTCCAATGCATGAAAGTGAAAAGTGAAAGGGAAGTCACTCAGTCATGTCTGACTCTTCGAGACCCCATGGACTGCAGCCTACCAGGCTCCTTCATCCATGGGATTTTCCGGGCAAGAGTACTGGAGTGGGGTGTCATTTCCTTCTCCATGTTCAAGCTGGAGACCCTGAAATCACCCTAGATTTCACCATCTCTTGACTCAACTATTGTTTTTTTTTTTTTTTCCTACTTGGTCCGCCATCCTGAGTCTGTTTGTTGCCTGACCCACTTTCTGGTCAATCATTTTTCCTTCTTTTGGCAAGGTCTTATTACTAGGCAAGTCTACCTGTTCTCATACACCATGGCAGTTCCCACCAGCCTGACCTACGAGTTTTCACTGCAAGCCCTCCGCCTGCCTCTCTGGCACTATCTCCTCTCTTCTCCTCTAGCCCTCTGGGTTTTGCCAAGGGGGAACTTCTCACCATTTCCCAAGCTGGGTAGGCCTCTTAATAATACTGTTTCGATATGTGTCATTCATTCTTGTCTGGAATAGCCTTGTTCACTCCTCCCCTCTGCTACACAAACCACAGTCATCTCAGGACATCTACTGCCTAAGGCATCCCATGCTCTGTGGGCCTTCTTCCTAATTCTCCTGGGCACTTGGAGATTCCCATCTCTTTACCTCTAGTCCCTTGGGCAGCAAGGGGATCAAACGGGTCAATCCTAAAGGAAATCAACCCTGAATATTCATTGGAAGGACTGATGCTGAAGCTCCAATACTTTGGCCTCCTGATGCGAAGAGCTCACTCACTGGAAAAGACTTGATGCTGGGAAAGACTGAGGGTAGGAGAAGGGGACGACAGAGGCTGAGACGCTTGGATGGCATCACTGACTCAATGGACATGAATTTGAGCAAACTCCAGGAGGTAGTGAAGGACAGGGAAGGCTGGTGTTCTGTAGTCCATGGGGTCATGAAGAGTCGGACAGGACTGAGTGACTAAACTTCAAGAAAGTCCCTATGACCCTTAATTTTTTTATTTTCTTATAATACGTGGTGTTTCAGATTGTAATCTCTTTTGCCACATTGGCCTCACTACTTGATAGTGAGTCTGTTAGGGCTGAGTATTTCTGATGCCTGACAGAGGGTCTGATTAATATATGTGGGGTCAATGTATGTTCTCAGCAACTGTTCATCGGATGAATGAATAAGCAAACAAACTTGACGGTCATCCTTTCTAACGGTGACAGACTAATTGAAATGAGTTGGGTGGTCTCCTGAGGTGACGGTGTTATTTATTTGTTTTAATAAGATCAGTAAGTCAAAATTCAAGGTGCACGAGTTCTGGTCAGTTAAAGCAATCTCTGTAATTACTTCACGACTGTAGCACAGCACATCCCGTGGGAAGCAGAGGGAACAGTGGAAGTAACATAAAATATTGTAAATGGGACCCGAAGGGCTTAGGCTCTTTTGTGGTTAGAACTGCTGAGCCCGAAGCATCATGGGCTGATCCTTTTCACAAAAGACGCTCTTGCGTCTTCTGGCTGTTGGTGCTTTAAGTTACCACCAATGGGACACAAATGCAGTGAGAACCAAAAGTACTGCAAGAGGTGCTTTTGTGCACTCCCTTCTCTGCTTCCCCTCAGAAGCAAGGCATTGCACTTGAAGTAAGCTGAAGAATCGTCGGCAGTTGGGATATACAGTTTAGCACTAGCTTATCAGAAAAGCAGGAAGTTCTGGAACACATAAAAGGCAACACAAAATAACACCAGATATAGCGACTTGAGGTTGACATCTGATCGACTCAAGTTCTGACAATTTTGATCACACCTAAGAATGGTACCTGAGGCAGCCAAACCTCACATTTGAGACAGTCAGACACTCCCAGATGAAGGGTAATGTTGCTTCTTGCCCTCACATCACCCTCACACCCTGAGCCTCTGCCAGACTGCAGAGAGGAAAGTGCTCCGGTGGGCTTGGCCCTGCCCCACTCTCTCTTGGGTTGGCCCTTGGTCAGATGGGGAAACCCTCTCTTTGCCATTCAATCTCACTGTTGTGTTAACAGATGCCATGTCTTCGGTCACAAGCTGGCCCAACAGTCACCAATAACAGATTTTTCAGTCTGGGATATCACTGAAAATACTAAGTTTTTTTTTTTTTCTTCTATTCCTCAATTTATTAAACTGTGGGGAGAGAGATTTTCAAGGACCAATTCTGGATTGTGAATATAGATTTTATTTATTAATGGTATCCTTACCTTTTTCCTATGATACCTGACATTCAAACTTACTTTCCTAATTAATTTCTCTCTCTTCCCAATATCTCCAGTGAGTGACAATAAGCCATTCTCTACTGAAACCTCTCAATCGAAAAGTTTTGATTTTGGTTATTCTATAGAGTTTGGACAGCCATGCTAGGAAAGGGCCTCTTACACTCCACCTTCCCAGCTAGCATACCCTGGGAAGAAGAATCTAAGTACTAACTCAGAGTTTTGCCTGGATCGGTGGTATGCCACCAGAGAGACTAGTATTAATTACTGTGTTAGCACACGTGGCTCAAGACATGTACTGGTCTGACTTGACAAAATGAGGTAGAGCATTACAGGGACTGTAACACATGAGGCCCAGCAACTGTGACTGCCAGGCAAGGGGAGAGTCTCAATGTGTCAGAACAAACCTCCATGAGAGCAGAAACTTTTTTTTTTTAACCTCTGTATCCACAGCAACTTGAATGTGCCCAGCACATGGATAACACCCAGTAAATATTGTTGTTAAAAGAATAACAGAATCCAAGGCTGCAGCGCCAGAGGTTCTTATTTAAGATGGAATCACAATGGGATCTGAAAACACACAAGCAGCAGCTTCGAGGTCTGTGTTCAGGGCGTGAGCTGCTTTCATCCCTACCAACCACTCTCTCTAACGCCATATGTGAATTTAAATTATAAAAGGGAAGAGTCATGAACTACAGGGTTAATGGAATTAATATGTCTCTCTTTTATGCTTCCTCAGAACTCTGTAACTAATATTTATTTTATAATGTTCTTGTCTGTATTTTTGTTTTATTTCATTTTCTAGACTGTAAGATTCTTGTAGACAGGAAGTGTCTCTTGAAAGCTTTTCTTCTCTACTGACCAACTCGCGTGGTAGACAGCACAAAGTTTCAAGAAGTTCATTAGTTCTTCTGGATGGGGGTCATATATGAGAATACCTCTAAGGAGAGCCTGGTCACTTATAATAAGAAGGTTCAGAAAGACTGGGCTTCCCTGGTGGCTCAGATGGTAAAGAATATGCCTGCAATGCAGGAGACCTGGTTCAATCCCTGGGTCTCATTCTGGAGAAGGGAATGGCTACCCACTCCAGTATTCTTGCTTGGAGAATTCCACGGACAGAGGAGTCTGTCGGGTTATAGTCTATGGGGTTGCAAAGAGTTGGACATGACTGAGTGACTAACACTTTCACTTTCAGAAAGATTAAGCAAAAGCTAGTGAGGATCCAAGTTTTCCACTTCCATTTCCTTTAAAACTGACCCTTCTCTCTCTCCTTTCAACAATAGTAATGTGTGTGAGGTCTGTCCAAGGCTGGCAACCTTGGTCTCTAGCCTTACTCTTATGACTTGCCTTTTTCAATGTAGAATCCTCTGGATCTTGGTTAATGCAGTATTAATCTTTTCCTGCTATTGGGTTGATATACTCTCTGCTTAACAGAGAGTGCCCAAAATATAATGGATGGGATGGTCACTGGCCAGGGACTGGGCTGCTTAAACCAGGGGTGGGAGGACGCCATGGGACTTGTTAGTCCCGGTGTGTGGCCGGGAAAGCAGGGTGTATTCCCAAGTGAATGACAGGCCAGCACTGGTGGCTGGCAGTCAAGACGCAGGGAATTTAAAGGCTCCTTACATGTTTCCAAGCAGACTTGGTTTCACTGAATGTTAGGTTTACAGGATGCTGTCAAATGGTCAGGGGACAAATCTCCACCCGCACGCACAGCAGGCATGAAGCAAGTCCCGCAGACCAAACCTCCCAATGCACAGCAGCACACTTTCCATGCCCCTTCCTTTCTTTTCTGCACATGAGTTTATTTTGGTTTATACCTCTTATCTCTCTCACCACATTAAAAAGTACTTGTGGGGAAGGGAAGCGTCTAATCTATTCATCTTTTACAGCTGTTATGTCATTACCACAAACCGAATACGTGGATTGGTGATAAGTGGTGGATTTTACATTCAATTACCCTGGGCAGGTGTCTGATGGAAGAAAGTTTGGTAAAACTGTTATTCTCAATAATTAAGGAGCTTCAGGTAGATGAAAAGTGCTTAAAAATAAAAGCACTTCAAAATCCTCAGGCAGTTGCTCCATCCCAGCCCTTTCAAGGCTTTTGCTGGATTTGTAAAATACAGGAATACCATTCGGTGTGCTCAGTCTGACTCTTTGCGACCCTCTGGACTGTAGCCCACCATGCTCCTCTGTCCATAGCGTTCTCCAGGCAAGAATACTGGAGTGGGCTGCCATTCCCTCCTCTAAGGGATCTTTCAGACCCAGGGATTGAACTCATGTCTCCTGTGTCTCCTACACTGCAGGCAGATTCTTTACCGCTGAGCCGCTAGCAAACCCTCTGACACCATTCTAGTCTCTTTAACTCGCCCGCCTGGTAGCCCCATCATGGTTCTTTCTGTGAGGCCACTGCAAGCCCACCTCAGCGTCCACACAAGACTGGATTCTGGGAGGGCAGGACTGTGTCTGTTTTCTGGGAATCCCTAGGACCAAGCAGAGTACCTGGCACCTAGAAATTATAAATTGATATCAGTTTTAAATTCATTAATCAAAGGGTCTCCTTTTGCTTTCCTAACAATATAATTATTTCCAGGTGGTGCCAGCAAAATAATCAGAGTATCTACAGAACAGACATCAAAAATGCCAGTAGCATTTCAGAGATTGGACCCTTTGTTCAACTTTCTGCAGGGACGTGCCCTCTAGTTTCCTGGCTCATTTGTTACTGGGGGTTGCTATCTCCTGGACTCATACTGTAGTTCCTGCTATTTTACAGTTTTGACATGAAGGGTCCTTCTCATTAGTGTAGACTATTATGAATTGAAGGTAATGATTAGAAATAAATGGGCCATAGGGCATCTACAAATGGATTCTGAAAATACCTAATACACAATCCATTGTGGCAAACTGGGATCTTTTCTTCTGGATTGAACATTTACAAATAAAATATAATTCATGAGAAATGTTTTAGAAAGTCTAGCATTATTATCAAGGGCTGATAAAAGCCTACATAGGATGCCACCTTATCATTCTATGTGCAAATTAACATTGCTGTAAAGTTATATGTTCAAATTAAATTAATGAAAATCAAACTCATTTCAACTCACTTTTCTTATGCTATGAATATCATCTATATACGAACCTGTGTCCCCATAACCTTGGACCGACCTGTAGTTCATAAAAATCACATTTCCCATGATGTCATATATGACACAGGTAAGTAACATTCTTAGGTTTTATATTCAGTCACCGTGGATTTCACACGATGCTACAAAAGCTGGAGAGACAGTACTGAGAAACGAAAACCAGAAAGGCAGGGAGAGTTAAGTATTTAATGGAAGTAATGACAAGAATGAGCGAGTATGAATAGGTGACAGAAAATATTGATACATACTGGGAGAAGAGGGAGAGAAGGGCATGAAAATAAGTGAAAGACCCAAGCTGAAGGTGTTGTGAAAGAGAGAGGGAAAAAATAATCAAGTGAGCACATCAAGTGATCCCTTGGTATGTGAGCTGGCCTCTCCCGGTGTGTGGGCTCAGCACTTCGTGATCTAACATAAAGCTCGATCATGGGCCATCAGCACTTTGACTCATCCTGATACCCAACCCTGGCAGCAGCTCAGCACCTGTTGTCTAATTTGGAGAAGCCACCTGGCAGCTGCCAGCCCTGCAGACGGCTCCGTCCTCTGGCCCCAGATGGCCTTCTCTGGCCAGTCTGTGTGGCCTTGGGCTCCAGGCCCCCGTTGGGGGAGCTGCCTGCTTTTGCAGCCAGGATGGTTTTAATAATTTCAGCCATTATCACTGGAAATGTACTGTAACCTGATTTTAACGTGTGGTGTTTCAACTTCTGTAACTGATGATTTCTCAGTGATTCTGTTGGTTGAGTGGTGAACTCCGATTTTTCATTTGTGCAATAGTTTCTTCCATATTATTCATTAGGTAATTATAAAAACAACATTTCCCCTTCTATGGCACGAAGAGGAAATTAAACCAGTCTTCCCACACTATCAAAATATTAACCTTCCCCTTAGTTGAATCTGGTCCTCACCAATAACACCTACCATTTATTGAGCATATACTGTGTGCCAGGGACTGAGCCTGTAGCTTGGCATGGATCTGTTTTTTAATCCTCACAGCCACTCTTCCACTATGACTGTCATTCTACAGATGAAGAAAAGAGAAGGGCCAGGCAGTCCAAGAACTTGCCGAAGTCCACCAAGCGAGTTAAAGAGAGGGGAAGCTCTCAATAATATCAATATTTTATTTTGGATGCAGCTACACAGTTAAAATTAAGGGGAGATTATTGAAAACCTAAGGAAAGAAAGGTGGTTTAATTTTTTTGACCTCTACACTTTTAAGATGAGGAAGGAAGTCCTTTGCAAGAACCAAGTTAACCAACTCAGTCAGGCACAAGCTCCAGAATTAGCTTTCTTAGTGGCACCCCATTCCAGTACTCTTGCCTGGAAAATCCCATGGATGGAGGAGGCTGCAGTTCATGGGGTTGCTAAGAGTTGGATACGACTGAGCGACTTCACTTTCAATCTTCACTTTCATGCATTGGAGAAGGAAATGGCAACCCACTCCAGTGTTCTTGCCTGGAGAATCCCAGGGACGGCGGGGCCTGGTGGGCTGCCGTCTATGGGGTCGCACAGAGTCGGACATGACTGAGCGACTTAGCAGCAGCTATCTCAGGATGCTGCCTCTGCAAAGCTGTCCCCTTGATAAAGGCTACCTAAATTATGCCTATGTTTTCTTTTTTTATTCTCTTTCTTTCTGGCTGGGCTGTCTTCTTTGGTGCATGCGGGTTTTCTCTAGTTGCCGTGAGTGGGGGGCTTCTCTCTAACTGTGGTACTTGGGTTTCTCATTGCAGTGGCTTCTCTTCTTGTGAAACACAGGCTCTAGACACAGGCTTCAGGAGTTGAAGCACATGGGCTCAGGATCTTTGGCCCACAGGCTCAGTTGCCCAGCAGCACGTGGAGTCTTCACGGGCCAGGGATTGAACCTGTGTCCCCTGCACTGGCGGGCAGATTCTTAACTACTGGATCACCGGGGATGTCTGCCTATGTTTTCCTTGAACATTTACTCTCAGGTCAAATTAAGTGCATGACAAATCTCATTTTTCCATAAAGGGATATATTTGCAATAAAATTCATTTTCTGATGAATGATAACTAAAATGCTTTCCCTGTTGTTCTGTTGTACTATCCACTGAAGAGAGGGGAAGCTCTCAATAATATCAATATTTTATTTTGGATGCAGCTACACAGTTAAAATTAAGGGGAGATTATTGAAAACCTAAGGAAAGAAAGGTGGTTTAATTTTTTTGACCTCTACACTTTTAAGATGAGGAAGGAAGTCCTTTGCAATAACATTTTGACTGTATCTATCTGGGTAGAATAAAGTGTAGGTTTGCTGCAATTATTAAAACAATATTTTACAAGAAATTTATGTCTCTGTTCTTAAGGAAAAAAGGTTGCTTTATAATTTTTGGTGCCTATATTATATTACTTAGATTCACAATCTAACCGCTCAGCTCTTCACTTTAATTTGCTTGAGTAGATAAGTGATGCCAAGTCTGGTAACTACAAGATGACATTTTTGCTGTGTTTCAGGAGAGGAGGGTAGGGAAAAGAAAAGAAATGTATGCTCTTTATGGAGACAACTATTGTTTTTCTCTGGGCAAAGCTATAGGATCAAGGAGAAATCTTTCATGCGTTATGAAAACTTCTTGTTTTGAAATGGGTACAGAAGCTCTTTCCTTGCCTTTGTTTTCAAAATGATACTGATAACACTGTCGCTTTACAGGCCGGATGGGAGGAAAAGTAAAAGGAATGACAGTAAAACTTCCCATTTTTTTCCCAGCAGTTAGGAAGACAGAGCAAGAAGTGAGATCTTCTTAAGTGAAAATTTCCCAAAGTCCCAAGGAAAAGGGGAAAACTACAGGAGAGTTTCAAGAACCACAAGACTTGGGCTTTGCATCTTGTCAGAAAATCCGCAGTGTTAGTAAAAGCCTGGGGAAAGGCTGGCACAGACCTGACTCAGCAGAGAAATGCCACCCACAGTCACCGACACTGCTTCCGCAGTGGCTTAGCTGCCCTGTTTTCTCTGGAGGGTTCCCCAGCCCGGCCAACCCACACATGTCTCTCAGATGGGAAACTGGACTTTTTGAAAAGTGAAATTAAACAAAGTTGTATAACATTTAAAAGAAGTTTACAATTATGATACTTGGCTTTTTACACGGGCTTAAAGTCAATTTTCTGTTGAATAAATAATATTAACCACACAGTAACCACCTAATCATTTAAAAATGCCTTGAACAGCCATCACCGTCATTCTGAATAGACTCCCACTTCTTTTTAAAGTCCACTGTAAAAGATGAGGGGAAACAGTATCATTAAAAGAGGAGGGAAAACAGAGTCCACGTCTGTTTCCATGAGGTCATGTGCACAACTGACTACTGGTCAGAGGACTCCAGTCTATACCGAGATGGGATGTGAAGTCAAAGCGAGTGGCTGGGAGAAGTGAGAACCCCCTCCCACTTCAACCTTTTATATTACTTTATTGTTGCAGCCAGAGGGACAGAGAGAAATTAGTGAAAATTCTGTTGATCAGACACAGGAAACAGGACACAAGAAGATGCAAGTTATATAACCAAGTTTACCTGCTGAAAAAATAGTCAGTTTCACGTGAACTGCTTGTACATGTGTACGTATCTGTGTGTGTGTGTGTGTGTGTGTGTGTGTGCATGCGTGCACGCACGTGCACATGCATACTATACCATGAAGCTAAGGATTTCAGAATTATTTCTAGGTAGATGTATTTCTGCAGAGCTGTTTTCATCTTTTTGCCCCCAGAAGGAAATACTTCACTTTCAGAATTTAGGTTCCACAATTTTTTTTGGTTGTTTTATTTTAGAACATTTGCAAACTGAATGATGGTGTCTAGTGGAAAACCAATTTCTTTCCCTAATCATAATATAGCAAATAGTTTGCTGTCATATAATTTACTAATTTTTTCTCTAATATAAAATCTCCCATATTTGTAGGAACTCAATCATGGAAAGCAATGAAATATTTCTCCTTTTTTTCTAATATTGATCAGCAAGTGCCTTGATCTCAGTAACTAGATGTCAGGTGTAGAGTCCAGAACTATAAAATTTGTTGCACCTCCTATGGGAAATATTAGGGCTCTGATGGTTGTCTATCCTTAAATCACAATTCATTTTTGCTAGGTCTTCAGAGCGCAAAATAGGTGTGGTTCAGAGGAGTGTCAAAGGAACATCAGTGGTTCGGAAGCGAATATCCTTTCCCCAGTAGCGATATACATTCTGGGTATGTGACTGGAATATTTAAAACACCTGTTCACTTGGAACTAAGCCAAATGTGTAATGTGTTAGCGTGCTTGGCTCACTTCCAAGAGCATGTATCATTACTGCCATCAAAATACTGAGGGAGTCAGGGCAAAGATACAAAGCTAGAAGCGATGTAAGAAAGATATATTTTATTGTTAACAGTACTATCACATTAAACACTGTTGGCTGGCTAGTATTTTAATGAAATCAATTATTTGTTTTTGCGTCAGAAAAGAAACCAGCAGTGTATGGAATTTCTTGTCTTAGGTTTGCTAATTACTTTCCTTGCCTTAAAATCTTAATCAAGCTCTCTCCCACTCTCCCTCCCTCCCTCCCCCACCCTCTCTCTTTTCACTGTGTTCTTCCCTGGATACGTGGTAGTTTGACCCCCATGGACTACACAGCCTGCCAATCTTCTTTGTCCATGGAATTCTCCAGGCAAAATACTGGAGTGGGTAAGCATTCCCTTCTCCAGAGAATCTTCCCAACCCAGGATCAAACCGGGCTCTCCTGAACTGCAGGTGGATTCTTCACCAAGAGAGCCACCACAGAAGCCCGCCAAAGGAACACCAGGGAACAAATTCTATCCTAACTCTATTTGCCAGAGCTCACCAACAAACCTGGGGTAAGCTCCTCCATGTGACAGGGTTCAACCTATTTTTTAAATTTCTGTTTTGACCTTCATTAATAGAGTTATTTGTGACTCCTAGTTTTTAACCTTTTTCTACCTTTTCCTTAGTTTAAAATCTGTATAGTAAATATTTTATCGCTGAAGAATTTCATGACTTCATGACACAAGAAATATTTATACATGTATTATATGTACCAATTTATAAATATGACATTTTGTTTGAACGTAATCACAAGATATACTGAAGATTTCAATGTCCAAGGTGTGAATGTGTGTGTGTGTATGTGTGTGAGCAAGAGAGAGAGAAGAAAGTTAGAAAACATTGTCTACGTTTACACATACAGGAGGAAGGAGCAGAAGGTAAGGAAATAACATGTTTAGAGGCATGTGCTAATGGCTATACATGTACTTTGTACAAGCTAATGTGCACAAAAAGACCAAAAGCGAGACTTACCATCCCAATTTTACTGCTTATGAAGCTAAGCATCAGCAGAGATTAAGACACTTGCCCAAGAGCATGGAGTTTATGAAAGTGGAAGAAACCAGATTTGTCTGACTCTCTAGAACTTGCTTCTGCCCCTTCCCCCACACCATCTGCGGCCTAACAAACCATAATGGAAAAGAATCTATATCTATATTATATACATATATAAATAATGTCTATATGTCTCATATACCAGATATCATAAATTAGCACAACATTGTAAGTCAATTATACTTCAATTAATATCCCCCAAAATGGCTGAGCTTTTAGATTATAGGCGTGCAAGTCTAAGGGTAAAGTTTTTGCACTTGGCAGTATTGTATCCAGAATCCTGGCCTGTTCACGTGGTCATTCAAAGTGCACACACTTCACTGTGTGTGTTTGTTAGTTGTCCTGTGGTGTCCAGCTCTTTGTGACTCCCTGGACTATAGCCTGCCAGGCTCCTCTGTCCACAGAATTCTCCAGGCAAGAATACTGGAGTGGGTAGCCATTCCCTTCTCCAGGCGATCTTCCTGACCCAGGGATTGAACCTGGGTCTCCTGTATTGTAGGCAGATTCTTTACCATCTGAGTCATTGGGGAAGTCCATATACTTCATAAAGAACATCAAAATTTACAGATTTTGATTTCTTCAATTTAGTCTAGAGAAGCTTATATAGTTTAAATATGCTTGCTGAGGTCTTTGTAATTTGTTTCTTTAAAATACTACATCTGACATTTCGTCTTTAGTCAGAGAAATAAATGCATGTGCATATCATCAGTGCAAACTGAAATTACATGCATATTTCAAAAACAACTTTTTATGTTATAATCATAGCTGTTCACAGTATGGCATAAATGGCTTAAAATATGTAAGTATAATGAAAGGTTTTAGGCTTTATAGGATGTACACATATACATGTTACTTGTAAAAATTAAAATGTTTTGGCACATCTACATTTTACAATTATATTACTTCTATCTGGTTGTCATTTTGTTATTCTTCTGCTTGAAACCATACAGTATCGTTCTTATACCTTCCGTATTGTACCTGATTCTGCACCAAACATTTAGAGCTCTTATCTGTTTCCTCCTCTTCCTCATTGCCCTTGCCATTTTTCCTACTGCTCCTTCTCTCTGTGAACTTTCAATTCTTAAAACTAATTCTTAAACTAGTATTTTTCAGGCCCTTGCTCCTTTCTTCTTGTGAATCTTTGCATAACCTTTTGAAAGGTTCGTCTCCATTTGCTTCATCAATTCACAACCATCTTTCTGCATTTCAATTGTTTGAGCTAAAAAGATATCACTGATCATGGCTACCATTTCTAACTTTTAAAATATTTTTTCTATAGTTGTTACTCGATTATAAGGTATCATCATCATAAACCTTACTATGTGCCAGACCCTGTTCTATACATTTAAAAAATATTCAATCATTTAACTGTCATAATAGCTATATACTAGGTACTATTATTAAACCTCATTTAGAAAGGGAAAAAATAAAGAGGAATAACACTGAAGTGATTTGTCCAGGGACATACAACTGGTAAGCAGTAGGGAGGGACACAAACTTGGGTAGTTTAGCTCCACTTTGGGAACTGGGGCTCCCAAACACCATTATGCTGCCTCCGCCAATATCTCATAATGCCTGTTAGGCCATTTTGTCCTGTTGATTCACATATGTATTTTCTACCTTAGCTAGACTGTGAGTTTTGTGAGGTCACAGATGGAAGCTTCCCAACTTGTATCTCTCCTGGCATCACTATAAAGGTCTATATATTCTAGAAATTCAATAATTACTGCTAGAATAAAAATATCTACAGATAAAAGTGGAAGTAAACGTCTAAAATACACATATTGGAAGCCCACTTGTAAAGTTGGAGGTAAAATGGAATTAAAACCTTGCACATATTTGATAACAACATAAATCTAATGTCATTGCTTATCACTAATGAAATGGCCATATTAACTTCTTTGCTACATGTAATAGCTTTCAGCTGTCATTATAAGCATTTGATGCACAGAATAAACACACCTTGTGTTTAAACCATTCTGCTTGTGTTATTTGGCCTTCTATTATAAATAATGCTGTAGACATTTCAAATCTCTAACCAGTTGAAGGTAGTCAAATCAATATTAGCTACATAATACATAAAGAATGGATGCAAATTTTATAGCAAAGAGATTAATTATTAATTTATATCTGCTTACTGTAACAAAAATTCATTGTTAGCTTTTTCTGAAGTTTAACAATGCTTCAGCCAAGATGGATAAATTATATATGAAAACATTATTTAAAATAAAAATGCTAAGAAAACAATTATATTATTTACTATTTATGAATGTCATACAATCTGTTATATGTAGTAATTCATGCAGTTTTTTTCATACGATACTCTAGCCTGGCTATTATAGCACATATCACTATTATTGAGCAATATTAAAATGATTTTTTAGCAATTAAAATAGTAATATTTTCCATATTACAAAGGCTTTGCTGAAAAGTCAGAAGTACATATATTATTAGAGGTTAATTATTTCTAAAACGGAATGTATCCTGCATAGCACAAATGACTCAACAATGAAAATTTTGTTTAAAAAGTGTGCATATAAAAGGCTTTGTCCCTGGAATGCAGCTCTAAGTGGCTCACTATCTAGGTTGAAAATGGCTATGCAGAGCTGTATGTCCTATTTTTCCATGCCTGCACTAAAGATACAATATGGGAATTCAGCTTGGTAATTACTAATACACCACACAGACACAATTACACCCTGTATGAGGCATGAAGGAATCACTTGTGGTCTGCATCCATTACAAAGAGCAGTAGGGGGCCACCAGGCAAGACGACAAAATGCTTTACAAGACGGAAGGAGACCAGAGGAGTTGATGTACACAGATACAAGGACCTTGATTCTTCTAGCAATGATTTAAGTCTCTTTCCATCAATTATCGTCCTTTGTCTCAAGAGTCTTATCACCAGCAGCACTACAGGAACTGGGCATAACAATGCTCAGACCCCTATAACCCCATGAACTGTGCTGACATTTCCACACCCTGTTGCTATGTTTGACCTGGTTATTCAGATTACTTAAGCAAAACAAAAAGAGAGAGAGAGAAAAAGCGTTACAATTGCAAAACTGGTGTATATTTTTTTTTTAAGGCTTACTCAGAATTCCGTTTCTCTAAACTGAAAGCCATCCTACCTTCAAAATGTTCCTTCTCAAAGTAGTTTCTACTCCCTTTATAAAATTAAAAGTGAAAATACACTTGGATGCAAAGTATAGTTGTAAGAAAAGAGACTAAATACTGGTATATCAAGGGGTTACATACGTAATAAGAGAATTCTACGTCCAAGGGAGCTAAACTAAAATAAGTCAGCCGCTCTTTTTAGCTACAATGAGTCACAGGAATAATTTTCTTTCTGCGAAACTCTTTAAAGTTTCGAGTTTAATTGCAAGCAGTAAGCGGTTTTTATTATAACAGTTTCCTCCTGATTATTACATGATATACATTATTTTACAATACTTTCATTTAAGATGCGTTTTTGAAATACATGTTATAATTATGGATTTTTAAGACCTTAGGAAAGTTAGTTATGGCAGTTGGTCAGATTTCTGTGAAACAAAGCCTTGTCTTTTAGAAAATGTTTACAACCTATGAGAAAAAAAATGTCCTGGGGCTAAAATGTTTATTGGCACCTAGAAGTCTGAAGGGAGACTCAGGCCTGCGGTTTTTGGAGGGTACTTTATCATCGCTGCATTCTCAAAGGTTTCTCTGAATGAATAGAACTGGATTACTCAGCCTTCTATTCCACGCCTATTCCTCTCCATTTTCCTTGGCACGAACTAGAGCCAGGCTATTTTTAGTTAGGCAGTTTTCTATTTTTAGACAACTACCAGTTAGAAGACATTTGTTCGGAAAAAATTTAAACACACACACACACACACAAAGGGAGGAGGGAAAGAAGCTTCTCTTCACATATTGTAAAGCAGCCTTCAACCTGTAACTCCAGGCATTTCAGCTGCTTTCAATCTTGGAAAAATAAAGAAAAATTCAGAGTTCAGGGTTTTAAAAATAAACCTTCCCTCTGGCAAACAGACCAAAATACAACAAGCTGTTACTATGTGAAACAGCGGACTACAAAAACAAAGAACATTCTCCAATGATTGAACTGCGGGAAAGGTTGTAGAACTATTAGGTTATACGAATGTTACAAAGGCATGTAACAATTTTCCAGCCTCTCAGCCAGATGGAGGGTGTTTTAGAAATTAGGGAGCGGGTAGAGGGATCCTCATCTGTACAGTTAAGATGAGGATGTCCAATACAACCTGAAAGTTTCCATTCTCAACACCAGAGAGCCTTGTGTCAAACTTAAAGGTAATTATATTCACAGCATTTTTCAAACATTTGTATTCTATAGAATTTCCCTAAAAATTATAACCACATGTTTACAGAGAAACGACATACTAAAAACAAAATTCCGGTGCCAATGGGAAACAAAATTAAAGCCTGCTTCATATACACATAGATGTGTGTGTGTGTACGCATTTGTATATCTCTAAATCATGACCTTTATTAGTCTTGCTTTTACTTTACATGGGGGAAAAATGACTTGCAGACTGCTTCAGCCTATCAACTTACTCTACTGATCTTTCAGAGTTGTGTTTTCCCCTCTAACCCACCATGAGATGGATGTTTTCATGGGCTCACAACTGAAATTACTTTCTTTTCCTTCAGTTATCCTGCTGTGCCCTAAGTCTTTTCAAGGTTCAGACTGGTGGATAGGATAGTCACCGGCGCATCACCAGTAACTAGCACAAACTTGAGCACCTGATCTCCATGTTCATGTGTATCTGCTGAATGAGGCAACAAATACTGCGCATGCTGTGTCCACAACGGCGTATCGACCCAGAGGACTGTGGACTCCTCATGATCACAGTCACGTCTCCTATGCACTCAGCACAATGCCTCGCACGTAGGGAACACTCCACAAATGCTTGTGGAAAAAACATCAATTCACTAGCCTTTATTAGTGGCAACCCACTCCAGTACTCTTGCCTGGAAAATCCCATGGTAGACTACAGTCCATGGGATCACAAAGAGTCAGACACGACTGAGCGACTTCACTTTCATTTTAATTTATATAAGTGCTATTATTATTTATGTAAGAATGTGATTATTTATTAAGGCATTCCCCGATGGCTCAGTGGGTCAAGAATCTGCCTGCAATGCAGGAGACGCAATTTCGATCCCTGGGTCGGGAAAATCCCCTGGATAAGGAAATGGCAATCCATTCCAGTATCCTTGCCTGGGAACCCCATGGAGAGAGGAGTCTGGTGGGCTACATGTTTAAGGGGTCAAAACTGAGCGACTAAGCACACACAACTATTAATAGAAAATGCTATATAATTATTCTTAATATAAAAATCTGCTGCTTCTCTGTCCTTTGGTAAAACAGCTCAAATTTTCTGAACTTTTCCCTTGATGTTGAAAATAAAAACATCTTACCTAACTTAAGGGCTTTCCTCGTAGCTAAGTGGGTAAAGAATCTGCCTGCAATGCAGGAGACCTGGGTTTGACCCCTGGGTCAGGAAGATCCTTTGGAGAAGGAAATGGTAACCCACTCCAGTGTTCTTGCCTGGAGAATCCCATGGACAGAGGAGCCTGGTAGGCTATACTCTGCAGGGTCACAGAGTCGGAGACTACTTAGCTTCTAAACCACCACCTAACTTAACAGTTGACAGTGGGCTCTGGCATCTTTTACAGCCATGATCATCCCATCAGCCCTGTGAGCCAGGATGGGTCAGGGTGGACCAACTTAGAACGTTGAACAAGTCAGCCCAGGTTATAGAACTAATAATGTGTGGTGTTGCCATAACCAGAACTAATCTCTCTCCAAATCTGTGGGGCTTTAAAAGTTCTTTCCTACAAGTAAAATTTAAAGGAGAACTCTTACAATAATGCTTCCATCAACATTCTTTAGGCAAATCGCTCTGCAGCTTTCTTTTTCCCCATGTGAAATTAATTCAGAACTACCACCTTTAAGGAGAACCTAGTCGGGAAGCCTGGGGAGAAGATAAAATTCCCCGCATACCTAATTAGGAAACGTGAGCCTGGTACGCAGGCGCATTCCTTTTCTGGTGGAAAAGCTTAGAGCTTAGAGTTGACCTGGTTTGTTTCTGTCCTTTCCTGTCCCTTCCTCCGTTTTTCTTTCTTCCTCAGGGTAATTTCAACTTCAGTGTTCCCTCCATCCTCTCATCTTGATCCACAGAATCCCACTTACTTTAACAAATATGCCATTCCTGGGACTATGATGCAGCTTTCCTGATTGATTCTCCCTGCCCTGGCACAGACCCTAACACCCAGTAGGGATGCAACCAATGCCTGCCGTGGGAATGAAAGATGGAATGGCCGGTGCAACCTCTCCAGCTCACAGGTCCTTTATTATGTTGTATCCATCAACTATCACGCTAGTTACCTCATCAACAAGAGTGCTGGGTTTGCCAGTTTCATTCTTACACCAGGGCTGCTGAGTAGAAGGTTTCTGGGGTGACGAACATTTCTGGACCCATCTTGACCAACGGAAGCCACTAGTCACATGTCACTATGGGGCACTTGAAATGTGGCCAGTTAGACTGAAGAACTAAACTTTTGAGTTTATTAATTTCAATTAATTAAAACGTTAATAGCCACCTGTAGTCATTTCATTTCATCTGAAACCTGGCTGAATTATCCAAAGAGAATTCACATGACAGAAATGACTGACTGTGTCAGGCCACAGGCGCTAAATATGTTACTTATTTACAAATGTGTACAGGTATTAAAAGACGCTTACTCCTTGGAAGGAAAGTTATGACCAACCAAATAGCACATTCAAAAGCAGAGACATTACTTTGCCAACAAAGGTCCGTCTAATCAAGGCTATGGTTTTTCCAGTGGTCATGTATGGATGTGAGAGTTGGACTGTTAAGAAGGCTGAGCACTGAAGAATTGATGCTTTTGAACTGTGGTGTTGGAGAAGACTCTTGAGAGTCCCTTGGACTGCAAGGAGATCCAACCAGTCCATTCTGAAGGAGATCAGTCCTGGGTATTCTTTGGAAGGACTGATGCTGAAGCTGAAACTCCAGTACTTTGGCCACCTCATGTGAAGAGCTGACTCATTGGAAAAGACTCTGATGCTGGGAGGGATTGGGGGCAGGAGGAGAAGGGGACAACAGAGGATGAGATGGCTGGATGGCATCACCAACTCAATGGACGTGAGTTTGAGGGAACTCTGGGAGTTGGTGATGGACAGGGAGGCCTGGCGTGCTGCAATTCATTGGGTCACAGAGTTGGACATGATTGAGCAACTGAACTGAACTGAAAGAGGCATTTGTATGGTATATCAAAAAATAAAGTTTTAAATTCAGAAATTCTTGAATAAGAGCTACTATTATTCATTTGTATATAAGGGTTTTTGTAAAAATATTTTATCAGATGTGAGGGAAAAAACCAAATACCCACTTTAGAATTTACTGTTTACAGCGTTTCTTATCCTAATACAGTAGCTCTAAATAGTTACTGAGTTTATTTACTAAAACATAAAGATAAGAGATTTAATTGATATGAAGAGGCTTTCAGAATCTAATTAACCTCCCAGCTAGTCATTAACATAATGACCTTTAGAAATAATTGACAGGGATTTTTTTTTTTTCCTTATTGAAAACTTCCATTAGGTGGCTAAACTTCGGGATAACACAGAACACACTAAATGCCACTGAGACATGACTGGATAACATGCCAAACAGCTATTCGTAAAATGAGATATATTCCCAATAAGATAATCTATCCACCCAATCTGCTGCATCCATATGCAGCATTTGCCTAATTATAGTGCTTTTAATGATGGAGTCTGGAGTCTTTATCCAGAATGTCCTATGAATTATTTTGATCATGAGGGTAATGAGGAATGTATAGCTGCCACCACTCTCTGTACCCACTGCTAACCACCGACATCACACTTGCCTGCCGAGTCTGGTCTTGAACTCAGAATCTTCCTTGACACTTGCTCTTGGGAGCCACTAGCAACTGATGGGCACGCACAGGGAGGGGCCAGGAGATGCAGTGCTCACTTCACTGTGTAATAACAGGCCTTTTATACTGTGCTTCCAAAAGTGTAACGTGCTTGCCTTCAAGAGTTAGTTTAATCATATATCAGTTAAAAACATTTTTTTTATGGTATGAAAAATGTTCACAAATGTACTTTCAAACTCCACGCTGGAGAAAATAGATATTTGGAAAGGCTCTGGTTCCTTGGTACTCAGTCTGGTTCACAGACTAGCAGCATCAGTTATCATCTGGGAGCTTGTCAGAAATACAGACTCTTGGGCCCTGCCCTGTGCTCACTGAATCAGAATCAGCCTTTAAGCAAGATCCCCCCAGTGATTCAGACTGGGCCAGAAGCATTTTGTCTGAGACCCTCTGATGTCTCTTGTTAGATCCTGGCCGAAGTACCACCACTGCTCCTCTTTTTCCCAGGAATCTACATATATTAGTCTGCAAGTCTTTTATTTTCCACCAGGGCTACAAGAAATATCTCTACATTGTCCACATGCCTTTTTTTCCCCCCTTATATAAAGTGATGAAAGTGAAAGTTGCTCAGTCGTGTCTGACTCTTTGTGACCCCAGAGACTACACAGTCCATGGAATTCTCCAGGCCAGAATACTGCAGTGGGTAGCCGTTCCCTTCTCCAGGGGATCGTCCTAACCCAGGGATCGAACCCAGGTCTCCCGCATCGCAGGCAGATTCTTTAACAGCTGAGCCACAAGGGAAGCCCAAGAATACCGGAGTGGGTAGCCTATCCCTTCTCCAGTGGATCTTCCTGACCCAGGAATTGAACTGGGGTCTCCTGCATTGCAGACGGATTCTTTACCAACGGAGCTATCAGGGAAGCAACAGCCTTTATCCATCTCTGGTTCTCTTGAAAGAGTCTTACCTTTTATTATTATTAGAACATATCTGACTTCAATGAAGAAAATTTGGTAACTTTTAATATTTATACCATAATGATCATCAGTAAGTTGTTTATATATATATATACATAAGTATATATACACAGGTATAGATGTTTCTGAATATATGCATACATATATATATATATCCATGCATACATGCTCAGTTGCTCAGTTGTGGCCAACTCTTTGTGACCCTATGGACTGTAGCCCACCAGGCTCCTCTGTTAATGGAATTTTCCAGACAAAAATACTGAAGTGATGTGCCATTTCCTTCTCCCGGGATCTTCCTGACCCAGGGATTGAACCCATGTCTCCTGCATCCCCTGTGCTGACAGGCAGATTCTTTACCACGGAGCCACCAGGGAAGCCTGATATATATGTACATGTATATAATATTTATTAAATGTCTACAATATGCCATACATTGAGCTGGCAGTTGAAGTTATAAATAAAACATCATCATGTCCTTCAGAGAGAGGAAGTAGGTTTATAATAATAATTCTTAAAAATGCAGTGAGGCAGTTGAAATAATAAACATCCTTTGATTAAAGACTCATCATCTTTTATTCTGATTCTAGGCAGGACTCTGAAATTGTTCCTAAAGCTTCACTTTTGAGTATTTCATAGCCATATACTTAGTACCAACCCTAAGGAAATAAGGATATTCCACTCTTTGATATCTTATTTGATATGTTTTAAAACCAAATAATGTTACCTTTACCTAAGGACTGTCAATGGCTAGAATGCAACATTTGGTTCAAATGTGCAGTCCAACACCAAGTTGTAAGTGTCATGAACTCTGTAAATGTCATTAAATATTGATAATGATGATTCAGGCTAAATATGTTTTCCCCTTTCACTTTCAGATATTGAGGGAAAAAAACCATGAGGACTTTGGTTTGTTCCAATTCAAGGTGATTCATGTAAAATAATAATGATAAAATGGTGATGGTTAATAATTATAAAGCAGTTTCACTACTGACAAAAGGCTGTATTTTGAAACCTATTGTCTTTTCTGCTCCTACTATTATTAAATAATTTTCTGTTGACTCTGTTAGTACTAAGCCATTAGAGCTGTGTAATGAGAGAGATGAGAGGTAATGTTATTGCCTTGTGCATATAACTTGAGTAATCTAACATGCACTTTATTTGTTCAACAGTGATTTTCTTAATAAATGACATGTGAAGCAGCTTTTCATGTTTATAAAATATATGCAAATTAAGCAAGTGCATTATTTTTAAAAAGGAATGGATTTTCAAATTTGATATACAGAAATTCATTGTGGATTGATGAGAAATATGAATACATTTTAGACCTGTTTCTTTTAGACTTTGGGGAACAAATATAAATTTGATTTACAGAGACAAACAAAAGTCTTTTAAAGATATATAAACAAAAACAAACATTACAACTTAGGAAAAATATGCAAAACCTTTTCTTTTACTGTTTTTAACAAAATAACTTTTTTCTTGTTTTCCTTAGAATACTCAACACTGAAGGTTTAAATCTTTATGGAATATACTAATCCTTCAATTTTCAATACTATCTATCTAAAAGCAATTATATAGTTAGTTTAACAGAGGACAAGGCAGAATTACTGAGCTACTCGCAGTAAGAACTATTTTAATTATAATTCACAGTAATCTAAGAAGAATTTTTAACGTAGCTCAAAAATATTACTTCTCTAAGTTTCTGGAAAAAAAACTGCTTTTCTGAAGAAATTAATTACTAATTATAAAGTTAAATACTAGCCTATGCTGCTTCAAGTAAGTTTAAAAATAGTAACAAGGAAGACCTACCATCCTTCCGTTCACAAGCTTCACATTTTAAAAAACAGCACGCATTACCTCGTTCACGTGGCCAGTGCTCCCTGTCAGCCTGGACAACTCAAAAGAACTTTCGAACCAGACGGTAAGCTTACTGATTGACTCTGTGGTTACTGGTGTGGGGGCAAAATGTGCTTTCAGTTTTACGATGAGTGTGTAATTCCAGACTGGTGTCTCTCAAAGTGAACATTTATGCTTTGGATTCTAAAATCTCAAGGCTACACAGTTCTTCACCTCTGAAATGCACTGTTCTAATTTCACATTGAACAATTAATCCTGGTGTCGATTTGAAAACACAATTAGTTAAATGCCTCCTTTTTCAGATTTCAGTCTAGACCAGTGCTCTCTCACAGAACTTTCTCGATATCAATGTATTCTACATCTTCCCTTGTCCCATTTGCCAATCACTAGCCACATGTGGCCAGTGGCTACTGTATTAGATGGTACAGATCTAGATCACTGTAGCTTTTGATAGTGCTTTGATGAAATTTATAAAATTTTAGTGAACTGTTTCATTGGAACTATAAAACATTTTTATACTTTAAACAAGTAACATTATGCTATACGGCAATCCCATGGCTATATCCTATTATAACTGTCTTCCCCTGTTTATTTTTTCTACAGATATATGCTGATGGCCTAACACTCTCTCAACCTCACATTAAGCCCTGGAGATGTGATGGAAAACAAAATGTGCCCTGCCTTCCAGAAGTTAAAAAATCTAGTGTGGGACAAGCAATTGGACAATAGCTTCAACAGTGCTTTGATAGAGAAAACAGAACATACTAGAATCCTATATTAGAATATAGGAAAAACAATAAGCATAAGTTACAGAGCATCTCCAGGATATTTCCAAAAGTATAAACTGGGGCCTGACTTAAATGAAGGATAAATAAAAGCCAAGCAAAGGCTGAGTAAGGAATGTTGAAGACAAAACAAACAGGGCTTCGAGAAGCTGAAGGATGTAAGCATCTTTAGATGGCTTGAGTATAGGATGGGAACTGGGTGAGGGGGTGGCTGAGGGAAATAACAAAAGGTGAGGCTAGAGAAGAAGAGAATTACAGAGGCTAGATCACACATGACCTTGTGAACAACCTTGACCAAGAGACCTTGAGGGGCCTTGGTTATGTTAGTATCTCCATCCATTCCATGGCACATAGCACATGGTAGGAATTCAGCCAATCTTTGTTCAGTGAATGCATGAAAGAATGAAAATTCAACAAATGATCAAACATATAAGTGAATGTTCTTTGTCTTTTAGAAAAAGTATGTGTAACATATACCTATAAAGCATATATATATTTCATGTATCTATATTTTTATAAGAATAAAATTGAAACCTATTTAATTGGGTTATATAAGGAAAGCTCATGTAAAAGAGACATATTTTGATATTTTATATCTACTCCTGACTTTTATAATACAGAGTTTGTAAAGTCCAATTCCACTATTGGCTGAATTTGCTTTTCAACAAAAACTGTTCTTAATTTTTATCAACTATGTAAAGGTAGTTAACTTATTGATAACCTCCAGGAGCACTGTGGAATACTAAAGTGTATTAGCTATTTTAAGGCCTTTGCAGACCCAATTCAGGCCTTAATTATTACTGTGCATGGAGACATTTTGCTAGAACTGTCTTTAAATCCAAAAACAGGAATCAGGTAACAGAAAATAAAATTTCATGTAAATATCATCTCTCATTCTCCCTTTTTGCCCACCTCACTTGCATGCTCCCTCTCTCACCCACACACAGACTCTCTTCTTCTCATCCTTGCACCTCAAAAAGAAAAGCCAGTAATCTTCTCCCGAGAGAGCTGTGAATCAGAGGTCCTTTCTGCAGGGGTTACATCCATCTTTTTGATTTCCCAGGGAGCGGCACGGGTTCTTATGTTTTATCCCATGGCCACACAGAGTCACTTAGTCACTAGCCCAGACTAGATGAGCAGCTCAAACAGAATTACTGAGTCACTAAAGGGTGAGAGGTTCCCTCCTGGCAAGGTGCTAAGTGATGCTCCCAAGTGGGTTTTGTGGTTAGAAAACATGCGCTGGATATGAGGTAACCTGTCTGGGACTTCTGTCTCTCCAAGGATCACCTAGAATGATCTGGTGATCAATGACCTGTTTGAAGTTTTGTTGAACTGTTTAGCTGAAGCCTTCCTTTCAGCAGTTTGTATTACTTTAATGAGATTATTGCTCCTTTGCCCTCTGACTGTTCCCAAGCTAATTTTTGTCTGTTTCATATCCTTAACACGAATGCCTGTCTCCTGGTTCAGAAGTCCTTGAGCGGTGCTGAACGTAAGCCGGTGCCTGCTAAATCCTTGCTGAGTGAAGAAATGGCTCTACAGGCTTACAGCATGTCCCCTGGGACCTGAGATCTTCAGTTCATCCAGAAGTGCTCAGCCCCACGTCTCCTTCCCCAGCATCAACTGTGGGAGTCGGCAGGCAGCCAAGAGAACCAGGAGTGCGCTAGACAGGCGCAAGGGGATGAAGGGAGCAGTTTCTGAATACCGTCAGAGCCTCCACTGAATTTCCACAGCCTCACAAGCTACCATTTTGGGTAAATACCTAGTATACTTGTCCTAGAGTTAAATAAGATGGACTTTCTTCAAAGGAAATGTTTTTAATACAATAATTGTTTTTTTTTTTTCCCTACCCAGTGGATTAAAAACTTAACACATTTACAAAACCTGGCATATTTATATATTGTATCTAAACAGATATTCAAGCTGCATTATAATATAATAATAAAAAAACCCGATCCCAGTCTGTCTATTAAGTCTTTGTAAGTCTTTGTGCCATTGTAACAGTAGTGCTAATTATCAAGCAAAGACATGATAATTACAAAGAGCTTTTTTGCTAAAAGAAGGAATCTCTTTCAACACCCACGCACTGCACAATTTCCTATGACCCTGTAACACTACTCTGGTATGGCCCAGAAATTTGTATTTCAGGCTGAATACTGGGAATCATGTTATTCCTCTCTCTTCGCCCATCTTTTTTTTTCTTGTGAGTAAACTGTTTTCAGAGGGTTAAGGGAGAGGGGTAATGGTCCAAATGGGAAATATAAAACTAATGACCCTTCATGAAACATATTATGCTCCTCATTAAACTTTCTCAGTTAAGTGTATTCCATTAAATTAAAATAAATAGGATTTGAAATTTTACCCAGGAGTAGTAAACTATCCTAACTTTCAACTTTGTGTTAGATCTGTTCTAAGAATAGATTTCTCAAGTCCCTGATGCATCACAGGTTCTTAGCCTGCAACACAATTTATGTCTTCGTCTTGCAGAGGTCTTCAAACTTTGTGTGTGTAAGAATTACTTTGGGAAACTTACTACAAATACAGCTTCCCACCGAGATCCCTTCTTCTTCACCAAGGATCTCAGGCACACTGACTTCAGTGAAACACACTTTGAAAAGTACTCTCTGTATTGTTCTGATACACACTTTGTCAAGTTTAGGGATCACACTTGACTGCTTTCTCCATCATCTCAGTTATTACTACAGTGTGGGAAAGCCAGATGGTGAGGACTGTTGTGATTTAGGTAGTAGAGCAGGCCAGTTCCGAATCATGATAGACTTATATGTGATTTTCAGAGAATCAAAGCTTCTCTAGTTTGGATCTCAGAGCCTCAGAATGTCTTTTTGAGAGATTCAGAACTTTAATCTATTGATGTTAAGGGCAACATAATGATGGAATTGCTACTCTACTCTATTTTTGCTTTTTAAAGAATTACATTGTACAAAACTTTCCTCCTTTTTGAGATGAGAAAACTTCAGACCTGAGAAGTAGCCAGTTTGTCATCAGTAAGACTGTGCAAGGCAAGGGTTCAAGTGCAAGCCCTTTGACTTTCAACTCAGTTTTCTTCTCATGACCATGAAGAAGTCTGGTTGAGACACCCATCTGTCCCAGAATATGAAAATCTCTCTAGAGTATGTGAAGTTTTAACTCTCCTTTAAACCATAGAGTATATTCCTGAGCAAAGCCCATAGAAGATAATTTTATAGATTTTTAAACTCCTAAGAAAACAAATCTAAAAAGTCAAAGTTTCACCCAGATTAATACAGTTCAACTGTATTTCCCACCATATGAAGGACAGGAGCAGTTCAAGTTTGATGACAAATTCCAATTCAATTTTTTGTTGTTGCTCTGCAATGTTTATCGTAATGATTTAGGTAATGAAGTGGAGTTTTGAGTATGGAGTTCTGTCTTCAGAACCCAGGTTAACTGCGTGTCAATGTATGCAAGCATGCATGTGAAAGCACTTTCACATGTGAAAACACTTATGAGGTTTGACAACTGTTAATATTTATGTATTTTCACATTTATATCTGTGCATGAATAAAATGCTATCTGAAATACATACTAGGTAAATTTTATAAATGATCTTAAATTTCAAGATCAAGGCAAGCCCACAATTAAAATCACTGGTCAGTGAAACACTAAATGTGTAGTAATGCAAATCTGAAAGGATTTTAAAATACACATATTAGACAAGGGTGATTCAAGAAGGATGAGATTAATAATTTGACAAGATGCCTGATTCCTAGCAAGAAGCAGATTCACAGAGTCCCTACTATCATACCACTCTCACGCTCTACTTATCCTCTACTTTTGTTTCTCTGAAATTATTTGCTTGGTCTTATTAGGCAAAAAATTTAAAAAAAATTAAAAACTTTCAAGTAAAAGTAAAGAAATGAGAATTAATCTTAGACAATTATAACAGGTAAAGAGAAGATGGATGTAAGAGGCAGATTAATTTGATCAGGATTAGAACTACATTTTTTCATAATATGGAACCACTTAAAGCAATGGCAAGAATAACTTGTATGCTGGTAGACTGATTCTGAATACACACTTCTGAAACATTTATTTTCTCTTAATTCTGGAAAAGCAGTCATAATCAAGGAAACCATGAGGAGAAAGACAGGAGGATAAAATAGATGGGGACATCTTATCTCTGAATAATGGGGATATATACTGCATTATACCTCTTCCCTTTTGGTTAAGTATTCATTGCTTACGAAGGGTACTATAAGGTAATAACATTTAAATAGCATACATGTGGGAAACATTTAAAATTGTATGGCAATGTTACTTATGGTAAAAGATAAGAAATATTTTTGAGTTTCAACATGGTGCTTATTCATTTTTGGCACAATGGAACCATGTTTAAAATCTAACTTTGATAAAACACCAAGTGACATTTAGAAATTCATTTTCATCAGATTTCTGATTCCACGTGTATCAATAGCACTATATTAAATTATATGATTTTGGGGAAAAAACACTTCTGGGAGAATAACTGTCTTTACTCTTTCAGCAAGAATACATTAGGAAGAATGAATTAGAAAGAAGAGACATAAAGCGAAAAACAAATGAAAAGTTACAGTGAGCTCACTTTAATTTTTTCTTTGACTATGCTGCCAAAGCATATACTTAAAAGAAACCATGAGAAGTATATACTTTAGTATATACTCCAAAGCAATCATGAGAAGTCACCTAAAATGTGGGTGAGCTGTCCCCGTAGCCACACTTCTCATTTCTGGTGGCCTGACACTGGGGTGGACAAGGACGACTCAAGAAGAACGAGATTAATAATTTGACAAGATGCCTGATTCCTAGCAAGGAGCAGATTCACGGAGTCCCTACTATCATGCCAGTCTCACTTTGCATTTTGATAGAGAGAGAGAGGGTGGAGTAAGAATTGGGGCAATCACTCTGGGTACACCTGCGGGCGTTATAAACATTTTAGGAAAAGGAAATCGTGCTTGTGTGGAGGCAGGGAGGAGAAGGGGGAAGGTCTGCACGCAAGCGGCGCCACCTGAGTTTAGGGTTCACCAGGCGCGCGTGCACGCTCACCTCCACGATGTCCGAGTTCGTCCGGCTCTCGTGCGGCTCGTTGTACTCGGTGTACTTGAGCAGCACCTTGTCCATGTCCGTGCTGGCGTACTGGAACAGCTTGTTGGTGCTGTTGAAAATGATTAGCGCGATCTCACAGTCACACAGCACGCTCAGCTCATATGCCTTCTTCATCAACCCAAATTTCCTCTTCGTAAACGTCACCTGGAAGAAAGCAAGCAGGCGGGTTTTTTAAGAGAGAGAGAAAAAGCACGCCTTGAAAACAAAACAGTACTTTTCCCCCTTTGTAACACCAAGTGTGTCGTGACCAGAGCCCTTGGCACTAACGCGTTTGGAAAGAAAGCAGAGAGATCTAAAACCAATTTCTGCTTAGAACTGTGATTTCTAGCTTGCTGCTGAATGCAGAAACTGTAAATGCCAGATTTTGTGTAGGGCGTTATAATGATGGAGACCTGGGACCTGTTTTGTTGAGCAATTCAAGATTTTTTTAAAAAGTCAATTTCAGCAGTGTTAGCATACTTCTTAATTATAAATCTGGAGTTTGTATTTTGGCTACTCGAAGACTGGACATGACATTATGGACATAGTATTTTAGATCTGTGTTCAAAACTTCTCAAAATTGTTTAGTCTCATGCCATTTAACTGAAAACACTTGAAGGGATCCTACTGTACTTTTTCAGACAGAGTAATATTCTGTTTTCTAGAAATCCAGCAGGGAGTTGGGAAGAGCTTTAGCCATAATACTGTTAGGTCTTGGTTTCATTCTTCTGTGTCCCCTACTTGCTCTCCCAAGCCAGAAATTCTATTGTTATCTTTGCCTTTCTCTTCTTTTATTCCAATCTATTACCAAATCCCGTAATTTCTTTCCTCAAAATGTTTCTCAGGTTCCCGCTTCCTCGTCTATTTCCCAGGCGTCTTTATCATTCCCGTCTTTATCAGCTTCCTGTCCTAGGCAATCTTCCTGTCTGAAACCATTCCCTCCTCATCATCCTGATCTTCAAAACCTCACTCTCGTCACTGCCTTTTCTTCCAGATGAGTCGGCTACAAGAGCTCCTCTGGCTTCAAACACTTCCACCTGCCAATGCTAAATGTGCATGTCCCTGTTCCCAATTTCAGTCTTCTCTTGAGTAAACTCCACTTGGCCCCCCCAAAACCATGAACTTTCTTAAGTATAAGCCTGTATACTTTGTGGTCCAGTGTTTCCCGGCAGGTTTTTGTAGAACAATATTTCTATAACATTCTCCTCAAGACACAGTTCAGTGGTTCAATACGTGTAGGAAATGAGGCACAGTGGTATATTAAGGGCTGAGCAACTTTTAAAAACTTCAACCTGCTTTCCAAACTTATTGTTGACAGAATGTTTATTTCTTTGCTTATTTATTTATTTTGAGGAGCACTTGCTGTCATTCTTCAGAACAAGGGTTCTGAAGTATCTAGCCGGGGAAATCCTGACTGACTGATGAATTACTATTATCAAAGGTGAGGCTCAAAATTTCCCCCTTCATCTTCAAATCCAACTTATCTTGCAGAGGTCAGTTCAGTTTTATCTACTACCTCAGTTCAGTTCAGTTCAGTTCAGTCGCTCAGTCGTGTCCGAATCTTTGCGACCCCATGAATCACAGCACGCCAGGCCTCCCTGTCCACCACCATCTCCCAGAGTTCACTCAGACTCACATCCATCAAGTCCGTGATGCCATCCAGCCATCTCATCCTCTGTCGTCCCCTTCTCCTCCTGCCCCCAATCCCTCCCAGCATCAGAGTCTTTTCCAATGAGTCAACTCTTCACATGAGGTGGCCAAAATATTGGAGTTTCAGCTTTAGCATCATTCCCTCCAAAGAAATCCCAGGGCTGATCTCCTTCAGAATGGACTGGTTGGATCTCCTTGCAGTCCAAGGGACTCTCAAGAGTCTTCTCCAACACCACAGTTCAAAAGCATCAATTCTTCGGCGCTCAGCCTTCTTCACAGTCCAACTCTCACATCCATATGTGACCACTGGAAAAACCATAGCCTTGACTAGATGGACCTTTGTTGGCAAAGTAATGTCTCTGCTTTTCAATATGCTACCTAGGTTGGTCGAAACTTTCCTTCCAAGGAGTAAGCGTCTTTTAATTTTATGCTTGCAATCACCATCTGCAGTGATTCTGGAGCCCCCCCAAAATAAAGTCTGACAGTGTTTCCACTGTTTTCCCCTCTATTTCCCATGAAGTGATGGGACCAGATGGGACCAGATGATCTTAATTTTCTGAATGTTGAGCTTTAAGTCAACTTTTTCACTCTCCTCTTTCACTCTCATCAAGAGGCGTTTTAGTTCCTCTTCACTTTCTACCATAAGGGTGGTGTCATCTGCATATCTGAGGTTATTGATATTTCTCCCGGCAATCTTGATTCCAGCT
Organism: Oryx dammah; assembly: GCF_014754425.2. Taxonomy (NCBI): domain Eukaryota; kingdom Metazoa; phylum Chordata; class Mammalia; order Artiodactyla; family Bovidae; genus Oryx; species Oryx dammah. Next base: position 22,092,056 of record NW_024070189.1, on the reverse strand, counting down.
TGTGTTTCTTCCAGTCCAGCGTTTCTCATGATATATTCTGCATAGAAGTTAAATAAGCAGGGTGACAATATACAGCCTTGACATACTCCTTTTCCTATCTGGAACCAGTCTGTTGTTCCATGTCCACTTCTAACTGTTGCTTCCTGACCTGCATACAGGTTTCTCAAGAGGCAGGTCAGGTGGTCTGGTATTCCCATCTCTTTCAGAATTTTCCACAGTTTATTGTGGTCCACACAGTCAAAGGCTTTGGCATAGTCAATAAAGCAGCAATAGATGTTTTTCTGGAACTCTCTTGCTTTTTCCATGATCCAGCGGATGTTGGCAATTTGATCTCTGGTTCCTCTGCCTTTTCTAAATCCAGCTTGAACATCTGGAAGTTCACAGTTCATGTATTGCTGAAGCCTGGCTTGGAGAATTTTGAGCATTACTTTACTAGCTTGTGAGATGAGTGCAATTGTGCAGTAGTTTGAGCATTCTTTGGTATTGCCTTTCTTTGGGATTGGAATGAAAACTGACCTTTTCCAGTCCTGTGGCCACTGCTGAATTTTCCACATTTGCTGGCATATTGAGTGCAGCAATTTCACAGCCTCATCTTTACCTACTTGCTTGTAATTCCAAAATCTAGAGTCCTACTCCTTATCTGTCTCCAGAAACTCACTGGATATCCTCCACTCCTGTGCCTATCTACAAGTCTTAGGAATGTCATACTCCCAAAGCCCAAATTTCATCTTCAACCTCGAATCTGCTCCCCTTCCTGGGTCCCCGATCTCATCGTAAACTCAGTCACCCAAACTAGAGACCACTGAGTGGAGTGTGAACAACCCTCATCCCACACTTCTAGATAAATGTGTTGACAGGAAGTGTGGACTAGCAGACAGAAAATCTGTCTTCCTGGTCTCCTCACTGGCCCCTCCCCCTTTTGTTAATACTTGTTTTACCTATCACCTTTTATTTTTTGTTATGGTTCTGACATTTTATAACTTGTACGACTTTCTGGGTGATCACTGGCTTAATGTCTGTCTTCCACTATGCTGCACATTCCACAAGAGCATGTACCATTTCTATTTTGCTCACTACTGTATCCCCAGGGCCTAGAACAGCAGACATATGGGCACAGGGTAAAGATCTATTGTCTAAAAAGGAAACAGGAAAAACTATTTTGCTGATTTTTAGAAATATCAAAGTGATATATGTTATATAAAACTGTGGAGACTTCCCCGGCTGCCCAGTGGTTAAGACTTTGCCATTCAATGCAGGGGGTGTGGGTTTGATCCCCGGTCAGGGAGGTAAGATCCCACATGTCACGGGGCCAAAAAACCCAAACATAAGACAGAAGCAATACTGTAATACATTCAGTAAAGACTTTAAAAACTGCCGACATCCAAAAAAAAAAATCTTTTAAAAAGTTTGAAAAAAATACTGTGATAGCTTTCCCCACCAAATTTTCATTTAGCAACTCATAAAAGGAACTTTAAAAAGATAAATCTATACTTTAATAATGATTATATTCTGATATCACATCTGCATGGAAGGCAGCATGACAGAAAGAACATGGGGTATGGGTTCAGGGGCGCCTAGATTTTAAAGCATATCTTCTATTTTTTAGTCATGAGAAATTAACTTCTTCAAATTTGATTTTTCTCCGAGTTTGACTTTTCATTTATAAAATGGTGATAGCACCTACTCTTGGGGTTGCTGAGAGGATTATATAAAATAACATATGTACAATATTCAGTTCAGTTAAGCTTTGCATTTAAAGTAGAAGCTCAATAAATCTGTTTTTATCCCTTTCTTGGTTGACTTATAGGAAATGAACTTACAAAATATACCTGTCTTAGTGGCTCAGAGTCTACTGATGAAGATTATCTGAAGGTCTTACTACAGTCTTCCAGATAGAAAGATAAAACTGAACTATGGAATCTCCACTGATCATTCTTTGGAAAATACAGCATTTAGGTATTTACGAGCTGACATCAGCTAGTCAAAATCGACTAATATACGTTATTTATGCTTCAACTTGGATAATTTTTCTTTGTAATATCTGCCAATGTCTCACCTTCTATTTTGTGTTTATTGATTGCCTTACTAAAAAGTACTTCAAATAAAATACAGCTAGTGTTTTCATATCTGATTATCATATTACTTTAGAAGCTTTTTTTATTCTGGTTCATTCAGATGAGTCATGATTAGTATTAGGGATGAGCTAAATAAAGACTATCTTTTGAATTATACAGATTTATACAAAATATCTTTTAATAATTCTCTTAGATGCAGTTGAGTTATGCAGACATACTTGCACATTGCTATTTGTTTAGTGAAATAGGTTACAGAGACATTCAGTGCAGAAGTCACTGACCCAAAATACTTTCATATATCTAAAACCACTTTTAATCAGACTTTCATGACCACAAACTGTAGGTGGAATGTCTCAATACAGTATGGTTTCTGTCGTACTCAAACCTCAGAATTTAGCACGTTACAACACTCACCATCAAAGTACATTTCGGCACAGAAATATCATTAAAGCCACTATTTGTGTTTACTTTTAGGTACTCCTCAACATTTGTGTAACCAAATAGGCTGCTGGATAATGCATATTTATTTAATAATACCTGTCAAAAAAGTCAGTGCATATAGCTTCTTTTCATTAAAACTGCAGACTGAAATGATGATAACTGCATTAAAGCATTTAAGAAAATATCTTCAAAATCTACTCTTAATTGTGCTAAATTTAATTCTGTATTATGTTCATATTCTTCATAGCATACTCAAAATGTATTTTATAATGCTTTTTCTCATTGTTCACAGTTAGATAAAATTGTTTTTCAGCATTAAGCTTTCTTAAGAGAACTGGGATATTACTCTTCATTTAAAATATGCCACTCAATGACAAAGATTGCAATTCAGAGCTTTTACACTTAAATATAATAATGTATTGTAATGATTACATTTTTCATAACTTGAGAATAGTTTGTAATGGGGACAAGTCCATTTCTACTTCAATAACATATTCGAACCTTAGGTGACATGGAAAACTGTTTTTACAGTAGTTAGGCAAAGAGATGCTCTTTTCCAGTGTGACATCAATCAAGGTGCACCAAGAAGAGAATAAAACCAATACTGTTTAAGTGGGCACTGAATTTACATTCAGTTTTCAAAATCAAAGAGACTTCACATGTAACATACATATGGAAAGCAAGACGACTCTGTAAACATTGAGCATTTTATGTTTCTTTTTCTTTACCTCTTGGAACAGAGCCCCAAATGTAATAATGATGATGTTTTATTAAGACATTTCAGTATTAAGTTGTATGTTAGCCTCACCATGAAAGACAGACAAATGTGAAGGTAAAAACTAAATTTTATAATCACAGGAAACAAAAGGGGGAGGATCTTAGAGTTCAAATGATTGCATTCAATTGAGCAAAAATTTATTGAACTTTCTAATGAGTTCAGATTTTTAAAGAACATGCATTTGGCAAAGTAGTTGATGAAATCCTCATCACAAAACTATTGATTTGAGATTAGATGGTAGCATTTAAATATGAATTAATTAACCAGTGTTAAGTTTAAAGACAGTCTCTTGCAATGGCCTATGGAGTTCAGTAACTTTCCTGCCTGAGGCACCATTTTTATCATTGGTGTAGAGGAAGATGTAGCCGGCATGTTTATCAAATCTGCATACAAGGCAAGCCGGGGTGATAACCCAATAGATGGCAGAGTCTCTATCCATATATAGCTCCCTCTACACACTGGAAAGCTGGGTCACAAATAAGATAACAGAGATAAGGTTAAAGACTTCATTTGTATTTTAAAAAAACAGAATTATGTAATCTCAGGTTGGAGGAAAACTAACGTGATAGCTGATTATGGGAAAAGGTTCTAAAGTTATAGTGTTTCACAGTGGGAATTAATTATCCTAATGATCTCTTTGTTAGTCAGCACTAACTAATCCTTGGTACTATATTCAGCTCTGAGAATTTTAATATGACATTAACGATACCGACAAAATTAGAGCATCTATAGGATGGCAAACAAGTCTGAGAATAATTTTGCAGGAGAAATCATTGAGGGAATCTGGAATGTTTAAGGCAGAAATGCCAAACACTTTCCAAGATCTGCAGACTTCGTGGCCATGTGAAGAGGCAGATGAGTTATTCTGTCTTATTCTATAGAGCGGAGTTAGCAAGCACTGCTGAAATCATCGAGGTTCAGCATAAAGGGAACCCTAGTGATGAGAACTGTCCAACAGAAGCCCTAGCCTCACGAAGTTAAGAAGCAGTTCTTTCCTGAATATGTTCAAGTAGGGCTGCGTATCAAGGAAGATGTAGAAGGTGTTCCTGAATTAAACAAGAAGCTGGACTAGAGATCTTTAAAATATTTATTCCAGATTTTAGATGTTCAGATTCTATGCCTAGGTAGCACAGACCTTTGGGTGAAGGGGAAGTTTAGAGTGAATGAAATATGATTTCCAACAAGAATCTATTTCTGCAATTTCATTCTGTAGAATACTTTATATTTTGGTCACTCAATCTCATCAATACATTACCATAATCACTTCTAATTTTCATATTCCAAGAAATAAAACTAGATTACTTTCTTTTTGCAGTTAGAAGAGATATAAAAAAGACTCTAAAGAACTGGAGTGGACAGTAAAACAACTGTCCAGATTGATAAAATAACAAATTCCCACTGTTAAAATATTTTGAAAGAAGCAGTATCTATACATTGTTACTGAGGCTCTGGGTGTGGAAGCAAAACCATGGGAACTGAAAATCAAGTCTAAGCTCTGCCATGTATGATCCGTGTGCCCTTGGCCTTGGGTAAATTGTTTAACTTATCAGTCCCCCGGTATCCTCATCTGTAAAATGAAGGTAATAACAGGAGTACATAAAGGCTGTATATTGTCACCCTGCTTATTTAACTTCTATGCAGAGAACATCATGAGAAACACTGGGCTGGAAGAAGCACAAGCTGGAATCAAGATTGCCGGGAGAAATATCAATAACCTCAGATATGCAGATAACATCACCCTTATGGCAGAAAGTGAAGAGGAACTAAAAAGCCTCTTGATGAAAGTGAAAGTGGAGAGTGAAAAAGTTGGCTTAAAGCTCAACATTCAGAAAACGAAGATAATGGCATCTGGTCCCATCACTTCATGGGAAATAGATGGGGAAACAGGGGAAACAGTGTCAGACTTTATTGTTTGGGCTCCAAAATCACTGCAGATGGTGACTGCAACCATGAAATTAAAAGACACTTACTCCTTGGAAGGAAAGTTTTGACCAACCTAGGTAGCATATTGAAAAGCAGAGACATTACTTTGCCAACAAAGGTCCATCTAGTTAAGGCTATGGTTTTTCCAGTGGTCATGTATGGATGTGAGAGTTGGACTGTGAAGAAAGCTGAGTGCTGAAGAATTGATGAGTTTGAACTGTGGTGTTGGAGAAGACTCTTGAAAGTCCCTTGGACTGCAAGGAGATCCAACCAGTCCATTCTGAAGGAGATCAGCCCTGGGATTTCTTTGGAAGAAATGATGCTGAAGCTGAAACTCCAGTAGTTTGGCCACCTCATGTGAAGAGTTGACTCATTGGAAAAGACTGATGCTGGGAGGGATTGGGGGCAGGAGGAGAAGGGGATGACAGAGGATGAGATGGCTGGATGGCATCACTGACTCGATGGACATGAGTCTGAGTGAACTCTGGGAGATGGTGATGGACAGGGCGGCCTGGAGTGCTGCGATTCATGGGGTCGCAAAGAGTCAAACACAACTGAGCGACTGAACTGAACTGAACAGGTATCCTACAGAGTTATGATGAGAGTTAAACTAAGGAACACACAAGTGTTAGTGATGTGTTGACATGATACAAGGTAGATAATATTTTTTTTTCTGAAGTGTGAAGCTCAGTCACTTCTTGTTATAAACTGTAAAAGACTGCTCTCCTAAGATCTGCTAGCTTGTTTCACCATCATCACGCTTAAGAGTTTCTCTCTCAACTAAACCTCAAGCTTCCCTTGAAGGCTGGAACATCTCCTGTCTGCTCTTGAAAGCTGAAGTCCCAGAACACTGCTGTGCTCAATATGTGTTGAATGAATGAATGGATAGATGGATGGAATAATTACTCATTTTCTTTTTGTAATTCAAAATGAATCTCTATGCAAGCCCAAGCTATGCTAATAGGAAGTTTGCCACTGAGGGAGAAAATTTCACATAGTTATTTTTCTTTCTTTTTGTCACATTAGCTTACAGTTTACTGTATGTTTTTAAACATATATTTGGTAAAAATGAATAGGAGAAAAACTGGATTGGGTCCAGTTTATGAGGGAGCTTGTTGGTGAAATTGGAGCATATATTTTTTTATAACTGTTTTCAGATAAGAGTGTTGACTTTGGTGACTTTTTTCTAAGAAGTTCAAAGACTTTATAAGCTATCTTGCTACATCTGACAGCATCTCTTTGAAGTTATTATTTGGCACAGTTTATCATCCCCATTTCTCAGATGATACTGCAAACAAAGGCCTTATTCCAGGGTCACAAAACTAGTCCTTGATGAACCAGAAATAGAGACCTCTTCACACAACATCCATCTTTCTTCCCATTAGTTGGCGTTTCTTCCCTCTTTGAGATAACAGTGCATTTTAGGGGCTGAAAGTCAGCACAGCATGGATCTCGACAGCCACGCATCAAGCATTGTACAAGTACAGCAAGAACTGTCAGCAATTCTGAAGAGTAAAAGCAGCAGAGTAGTGGCACAACTTATTAATTAGTATAAGGATAGCTTTCTAGGCTAAAGTAAAAAAAAAAAAATTAAACTAAAATGCTAACACTGAGAAGTTGGTTTCTAGGTTCTGACAATAAACCAAAGCTCCTTTTGTGTGGACTCCACAGCCACCTCTGTCCTCAGACCTCCAGACAGGACCGCCAAAGCCAGTGAGAACCACACGTATGCACTAGCGGGCACACACTCGTTCTATATTTATGGATGTTTATTTAAATTTCTCAAAATGAGAAGCATTTTGGTTGGTAGCAAATACAAGCCTGTTTACGGCCGGAATAAAAGAGGTGGGTCTCTGATTTACTCACAGTCAATGTAAATAACAAGTTCTAAAACAGAGGACAAGTCCTGTGTCATTTCCTACAGGCCAGGGAAATTAGACGACTGGGTAACAGAAAGGGCATTTAATAATGAGTCTCCACGCCACACGCAGGCCTCTGTTCACCCTCCCAATCCTGGCTCCATTCATAAAGTCACCTCAGGAGAACTTTCCTGCCACATTTTAACGGTGGGAGTCCTTGCACCTTATAGGCAAGAATAAATGAAAGGAAAAAGACCTTCGGAAAGAGCAGCTATTCACATTTATGAGAATAATGGAGACCTAACTCTCAATGACTTCAGATGTATTACCAAGGGGAGCAAGGGTGACTTTATCTATGGATCTCCAGTGTTTCTTCCCACCAAGCAGAATTTTTCATCCTGATCTTAACTGAATTGCTCAATGAGTGGAGGACTTTTTACTCATTTCAACTCATAAAGTAATAGTAGTTTCATAGTTTGGGACTAATAAACCCAGCTACTTTTATTTTCAAAGTTTTGAGGTTTTATCAGGTTTTGTTTTGTTTTTCCCAAAGAGAGTCACGATGAATACAACTGTCATCTTAGGAAAATATTTTAGGTCCACCCCTCCTCATCCACAGCCTAGAGAATCTCTCCGCTTCCTCCCAGTTAAGGAAATGGAGTGACTAATGAGGAATGAGATGGGCAGTTGGCGGATACAATGCGCTCTCTAATCCAGAGAGCATCTCGGTCTTCCTCTGTGTTTAAAGGGTTAGCGATGGAGTCAAGAGTCTGCCACGACAATCTTTAATTGAAAAAAAAAAAAGGGAAATGCCCTCTTAAATGCTCTTTTTCTTCCCCCGGCTTGTTCCTGACAGTAAGTAATGGTGCGACTGTTCTAAAGTCTTCCTCTTCAATTTTATTTTGTTTAATTCAGTCTGTCATTAGAAAGGCTTGCGAGCTTTAGGCCTGATGATTACTTTCGGTGGGAGGAAGTAGGGCCACTGCAGACTTGTGTTCTAGACAAGCGCTCCTTTATACAATGACGGGGCCTGCCACCATAAATGAAAGGCTCTTTAAAGAGCAGAGAGGGACTCTTTTAAGCAGAGTGCTACCATGTGCTTGTAACCCTCCAGCATAACTTGCAAGGATGAGACAGCAGTGTGTTCTGCTGCAAAGGGGACTATTGTCCTTGTTAGCCTCCAGCAAATTGAGCCCCGTTTCGCTGCCATGCAGTAGGATTTCCAAAGGGTTGCAGGCAATCCTTCCTAAAATTCTGAACGCCATAAAAGGATTAAAATAGGGGGGCTCAGCGTATGGAATTTAGAACTCTACAGACCCCCTCACCCTAAGTCAACACCCCAACCCTCAGAATGGGCCTTTAAATCCAGTGCCTTGCACGCTATTTTGAGGAAGTGTCATAAAAGCATGGGTTAAACTTGAGTATCTATTAGCAAATGCAGAGTCTGAGTTTTAAAATTTGTCATGGCTGATTTCTGATATGTTTATATACATGAGGACAAGGAAGAAGATAAGCTATAATGATTACACTTAGGATTTAAAAGATTTCATTGTGGTCCACTTTCAAGCTTCAGAATGTTTTGGATTTTAAAAAAAGACTAGATATAATGCAATGTTTTACATTTTTTAATACATGCTCTTGAGGTCTGCTTCGTTTCTTAAGAGGCTGATTTACATTCTAAATTCAATCTGCAGATGCAGTCATGAAACAAATGCTTATTTCTCTTTATCTTGTATACACGAAATATATCATTTGAGTCTGAAAAGAATCAAATAAACCAGATTAATATTTTGGGGTCAAAAACATGTTTACTAGTTTAACAAAGCCAGAATGTACCTAAGGTAAAGGTCAAAGACTACTTCATTCCCCGCTGAGCGAATGCTCAGGAAGCACATTTGTCTATGTTTCCTGTCATAACAGGAAGAGTGTAACTTCTTCCTTTCCACAATGGCTTCAGTTTTACCTCCCAACTCCAATATTTTCTCCCTCAGGGCCTTCCAAATCAATCCTTGGAAGACAGAAGGCAGGAGGCTGTCTCCGTTATAGTTTCCAAACAGTTACATTTGTTGAAATGTTATTTAAATGTTAGTGATTTCTTAAGCTAAGCTGTTCCAACTTAAAATTAAAAGTCAAATATCCAAACATTTAGAGTGGTTCTCTTATTCCTATTAGTGGTCCAACATATTTTAAAAGAAACACAAATACATATTCCATATTATGGAATTTCATTTACTTTAACTATGTTGTTATTTTTTCCCCCCCTTTCAAACAAAGTCATTTTCTTGGTGGGGGTGGGGGTTCCACCTGTCTTCAGTAAGACTATCTGGGATGTAAGCTTTAAAAATACTTTTACTATAATGATTTTCGAAGGAGCTCATTTTAAATGAATAAATTACAATCTTAAAGGAAGTCTAGACTGCAAAGTACAAGGCTTTTGAAACAATCAGTAACATGTTCTTTAATCTACAGTTTGGAAGAAACTTCTTGGTTTATGACGTATATATGGTCTATTTATAATGTTAATATTTTTAGTGCTGGTTTCTCAGTAATATAATGTCATAGAAAGTTTGTGCATTTGCAGAGCACAAGGGCATTTGCAGCACACAGAATGATGTGTGCATGCACTCAGAGGTGGAAGTTGCCATTTGGTGCCAACTTGCTACCCAGCGTGAGTGAGACACGATAAATGGTTAAGCACTGAAATTTTTTAAATTACAGTTTTAAATGGAAATTGTATGAGATACACAAATTAGAACTGAAAGAACAAAAGTCTTGAAGCCTTCAAGTTCAGAGCTTAGTTCTTAAATCCAGATACAGAATTCAAGAGTAGACAGTTACCCTTATCCTTATGAACATTTTGGGCTCTCTTGGACTTCTCACTAAAGTAAAAACTAATGAACAGTTACATGGCAGTTCAGATATCTTTTTGGCAATAAAGAAACAGATCTAGCTGTAAAAGTGTAAAATGTCCCACACCACATGGAGTGTACAGAAAATGTGCTGTGTATACTCTCTCTATGATTCGTCTACAGAGCTGGGCGATCATTTGTGAATTGTTTTCAAACGGACAGGAACGGAACAGGAATGGCTTGATGTCACAGCTGTTAAACATACATCTGAGCTCTTTGGTTACACTTGCTTTGATTTGGAATCTTGCAGAAGTAGTTTGTGACTTTTCCCTTCTGGCTTTCTTTTTCAGTCTCTCACCAGTTAATTTCAACTCTCTGATAAAAACTTTTCCTTTTGGTGATTTTATGAATAACAAAAGAGTGATTTAATTTATATGCACAGGGAACCTCTGAGCAGGCATGCACAGGCTGCGTCAAAATACCTTGCAATCGAATTCTGAGGTGCACTGCTGGTCCTAATGCATTGCCATGATATATCTTACTTTTATGTATTGACTCATTTTATAAAATCAGTTTAATGAAAAAATTTAATATGAATTTAGCAGTGACCTGTTAAATGGTATTGAGGGAAAAGTGGTATCATCATCACCATCATGAGTTATTTCCAGGTTTATTCTGGAGTTAGAGATTTAAAAAAACACAATACTTTGACACTGATTGAACTTTTTAATCACTTAATTTGAAAAAAAAAAAAGGTTCCAGATATTCACCGTCTAACATGCATAGTTTCCTCTCAAATAATCTGTATTTGCTTGACATGCATACAAGCAACTGACAAATCTGGAAGTTCTGTTTGTGAAGATCATAGAAGAAAAGTGTGCTTGGATGACTCTCTTCTAACTCTTGGCTTAGAATTTATCAAAAAAAAAATTTTCTTGAAGCAATTTATTTGTATTTCTATGTTATCCAATTCCTCACATTTAAAGATTGAATCTATCTCAACTTCAATAAATTTTATATTAGGTTAGTAGGCTGCAACTCTCAAGTTTAGTACCATAATTACCCCTTTTATTCCCTGATATTCTGGATATTACCTTGAAAGAACATTATAGTAAAATTTCCATTGAAAATTTTAGTTAAAATTCTAAGAACCTAAAATAGAGAAAAACTAGGAAAATTAAGGAGTAAAACTTCGTTTTTTAAAAAAGAGTCATTCGAGAAAATCAATGCATCTTTTTTTTTTTCAGTTTGGTTTAGAAAATATCAGGTTTAGTTTAAAAACCTCAGTACGTAGAAATTGTCAGAGACTGAATCTACACTGAACATATTTCTCTAGTTTTCTTTTTTTTTTCTGAGCCCACTTAAAATAATCGTAAGTCATGTACGGAAATGGAGATAGGGACATAAGAAAAGGGAAAAAATTACAAAATGTAACAGTTATGACTAATCCCCTTTAGTCATAAGGGGATTCTCCTGGAATTCTATTAGCAGGAGAATGTTGCTAATTGTCTTTAATTTGTGCTCCAGATATTGCACTGATAATTACCTGAAATTTTGTTTGCTGGCAAAAACTGTTATTGTGCCAGTTCTGATGGAAGAAAAGAATTTAAGACATTTAATCTTTATGCCTTAACTTACTATATTAGGTTGTAACTGGGTTCTTTGGCAAATATTTCTCTCTGGTAGTTACTCAAATATGTAAATATCTTTTTTAGAACAAGTCATACAAATAAATTTGGGTGTGTGTCTCTCCTATCCTCTCAAAGTGGAAAAGCTGAAAATTTTAAATACAAACACATTAAGTAAACAGGTTTAGGTTAAGCATGCCTGATTTTCATATATCTTTTTTCTTGATGTAACAGATATAACAGATTTCTAAGTATATTCTGTTTGCAGAGAGAGTCACATGAGGACAAAACTCATTTAAAAATCTGGCTGTTTCAGAAGCACAGTAACAACTGGTACCATATGAAGGAGGCTAAGATTATTGCCTAATTGATGAAGGTAACTCACAGGTAAGAACAAAAATGCAGGTGGAGAGACTTGAAATTGTAGTGTGAGAATAAGCTGCAAGCTAGAAGTGATAAAAATGGTGACAAGTAGTTCAGAATAATTTGGTCAGGAACATACATTTGAAAGTAAGTCCCACAAGCATAAGAAATTGGGAAATTACTTCTCCCCATCCTTGGCACGAGCCCTGCCCTACAAATGTTCTGTGTGATTTTTCTTCCTGCTCACTAGCCATCCTCTGCCATCCTGGCTCTTGCTTAGAAATGATTCTCTTGCCCCTTGTTAGCTTCCAAAGGCTCCTGTGTGCCCCAACTCTACTGTTTCGGGTTCCCCTGCTGGCACAGTGGTAAAAGAATCTGCCTGTCTGTGCAGGAGAAGCAAGAGACTCAGGTTTGATCCCTAGGTCGGAAAGGACCAACCCACTCTAGTATTCATGCCTGGAAAATCCCATGGACAGAGGAGCTTGGTGGGCCATGGGGTCACAAAGAGTTGTAAGCATGCATACATGCTCTACTGTGTTCCACTTTTCCTTCCATCTCCCTGATACCCTTTCAAGCGGGTAACAATCCACTTGAAGGTTCAGGTACCATTCTTTAGGGTGCTACACAGCACCGGAGTTGTTTTGACAGAAATCACATTAACTGTAATAACTAATTGTTCAAAGACCTCGAGTCTTAACAGGGATAACCAATAGGTAAATTTCTTGGGCACTCATCACATGCTAGGTGCTTTACATTTATCCCCCAGTTTAATTATTTCAATGACCCAATGAAGCAGGTACTATTTTTCAATCTTCCCCTCTACTGATGAGGGAAGCAAGGCTCAGAGGGGTCAAGTTACTTGCTGGAGTGTCACACAGCTAGTAGCAGGCAGAACTCAGGCCAGAGCAAGGTTTGTGTGTCTGTAAAAACTATGCTCTTCACCATGATATGCTGGACGCAGGATGATGTATGCAGTGGGAGAAAGTGATGACATAAACCCATGCTCTAAGCCATTATCTTAGACAGAACGCAGCATGACGTAACTGAAAAACAGCTTACTTTGTTTTTGAATTTGAAAGATTTGGGCTCAAATCCTGGCCACCTCCCAGTGTTAACTCTCTGACTTCAAAGCTCTGCATGATCTGGGCCCTGCCTAGCATCTAAACCTTTTCTCTCGTCTCTCTAAAGTTACACACAGGAGGCTCAAGTAAGTTCCTTGGGGCATTCCTTCGATTCCTCAGCCAGCTCTTCCCTTTCTCAAGGAGCTTTGCAAACACTGTTCCCTCTGGAATGCTGTCTCCTGCCGAACTCTGAAACATCTCTTTGCTCCCATCTTTCAGTGTTTCCTCAGGGAAGCCTTTCTCCCACCCCCAATCTAAATAAAGCACCTCCTGTTATTCTTTCATAGCATTTGGGTAGTTTCATTCATAACACATGTGAACCAAATTTTTGTTATAAATTTGCATATCTCACGTCTGGTTCATCCGACTAGGCCCACAGGCCAATCCTGTCTGCCTCCCGTTTTTGCCAGTAAAGTTTTATTCAAACACAGACACATTAAAATTCGTGTACGTGTTATCCTTTGCCGCGTTCACTCCAAGGGTAGAACTGAGCATCCGAAACAGAGATTGCATAGTTCACAAGGTCAACAATATTTGCTATCTGGCCCTTTACAGAACCAGGCTGCTGACTTCTACAGCAGACAATAAGCTGAATAAGATTCAATTGGCTTATCACTGAGCACTTCATGTTAGGCAGGTTGCAAACAAATGATATTTGCTGACTTAATAAATAAATGAATTATTCAGCTGTAAATGGAATTAATGAGGATAAATGGAATAATAAATATGTAGTTCTTGGTACATGTAGCTACTTTCAAATTATTTGAAAACTTCTGGGAGACAAATTGACAATTTATGATTTTAGTTTTATATAGTAGCTTAAGAAATCACCTTGTTTAGGTTAGAGATCGAGAAATTAGTGCTTTTCATAAACCTGAAGACTCTGGAAAATTAAAAAAAAACCAAGCTGTTACTTTTTCCCTCCCCTAAACTATTTTATGTATATAATCAGAGTTCCTGAATTTTAGCTGTTGCCTACTACCATAATGAAAAATAAAGTAAGGGCAAAATTCAATTTAAACAGTCGGCCGCTCTGTTTTCCCACAGTTTTATTTCTTAATGATATACAACTTATCACATCAGCCCTGTAATATTTCATTTCACACTTTAAGTCAGTATTTCTTATTTTGTAAAAACACACCCTGTTCTGTATAGCCAAATAAACACCTGTGATGGCAGGGCAGGCTTTTACTGCTTTTGAGAAAAGATGACAGTGAGCTATTGTATGAGGTTCTATTAAGGAGTCTACAGTGGGGGAAGCTTCCAAAAGGGCAAAGCAGTGAATGCTTTTCTTTTCAACATCTGAACATGCACTTTAAAGGGAGCCTAGGTTAGGGGTGTCTCCTCACTTTGGACGACGCGCTGTTGCAGATTTGCTGGTGCTGATTATTAGAAGTGACCTACATCTTCTAGGCTCTCTCCCAAATGGCTCTTACGATCATTCTTGCAGTAGAAGAGAGGCACGCAGATGACTATTTTTAAGTAAGATGGCTGTTTAAGATTGTCAATAGCCATTTACAATAATCACTGAAATATACTGAAACATGGAAGTTTTCAATATTACTAATTCTATTTAAGAGTACTGAATCACAAGGCCAAGTGAACCTAAAGACTGAAGAAAAGACGGTGTGTGTATGTGCTAGTGTGCTTAGTCATGTCTGACTCTTTGCCACTCCATGGACTGCAGTCTACCAGGCTCCTTGTCCATGGAATTTTCCAGGCAAGAGTACTGGAGTGGGTTGCCATTTCCTTCTCCAGGGGATCTTCCCGACCCAGGGATCGAACCTGGGTCTCCTTGCATTACAGATGGATTCCTGACCTTCTGAGCCATCAGGAAAGGCCTAAGTAAAGACCACCCAGATCCTACATTCTATAGAATAAAAGCAAGGAATTAAGTCTTCAGGATTAAAAAAGATAAGACTAATGAAACTGAATTTAAATAAATTCTATTCTCTTAAAAGTTATCATGACTTCTAATATTGGTGAGAGTGATAGCAACTGTAGATGCAGCTATATTTAAATTATGAAGAAACGGTCACTTGTAGCTCAACAGTTAAGTGTTTTGACATTCTTGCATGCTTATATGAGCTTCGTATTTCTTTATAAAGCATAATGAAAGCTCATGACTTCAACCTGCAAGAACTTTCTTTTGTCTTTGTAAGCAAAAAGAAGATACAATAAATTTCATGAACCCCCATATTACCTGGTATTATTAATAAAGTGTAGATGCTAATTCATATATATTTTTGACTGACCCCAAATAGGTGCTAACCCAAACAGTAAGGTCTAAACAGTTAGTGGTATATGATGTTCAATATTTCAGTCTTAATTTCAATTTCAAGCTATAAATCAATTAAAAATACTGTGGGTTTTTTTTTTATATTGACAGAATTATTGCTTTTTGGCTTGACCCATGGCAATAAACAATGTTTAGGAAAACACTGAAGGAATCCATCATAAATCTTAGCATTATTCATCCTTTAGCTCAATTTTCACCAAAAATAGTTCAAGTCATATGTACCTTAAACATAGTAATTTAAAGGAGTACAAACCTGAAAATCTCAAAAGTTTCTTTATCACTTAATGGCATACTGCCTTTGACGGTATGAATAACAACTTGCATTCATTATAATTTACACAAGTAGTAATAAAAAGTTTTAAAGCACAAATAAGTTTTAGTCTCACTTGAAGGTCCAAGAAGACAGAAAGGCACAGTAGGGAAGAAAGAACATTTTTATCTGGGGGAAATTACAGTCTGGCGGGGCTTCCCAAAGGCTGTCCTCTTAGCTTTCAATGGGCGACAGGCAAGACACTCTCCTCCCCCAGGGTCGAGGAACGTCTGTTCTGTAGGTTCCATTATCCATTGCAATGGTTGGAATCTGGCAGTACTGTCTCTTAGAACTGGTATCTGTTATTGGTTGCATCCATCCTAATGTTAATTTAACATTAACAAACCACCCAACTATTCTTTTTTTGAAGAAAAACAACAAATTTATTAATATTTCTGTATTCAAAGGGGGCTTCCCTGGTGGCACAAACAGTAAAGAATCTGCCTGCAATGCAGGAGACCCAGGTTCTATCCCTGGGTCAGGAAGATCCCCTGGAGAAGGGAATGGCTACCCACTCCAATGTTCTTGTCTGAATTCCATGGACAGAGGAGCCTGGCGGGCTGTAGTCCACGGGGTCGCAAAGAGTCAGACACGACTGAGCGAATGACATACACATTGACACTAATTCACATAAAAGAAATGAAATTCAAAGAAGCAGTTAGACACTGGAGCTTATATACTCTTTTTAACAAAGGAAAGATGGTTTGAGCTTCAAGGGATGATAAAGCATGGGGAAGTGATTAGGAGATACATGGGAAACCAATGGAAAATAAGGGTCACTTTAGTAAAAGCTGTTTAAATGAAGCTCCATCTTGGTCACACAGTTAGTCTTGCTTCACCTAACTAAATCTGCTCTCCCCAAGCGTGAAGAAAAATAGAGTCAAATCACAAATATTCATAATATACAAGTCTCTGCTGAATAGAGCACTTGGATGCATAAAGTCTTTAGAATAGATTCACTGTATCATAAAGGTATCACTGGAGTTCTAAAAGCAAATTTAACATCAGGTGCCTCTAGGTTTATAAAACTCAAGGGTTTAAAGGAAATGGTATGGATTCACTGATGGTTCTTGCCTGTATGTTTGAAGGTGCTAATATTTTGTGGGGGCATCTTCTTTGTTGTTGTTAGCACAATATTAGATATTTTGAATGTATTTCAAAGTCTCTTTCACTGTGAACAGAATGAAAACTATTTTTATACAGGATATTTAGCCCATATTATAAACCTTTAGGTGGAGGACCACAAAAGGCCTCATTCCCACGAATTTAAGAATATCTTTATTTGGTGATGCGTGCAGTAGAGCAATATTATGCTTATTAACTCAATTATTAAGCTATTTATGTTACACAAATGCAGCTCCCATTTAAAATTAATGTTGAAGTAGAAGGTGAATAATCATGAATGTGTAAAGTATATTTTTTACCCACAGGATGATTTTTACCCTGTACATATAAGAGAATATTAGCACTTAAACAGACCACATTTAACTGACTAAATCTTTTCTTAATGGATAAGCTCAAAATGCTTTCAATACCCTTACTGTATCTGGGAGGAAATGTAAGAAACGGTCCATGTAAATAATAATACCAAAAAAGTTTACCCCACTCACCTGTCTGTTACGTTCATCCATAATCCTCGTAATCTGAATCTTTTTTCTCCCCATAGTCCCCGTCTTTCTTCTCTCTCTCGTCCCTGAAATTATGTATTTTTTCCTTCCTTTTCTTTCTCTTTCCTGTTTCCTCCAAACAAATCTCCTTCTTCAGCACTTGCGCTGCTCAGTTCCCAAATTCCTGCATTCGTTCCTGCTGAACAAAAGACAAAGATCAAGCACTACTTCAATAGCAAGCCACTTTCATAAGAACTGTCACATTCTATTTTTTTTTTAATTCTGTGGAACTAAACAAATCAAATGAACAGAAAATAAGTATTTATTAAAAGTACATGATATATCACACGCAGGAGCATATCAAGTAGAAATGGTTTGTTTTTATAATTAAAAGACTCTTGTAAGTAATTTAACGTCATTTAAATGATGAAAACTATTCTTTAAAGCCCAACGCTTGAAATATATCTTTTGCAAAGAGTTTCTTAGTATTTTTTAAATGAAATTAGGTGACTATTTTTACCCTTCTGTTATGAAAAATTACCTAAATCAGAGAGTTAATGAACCTTTATGTACCTGTGTATGCTAAGTAGGGCAGCTAATTCATTTCTGAAGGGAAAACAATCTCATGTTTTGACAGCAGAGGTGATAACGTCCCTCGTTATGCAAATAGGATGGACTATTATGAAAGTGCTATTTGATATATGTAAATGTCAACTAATTTAAATCTAAATCTTTTAATCTTACTTTTAAAAAGTCACTGTAATGGGAACACTGTAAAAATAATGTAGGATATTTAATCTTACATAACAAGGAGCTATCAGCTGTGAGATCTTTTCCTTTTGAAAGCCCTTAAGCTATATCTTGAATACAAGAATCAAAAAAGATAATCATTCACAGAAAAGAAAGAAATGGTGCAAAAATTAGAGTATTATTCCATTTATGACTATAAGCTGTCCGTCCCCTATTTTTAAATATTTTAAGAAGACATATGATATCTTTTTGGGTAGTAAGATACAAAATTATATACTGGATATCTTAGGCCATGAAATAAAATGAGAGAAGTGATCATGGATAATGTAAGATAAATTCAGAGAATCCAGGGTATTGAAAGTATTCTTCTTTGTTTAAATTATATCTGAAAATATTTGAGTGAAAGTGAATTGCTGTGAAATGTGGAAGTTAAAAAAAAAGGCATTCCACAAATGGCTTCTTAATTTGCAAGCAACAGCTTCAATCATTTTATCCCTTCTTCCCTCAAAGAATGCAAATACTTAACATGTTGCTCAGAGTTTCCCTGTTTATTTTAGTTGGTGTCTGACAACCGACCTGATAAATTCCCACATGTATTATGTAACATTAAGCCCATGTCCTGGCTATTTAATAGATTATTTGGCTCCAATTCAAAGTTATTGGAACAGGAATTGGAACTTGCACACTTGGTCTGATCACATTAGCTGTCTTTTGATTTCTTTAATTTAATTTCTAAATTCTTTACCACCTTGAATAAATTTTTTTAAAGTTTTCTGTGATTATCTAATTGCAGAAGCTATTATGATATAATTAGTTCTGGTGGATTAAGTGCTGCTTAAATACTAAGACTATCCATTCTCTTTTTCCCAGTGCCTTCTATGAAACTACAGCTCAGTTCTGCCTCTGAGAATATATATATATATATATATATATATATATATATATATATGTTGAGTAATTTCACGACCACACAGAGCTCATCAAAATGATTACTCCAGCGGTAATTTTGAATGTTGGAAGTAGTTCAAAGTTTTAAAGTTATATAAATAACACACATTTGGACAGACAGGAAAAAGTTAGCTACAAGATACATTAAAAATTACATTAAAATACGAAAAATCCACAAAGAACAACTGCATATTCACTATTGCCAAACACTGTCCATCTATCTATTTTTAGAGTCAGTCTAAAATATCACTCAACTGGACAATTTTCCTGTGTTTCCTACAGTCTTACCTTAGAAGCAAGCAGCATGTTAGAATGGTATTTCCCATGTATGTGCAAGACCCCAAAGAGACAAGCAGGCTTCCTCGGTCACAGAAAAGCCAACCCATGAGTCCACAGCAAATGCATATGGGACAATTTCCTTTCTTTCATTGAGCTGAGGCCTGTGGCACTATCGGCTTACAGGACTATGCCTGCCTAAGCGCTTATTCACTTTAAGGTGGAAGGTCAGGGTGAACAGATTAGAGAGTGGAACGAGGCGGGGAAGATGAGAACCTCTGCAGATCCTGATTTCAAAATACAAATAACCAAATGAGTAGAGAAACATCCCTGGAGAAGAGTCTCCTCAAAGGACAGAGTTCCTGATGAATCAAACTTGGAAGAGTTCTTCCATCTCACCACCCCATATTTCACAACTTTGAAACAAGGGACATTTCTTAAAAAGAGCAGAGCAAGGAATTTTTTAAATTCTTAAACATAATGGGCCATATTCTGCCAGAAAGAAATGGTTTGTATCAATATGTATAAATATATAAAATAGCTGATTAAAAATGACATTAAATATATTTTCCTTTGTGAAATATACAAGGTAGAGAGAATGTAAGGTTAAATTTTAATAGCATTCAAATATCTTACTTCCCATAAAGATGAATATGTCTTGAAGGGTGCTGCTTTTTGAACATTTCTGAAATGCAAACTTTGATATGATTAAGTACATATGCAGAAGAAGATGTGGTGATGATGAGATTGTTTTCATGAAGTAAAATGTGCTTTGGACTATTCGGCTTAAAGACTATTTGATTGTGGGTCACCATGTTTCAAGGTTGTCAGTAAAAATTCAAAGAGTTAGGAAGGTCAATAACAGCTCAGTAGCTGTTTTCCTAGCATAACTATTTTTTCAACCTGATTTTTACACAAAAATTATACTGCAAAGTTGGTTTCAAGAATTAGTTTCTAGAAGGCCTAGAGAGGCTGAAAAAGAGATTACATAATCTCATTAATCTGAAAATTTTCTTTGTATGTCTATGAAGAAAAGGATATAACCGCTAAACTACATGTAGTAGTATTCGAGTTACACGGAGAACTTTCATTATGTACAATCAACCATAAGCTTAAAATAATTCCAGCAGCCTTGCCGCTACTTCTTTCCACATAAAAGAAGAATTCTTGGAAAATGACAGAGCTACAGAGAAACAATCAGTAATTTAAAAAAAAACAAGTCTACCATAGTTACACTCTATACTACAGTCTTCTGCATTTTTTTTTTCTTTTTGCCAACCTAAATATTAGAAAAATAAAATCAGGCTGCTTACTAAAAAAAAGGGGAACTTCATTATGGCAGGCTTCTGTTCACTTTGAGTTTGGCATAAGCAGACAGATGAAGGCAAAGTGGTTTGAGACCCAAGGAGAGAAGGATTTCTTGTGGACAGATGCTAAAGCTCCTTCTCCCACCCGGGCCTCTCACATTTACAAACCAGTTCCCTTGAGTGACACACACCTCCCCCCTTCCCCCCTCTTTCTTGCTCTCTTCCTCTCTCCCTCCCTCCCACAAATCCCTCCCAGTAACACAGAAGAATCTTGACAGAATGGCAGGAAACACGCACAGGCTGGTCAGGGAAGGATATGATGTCAGCAACCACGAACAATAAAAGGTGTAAAGGTGCTTCCTTCCCTAAACTGTTCCAGAAGTGTAAAATGGGAACCAAAACTCTTCACTTCCTTCTCTGAGCAGAACTGTCTGAGGGTGCTGGGCTGCACACCCCACACAGGGAGGCCTTTGAGAGGTTCAGATAAGGGCCAAGCAGAGAACTCCAGACACGGGACAACACTTCTGACTCCTATTTTTAAGACACCTGAGGAAAAAAAAATCCATTTCAGCTCTAGGTTAGTATTCTGTCTGACTGCTTGAAGAAATAAAAATAAGAAGACAAATAAGTTCATTTTGGTGAAGTAGGAGATACACAGCAATAACCATTTACCACGCCTCACCAAAATCATCTTAACACAGCTCATGCAGCCATATAACCTTAATTCACTCCCTCGAGGCACATGAAGAATTCTATACAAGTGAAGAGCCAAATGGATACATTATTTACTTATTTTTTTGGTAAAAAACAGAATCATGAAAATTGTGAAAAAAAAATCAGTGTTTGTTGGAAAATACACAGATTACTTCTTTGCCTCCATTTACAAAAAAAAAAAAAGATATACTGGATGGTGGTGGGGAGAGGAAAGAGATACCTAAGTTATTGAAATTTTCAAATTAAGTTTTTCAATTTTAAGTTTTTCAAGAGATACCTAAGTTATTTTCAATTTTCTTAACAAGAATTCAGATTAAGAATCAAAGTAACTAACAAACTTTCAGTATATAGTGAAACTATTTATTTTAATCTCATCACTATTAGGCTCTTTCTAACATGGAAATGGCAGTCTACCATAAGATTTCTGTAGGAAGAAAACCACATATCAAGTGGATCTGAGTCATCTTCAGATTTCAATCATCTTCCCACAACACTTTGATTTAGAAATTAAACATAACCTTCAGTTTTATGTTTTGATCTCAGAGTGAGACTGCCATGCCACATTAAAAGATGTGGGAAGAAATTAATTCTCTGCTGCTAAACTTATCTTTGCAAAGCATGTATTTTGCTACAATAAGCACGGTGCATTCACTTAAATAAAAACAGCCTATGAATAATGATAAAATATTTAAAAATGTGATGTCAGTTTGCAATGAAGAATTCTGTTTTTCTTTTACTCACATTAGCAAATAACTTTTTCACTGACTCACATTTTCACTGACATTACCATCTTCATAAAACGTTTTGTAAAAACTCAAGGCTGAAAACCAAGCATGCTACATCATACAAGAAATTATACGGTTAAATAAATACAAGGTGGTTACTTAGCAAAGGACAAAAATGAACATAAGCCCAGTTGCTTCAATCCTCGTATTACTAATTCAAACAATTAAAT
Organism: Oryx dammah; assembly: GCF_014754425.2. Classification (NCBI taxonomy): domain Eukaryota; kingdom Metazoa; phylum Chordata; class Mammalia; order Artiodactyla; family Bovidae; genus Oryx; species Oryx dammah. Next base: position 22,069,853 of record NW_024070189.1, on the reverse strand, counting down.
GATGCATTATTATTTTAAGTGGAAAACTTTGCTCATTATGCTTCATCTAGATACATTTAACTTTCTGCTTTATGATCTATTTGAAAGACATATGAGGCCTTTAATTATATTCTGGTTAAAAGGACCAAGTACAACTTTCACTTTTTTCTCTTAAGAAGTATTCTGAACTTCAAAAGTGTTAGTCACTCTGTTGCATTCAACTCTCTGCAACTCCATGGACTGTAGCCTGGCAGGCTCCTCTGCCCATGGAATTCTCCAGGCAAGAATACTGGAGTGGGTAGCCATTTCCTCCTCCAGGGGATCTTCCTGATCGAGGAACTTCCAAAGATATTATAATAATTATTAATCTTATTGTTAGTCAACTGTGTGATGTCTTATGAGTTAAGGAATATTCCCTTGGTCTTGAAAGTTATTCCATTTCTCTCTAAGTTTACCATGTATTATATAGAATGCTATGTTACCCTAGGGATGAATGAAAACTGAGCTCGTTCTGAAGACACATAACAAAGACATCCTCTTAAGGATAATAAATTTACCCATTTTTCTCCACGGGCTAAGTACCATCATGCCAAACTAAAGTTATTTTTTCGATTTATTCCAAGTTAATATGATTAATTTTGAGTCATTTTCAAAACAGTAACATAATGTCACACATACAGATAATAAATAATGTCAACTGTCTTTCAGTTCCTCATACCCGCCATGCTCCTTCCTACCACAGGGCCTTTGCATATGCAATTCCTTCTGCCTGGAATGTTCCTCCCTCTCCTCTGTGCCCCCTTAACTTCTTCCCTTCCTTTCTGACTCAGCGTCCTTTCACCTCCCAGAAAGCACTCCAACTCCTGGTCACATCAAATGCTCCTGTGAGCACTCAGAGCACCGTGCCTTCCTCTGGGGCATGTCATAATAGAAATTCTGTCTGTCTGCTGACTTCCACAACATCTGTGGGCCAAGTCTGGCTTGCCTGCCTTTTGCATTCTCAGTTTCTACCCCAGTGCCAAGGGTACAGTGGGAGCTAATAACTACTGGTTGATTAATGAATTAATTCATTAAGATTTTTATCTCTTAGGTCTTTATCACTATTTTTAATGACTACTAAGAACATTTTTCATTTATACATGAAGAAGACTGATAATCTCACTTAATCTTTCACTTATTTATATGGCATCTCATATATGGAATAAGAGATTCTGAGAAGTGGAGGCTGATTACAGACTAATAATTTAATCACTTGGAACCACTGTTTGTTCCCCTGCCTTACAAAACAGTTGGGAAAGACTTCTTCATCTTTAGGATAGTGTAATCATTAAATGTAGTACTGTAGGTGAAGGCTAGGTCCAAAGTAGGACTGAGAACATGGCTTACTACTTCTAAGACTGCTTAAGTTTTGAGGCAAATTGAGAGTTATGTACAATAAGGTTATCAAGTGAACCATGTAGTCTTTACTTATACCATGAAGACCTCACTTTGCAGAGATAATGATGGGCAACTTCTGAAGGTAATATCTCATTTATCCATTAGCAATAATCATTATATGAAGAAAAATTTACAGTGTTATAAAAATTAAGAAGTTTCTCATAAGTATCAGTCATGGAAGAGCTTCAGGCTGCAAAAGTGGAAATAACTAGGGAAATATATCAATTTTCCCAATGACCACGGCTGCTGAAAACTCTCCATTAATGTTTCTAGTCCTACTTTAATATCTTTCCCCAAGGACAAAAGGAGATGAAATGTATGTCAGAAATGTAATAAGGCTAAAAAAGAACTCATTTTGAAAACCCCTGCAATTAATTTAGTAAGTGGGCCTAACCTGCCATTATCACTGATATAAATCATTTTATTTACACAAAACTAGAATTTAAGAGACAGAAATCTTTAAACAACTGTATTTCATTATAAACAATTTAATAAACACACAAGGGAAGCACAGCTTCCCTGTCATGATCAACCATGCTATATTTTGCCTTGGACATATTTTTCACAGTGGAGCTTAAACAGTATTCTCCAATCCCATGCTAAAATAAACTCCGAATGGTCTAAAGATGTCAAAAGCCTTGTGCTATCCAACCACACCACAGTTTTTAAGTCTTTCCGCATCATACTGAGTAATTAAGTCAGGGTTCCATCAAGTCTTTGGTTTCCTGATTTTTCACAACAGCATGTTCACCTTGCTTTCTTCTAAAGGCCATTTAGTGATGGGGCAGGGCTCACCACCAACGCAGATCCAGCCCTGTCCTCATCACAAAGCAAGAGCCACCAAGCATCACAGAATGGGTTCTGTTCCCCAGCTGTAACCCCTCCAAAAGCACAGGCGTCTGGATGTCCTGTTACTGTTAATGAACACAGCAAGTTAAGCACTATATGACACCAATATCAGCAAAACACAAGTGTCAGCCTTCAAAGCACACTAGGCTAGAAATGGGAGAAGTGCTATTATAAATTTTCATCTTATGATAAGAATCTGAATTCCTTCTGAAAAAATCTTACTCAATTTTCTTAATCTTTAATACATCATATTTCATTATTAAAATGTAAATATTCAACAATTTTTTTTCTCAAAAGCCTGTGTGTATTAGACAGATTTTCACCCTTACTCATCCATTTGCGTGCATGTGTGTGTGTGTGCAGAGGAAATATTTTCCCACGAAATTGCAACAAATAGAAAAAACACATTTTAGTTTTTCATAATGTGTGTAAACAACAAGAGTGCATTTTAAGACACCTGACTAGTCCTGAGTATTATCACTAATAAATGATCATAATACTATTAGGATTGTGATATAAATGGTTAAAAGGACATTTTAAGTAAAGGCTAAGTAATAAAATAAAAATCTGTATTCAAATGTTACACTATATGATTGAAAATTATGTTCTTGAAAATGATTTGCCTCTGTTGTGATTTACTTTACCAATTTATCAACATTTAAAAAATGACCTTGGAATGAGAAGAAATACTACTGTCTTCCTGCCAATGTTTTTGTTCTACATTAAGAAGAACATGCTTGATAAATCATCTGCTATTTACATTCACTGAATGTCATTTACTTTTGTCTCTAGCTAAACTTTAGAAATGTAAAGTGTTTACACAGAAACCTTCTATGATAATTTACATAATATTCAAAATACCATAATCATATCTCAAGTCAAAATATAGATATTTGACATTACTATTATATATGGCTCAACATGGAAGCCCATGATTCATCAATTTTTCTATTTCTCTTCATCTCCGTTACAGCATCCTAATCAACCTAATTAAGGCTTTGTTCATCTGAAACCTCTGATGACAATTTGTTTAACTCTGTCCCACTGTGGTCTTCTTATAAGGAGAATTAAATCTGATCTTCTGACAGCAATCATTAAATGATCCCAACTGGCCCCAATTAAGCCACATGGCTCACGGGCTTCCATACAGTCAAGTGTCAAGTTCCCTGTTTCATTTACACATCATTCTTTACCTTGGTTTATTTTCTTAAAGCCAATTAAGTATATGTGTCTTATCAAGTGGAACTACAATAAATTTCCTTGAGTCCACTAGCTCAAGACAGGGCACCTCCTGACTCCAGAGTCACACTGAAATATCACGCGTGACTCCAACATCACGTGTGACTCCTGAAGACTTGCTCTCTAGCCGTAGTGCTATTAATGAAAAAATAAAAAACTTTATATTTATTTACTCAGGATGAAATTGATGCATGTGTACCTTCTCAAGGTAATGCACATGTTTAAATGGTTCTGGTGAACATAAATCAATAGTAATTTTTCATTTGGCTTATTTACAAGGCTCTTTTAATAGAGTAGTACCTGCATTTAGTTAAGTTTAGTATTCCTTTAAAAAAAATTTTGAAATGATCTCTTTAAGACCCTCTAAAACAGCAGTACCAAAGTAAGACTTCTGAAGTTAACCTTTCTTACCCTTAATTTCTGCTCTAATTTTTCCACATATGCTCAAATGCAAGTTCTGTAATGATGTTCCCAGGCCTTCCTACGTGTGCAGGTAGCCTCAGGATTTAGAGCTCATTGACTGTGTGCTACTCTTGGGAAACGGCTGATTAAAAACAGCCTCTTGAGGAGTAGCTCCTATTCACATCTGGCTCATCTTATTCTAAACTCTAATACCTATGTGGAAATTTGACCCCAAGCTTTGGCTTTGGAGAACCTCAGTTTACAGACCCTTTACCTTAGGTGGCAAGGCAGAAACATAGAGAAATTAATCCCAGTATGACTGGTGTTTGACACAGTTTCTGAAGGCCTTAATCATTGACCTGACTACTTTCCTCTGAATATAAACAAATGCACTATATTTTTATATCTGGTCTAACAATAGCTATCAGTGATCATCTGCTGGTTTCTGATGCAGGCTGTCACAGTTCTCAGAGTAGATGGATTAGAACATATCTGCTCATCCTAATCATATATAAAAACTGACATTAGGACAGATGACTGGAATGGATGTTATGCATCTCATAGGACATTAACCTTGATGGAACATGTAATTCTTTTTATCACTGACCAACAGATGTGACTACAAAGAAAAAGGAAAATACAATGGAATCTTTAGCATACTGATGTTTGGCAACACCTAGAAAAAACAAAAAAGTATGTGCATTTTCTTTATGATAGTTAAATATACACTTGGTCAGCTACTCAATAAGTCACTGTTCTTTTTCTCAAAAGAGCAAAATTCAAAATATATATTACAAAACGCTGACGAATTAGAAAACACTTACCAGCCTCACAACTGACTGACTCTTCTACAAAATGTCTAACAAATGTATTAAAATGTTAGTAAAGCAAAACAGACGCTGGGTGCTGTATTATGAAATATTTCTCACTGTATTATAGTAATCTCCAATAAGATTTGATGTTAATTTTAGAGCATGCTTCTGCTAAAAAGGGCAAACCCTGCAACAGATTTAGTACAAAGAAGCTGAAAATATCCTGTGGAAAAAAAAATCTGTAGCAAAATCAGCCAGCCCAAATCCTGCCATTACTCAGCACTGCAGTGACGTGCGGATGTTTGTAGTGGTTTGAGGAGCTAGCAGGGGTGGAAACTCTACATACTCGACTCCAACATGATTGCAATTGAACCTCATCAAAGTAAGAGCTCATAATTTGTCACAGAAAACAGCCAATTAACATATGTTAGAAAAAGGCTTCATAAAGATAATATATGATTAAAGCCCCAGTGCAGCTGTTGAAAATCAAAAGTATGCATTTAAAAAAGAAATCCCAGCCTGAGCTTCCGTATGGTTAAACTGATAATGGCTACTATGATTTTTTTTTAAGTTGAAAAATATAATTACAGTGCTTCTCCTAAGTTTGGGGTTATGGCAAGGGAGAACTGGGTACTGCAGCCCTATTTACTATGCCTTACTTAGTTCTATAAATAGTTGAAGCTCTTGCCAAAACTCTGTAGTTACTTTGTTGTAGTGCTATTTTAAACACAGACCTTCATTGTGAGCTAAATGGCCTTCAGGATGCACTTTGTAGTTAGAGCATTCCTCTCAAAACTATATCCTCCCTTTATCTGTGTAAAACTCCAGGACAAGAGGACTCTACATGACTGCCCTGCTGACTACAAAACACACCAGGGCTGTGTAACACACAAGTTTTAATACTTCGGAACTTTTGTCAGGGCTGGTGGTCAGGAAGGGTGACAGTTAAATGTCAGAAATGAGATTAAGGTGCACGAAGGCAGTGCAGATCCTTTTACGGGACACGAGGCAGGCGATCTGAACCAGCTTTGGAGCAGATGAACTATATGAACCTATATGTGTAGTGTATGCTCATCATAGAGTTTAAACTAAACTCTAGCTTGGACCACATGGCCAATCAAATCCTGGCTAAGCTGATGTCATCGGAGGCCGTGAGCCAAAATCATGCTGTTTAATATTACACATATCAATGAAAAAAGTCTGATCAACAGTCACGGAGATATAAACACGTCAAGCATTATACTTGGTGCCAGAGACGCCAGGGTGAACAAAACAAAGGTTCCGGTCATCACGAAACTGAGACTTTAAGGGAGACAGGGGACTTGTATAATGATTGCAGATAGAAAAATGATACAGAGAAGCACCACAGCAGAACAGGCTAGGCAAGGGGTGACGACGTAGGAAAGGGGCCCAGGTGGTTAGTGCTGTCAGGGAAGGGTCATTTGAAAAGATGACCTCCGAGGCGAGCTGTAAACAACGGATGGAGCAAGGCAGTATTTGCGGGGTGAACATTCCGGCACCCCACCCATCACTGGTGGTACAAATTTGGCCATTTCACAGTTTCATAAACCTCAGCTGCCTCAGCTAGAGAATGGGAATAATAACACATATATTCTATAAGGAGGTCATGAGGCTCAGGGAAAAAAATAGATCCATGTTCATTTGCAAAAAATCAGTTAGATGCAATTCAGTTTCTTGACTACCCTGTGTAAACTTGTTTTCTTCACTTTAACATGATTTAATTTTATGGAAATTATAAATACTTTGAAACAGGGAGAATACAATATAATGCAAAACGTTTCTAAATTTATATTAGTTGAATCTAACAGTGTATCTTCCCTTGAGATGTGGCTGTTTCATTTAAGTAATTAATGCCCACTGGCTGAAATATCAATAAGTCTTGGGGATGTAAGTTCACTTTGCATTGCTAAATATAGATAATACCATGGGCAGTCTGACAAATACAAGACAAAATTTCTGCAAATATAAAATAAGAATTATATAATTTAAACTGTATTTTTAAAACTCTTTTAGAAATAAACAATTTTACAACATTACTAATGTAACTGAGTCACTGTTTTAGGTTGACTTATTTCCTCTCTCATAGGGCCCAACTCCTAAGCAATCAGCATAGTTTTGATTAAGATCTCAGAGATAATGCCAGTGTCTCACTGTATGGGAAATATTCACACATCTTTGGACACAAGCATCCGATGAGAGTAAGCTACGTAGCCTCAAGCCAAAGAGATTAATTACCTACTCAGAAGGAATAACAAACTGAACCATCTAAAACTTTTTAAAGCATTTTTAAGAGGAAAAATACAAAATTTAAGGATTGCAAATTTTAATAAATAGGAAATTAGAGTGAAGGACAATAGACACTTTGATTTTAAAAGTTGTAAAATATAAATGTCCATCAAAAGATTATAGAATTTTAAGTAAGGGGAAAGGTCAAAATTTCCTATTCAAGGAAACTTTATTTAAGGAAAAGTGGGCATACATTTTAAATTCTCTCTCCCCTGTCATTTTTTTTTGCGGGGGGCGGCCCCCCCTATAAATTTGATCCTTTATTCCATCATTTTGCTCTTATGTCCTGTTTGGTGAACATAATTTATGTTAAAGTTGTATAATTTACCAAGAAGCCTAAATGAACACTCATCTGTTTTCATACTGATCAAATACCCTGAAAATCTGGAAGTTTTTTTTTTTTTAAGTCAAGCTGCTTTTTTTCTTTCCTAAATGAATCACAGTATAGACACTTTTCTTTTTTTAAATAAAAACCAGCACAGCGTCTTCTTTTACGCCCGGTGCCAACCAACACTTCACACTGCACACTCACGTCCCTCCCCATCTTGTCCAGTGATCCGTGGAAGATACTTCTCTCCCTTCAAAACTCAAATCATAACTGCACACAAAACAGGCACATAAATACGAATTTCTTCCCTCTGCGTGAAGCATGCCCCACTTGATTTTTCATTTCATCACCTTTCTTTATCTCTCTTTCTACATGCTTAGAACTGAGGGGATATGGAAAGTGAAACTGTCAAAGAGCTAGGAATAGAGGTGTTTTCAGACGAACAGAATGTTTCCTTCCTAAGATGCAGGCAGGACAGGCAAGCAAGCTGCACAGGGCGGGGGACCGCCGGCCAGGGAGAGCAGAGTCGGGTCCCAGGCCCAAGGCCTGGCGGGTGGCTCCTTATCTCAGCACGTCTACACATTCCGTCCCAGGCTCTTCTCAAGGAAAGCCCAAGTCATCCTTGGCAGATGATACTACATGGAAAGTATTACAGTACTTCCCCTGTAACAAAGACCATGCTATGACACATGAGAAGTTACTGACACAGGCAGCTTTTCATCCCGGTTCTCTAAACCTTAGGGTCTGTTAAGAAAAGCACCCAAGGGTGGAAGCAAGCTCATGACTCTCCTTAGCAATCCCAAAGTGGATTCCAAAGATCACTGGTTTCTGAGGATGCCAACAAGTGATTCCACACCCTACAGCGCAGCCTCCCACCCCCGCCACAGTAAGTTAGAAGATGAAAAAAATCAGGAAAATAGATTTCTCTGCTACAGGACTTTTCATATTCTTTAATGTGTGTGACATCAGAATCTGGAGTATTCCCAGATTTATCAGGAATATCCCTTGGGAAATGCTAGCTTTAAAGAAAGGAACAGGCTTCTTTCCTGTGACTGCCGAACACAAATGCTCTAAAACAACACTTAGCTCGGTGACTGGCTCAAACAAAAACCTAACAGTATTGCTGAATAATAACTGATAGGAACAAACTATTCTTTTAGCTTGACAAAGGAACACAAACATAACATCAGGTGCAGAAAACTTTTTTAAAGTAAAAATATTAATAAAATATTTGGTAATTAGTGTAACTTGTGTCCAAAGGCCAAAGCACTGAAAGGCAGTAAAATGCATTGTGAAGAAAGCTCTATTTGGAATTGGACTCTAATGTGGGTTCTGTTACCCACAAGTTGCAGGTCTTTGGGTCGGTCAACTCTGTTGAGTCTCATTTTCCTCAGACATATAAAAGGAGCTGGGTTCAGTTTCTAAAGCCCCCTTTGCAGTTCCTAAATGGTATAAATTCAATAAAGGTGTAAGACAAAATGAAGTCAGAATGCTTTAGAGAAACAATTAAGCTGACAAAAATGTTTAGTTGCCTGGTAAATAGAATCGCTTTTTCAAATTTTTTTTTTTGCCTTGAAAAGTTGGTTCACTTCAGTCTCAAGCAAAATAAGCAGTTAAGATCAAGGTTACATTACATACTTTGGACTGCTAACTATATTTAGAAATTTACTAAATGTAAGTTATAAAATATCATGGCACTAAAAACATTACATCTATTGACTCTAACCCTCACAGCAGCCTATGAGGCAGGAACTATTACCATTTCCCTTTGACAAGAAAAAAAAAAGAAGACTGGAGGACAGACAAGTTAAATTACTTGCCCAGGGTCACAGAGCTGGTGTTAGAGCTAAAATTTGAATCCCTGCAAACCTAGTCCTAGACTTAGTAATTGAACCACACCCTCTGCTACTCCTCTACGATGCAAGGTAATATTCAAAAAAAGAGTACCTTAAATTTAAAACTATACACAGAAAACAAGATGTTTAGAGGGATTTAGTGGAATCTAAGAAATACTTTTAAACTCAGTGTTCTTTAACGTATCTAACATTTTCTTACCCTTGATGGCAAGAAGAGAGTTTACTTCACTGTGCTCCCAGGGGAACAGAGTGAAACTTGAGCTAGATACTTTCCATTAAAATGTCGGTATTTACTGGCTGATCAGCACCAACGGTTTTCTCCCCCTTCCTTTCCACAAATGAATGTGGTGGCTCATAAGAGAAAGCAGGTGAGTGTCTGTGAATCAGCATATATTCATCTCGACTCCTGGTAAAAACCATCACAACAGGTGTCTTCCTGAAGATGGGTCAGGGGATCAACCTCATTTATGGTAAGATGAGAACTGCAGAGAAGTATTACAGACATCTTATCACCAGGCTTGGGGTACTCATCTTGTGGTCCTTCAAAATCTCTCGAGAAGGTTTCTAACCTGGATCTAACTAAGCCTGGCAAAACCCTGTCATTATCTTTTCCCCACCCTCTTTCTATTCCTCCTCTTTCTCTTCCTTCTCCTTTGTCTCCTCCAATTATGGTCTACTACAATATCCCTCTATAGGCAGAAGAGTCTCCACTTTAGGATTTTATACATTTACCTACTGATTTAGAATTCTTTGTGTTGGAGACCTCTGGATATAACTGCAATGCAAACTCCTGGAATATATTCTTTTTAGAAGTAATTTTATGGCTATCAAGTTTATAAGACACACACCTAATATAATACACAAATTAACTGCACAAAAACAGTTGACAGTATTGGCAATCTATTTAAGAGAGCTGGAAGAAAAATCACACACCGGTGTGTCACACAAGTTCACATCATTTTTTCCCCTCAAAGTATCACATAGCTTGCTCTATCAGAGCTACAGTGCATGAGAGCACACAACAATATAGGAAGTTTGTGTATCTTCAGCATGTTTCAGCCTTTTCTCCTACTTTCATAGGTAGAAATCTGTGGTATAGATAAAGGCACATAGGTCTTCATTTATGTACCTACACACTTTTACTGTACCAGCTAATGAGTACCGTGGGTCAGAGCCATTCAAAAACTCCTCAAGCGTTATATCCAAGTCTGAATTCAATTTAAGATGCTGGGCAGGTGACTGTAAAGTGAAAGCTCAAAATGGCTACCCATGTATCCCAGGCGCTTTGAGAGAGCTTGTGGTAAACAGGAAACCCCTGAGATTTCTAACTTAGCAAGAAAGGACCTGTTGGCAAATACTGCCTTTCACAGTGAAGACACCTCTGGAACAACTTTTACGTTGGTGTCACTCATGCCTGTGGGTGGATCCAACACTAAGAGGTTTGAGAAGTGGTGGGGGAGCACATTGGTCATCAAGAAAGTAATGCACTGACCAAGTCAATATCTGGGCAGATTCCTGAGGATTCCAACATTCAAAGTGATAGATAAGTGTCCATCTGTTATAGCTTAATGAACTGGAAAACAAAGAAAAATGGCACAGTCTCTCCCCAGTTCCTTTGGCAAAATATAGTTAAGATGAATATTTAATTAACTGCTTCTCTAAATTTAATACGGAGAATTTCAGGATGGGCTTGGACATTTCACTTGCCTTAAAATGCCTCTTTATGAGACAGATAAATTTTGCTACGTTACAAAAGAGCAAAAAATGTCTTTCTTTTTTGGTATAAACACATATCTACATTTCCATTCAGCCAAGGTAAGAGCAGAAATGCCGGATATTAATAGCAGCAGGGGCCATGCAAGGTCATATCATTTTTCCCTCCTTCAGATAATACTATACCCACATTATTTCATAAAGATTCCACCTCTCCTATTTTTAAGGCCTTCCGGAAAAAGGAGCAACATAACCTTCCTCAGTAACCTATTTTGATACCTCACAACTCTCACTCTCAGGAAATTCTTACTTATAGCTAATCCCTCACGGAATACTTTATGTCCAGGCCTGTTGTTCTACCTCTGTACAGAGAACGGCACTGGATGATCACGTCTTTGTGTCATGGGCTTTAAGCCTGTGGACTGAATTACACCTATTTCTGCTGTTCTTTTTCACCCAGCCTTGTGGCTCTTCATTTCGAGTCATACCTTAGTTCTGGAGTCCAAAAATACACATAGTACTAAAAAAAGGCTCTTGTATACTCCTATCAGATACATATTTTTAATTATCCACACACTGCATGAGTTTTAAAGTAAATGTTTACCTTCTCATTTATTCCAGTTTTGCATTTTTTCCCTTGCCAGATTTGCTTCCAGCCAACTCTTCCACATTTTACATTTAAAGAATTTATTTTCTTTCTCCTGGTATTCATGATTTCTGACCACTTCTCCAGTTTTACCAAGGTCATGCTGAGTTCTGATCTCATCTTTCAAGAATCAGACTTCAAAAAGTCTCTTTACACAAGACTCTATAAATTAAATGAACAATTTATTTATTTCACTATTCCTTTAGCTACCATTCAAATCTGTGTGGTTTCGAGAATATTTTCTCAATTTAAGGACAAGGATGTCATACCGAACAAAATCAAAAGCCTTGGAGAGTTGAGATTATACCTATCCTTCTTCACACTCAGACAGTTAAAATATACTGACATGACCAGTTTTAATACTGACACCCAGGGTGTTACAGGATATATAACAAATGTGTAACAAATCATTGTAATGTTTTTCCTTGTATATTTTTAAGTCTGCAAAGAGAGTAAGGATGGTTCTCTGGTTCATCCTTTTTTTTAATGTCATCACTGTAATGGTTATCTTCTAGTCTTTATTTAAAAATCCTTAAGAATAGTAGCTTGTGGCCCTGCAATGGCATTATGTTACAAGAATTCCTGCTACTAAGATTATTTTAGGCTTTAGTGAGACTTGCCCAGTAGTTCCGTGAAATTTGCTTTGTTATTTAATATCACTTGATTGCTTAGGTCATAAGTACATGTTACATTTCACATATGTGGCTAAAAGCATGAGGTCATTTCACTGCTTAATAAAGGAAAAAATAAAGCAAAGAAACATTTACTTCATTCCTTCATTCAACATTTTTTTTTTTTTTTTTTGCAGTAACTACTATATTCCAAGCACTATTCTAAGAGATCTATTAAGGGGTAAAACAGACAAAAATTCATGCCTTCATGGAACTTAAAATATTCCTGATATTATCTATATTTACTTTCCCCTCCACATGAAATATGGCCTTTTTATCCTTTGTTGTTGTTTTTGGTTAAAGTGAATAAATTTGTAAATATCATATCTTAATTTTGACTCCCCTTATTAAAGTTTAAGCTTTCACTATTTCTTAGAACTTTCACTTCCATATTATAAAAAAAAATTTTTTTCTCATAATACTTCTTTATTCCCATTCCTCATAAGGTTTTTCTTTAGCCAACCAGACATTCTTCTCCCTTTTTAAATGTTTGTGATACAAGATGAAGTAGTCTTTGACTACTTGGCAATCCTCTATCCTATATACTAAATTTTCTAAAAATACCTTTTAAACAGTTCCATGTCCTCTGAAGATGTATTTCATTAAATTCATCTTTATTGTTGATTTCTTTAGTTCTTTAATTCCTGCTTATGATTGGACCTTAAATTAGTATGACTATTTGGTCAATCAGCTGAGTTTGATAGACTTAAACTAATTAATGAATAATATTGTCTTCGCTTTACTGAAAGAGAAATAAATTCTAATACATTAAGAAAGCCAACTCATTTTCATATTTCCTGATTATACGTCTGGTTAAGGTTTGACTGGAATATTTAGATATTTCTATTATACTAGGAGAGTCTCTTGGACTGAAAGATCAAACCAGTCAATTCTAAAGGAAATCAACCCTGATTTCATTGGAACAACCGATGCTGAAGCTCCAATACTTTGGCCATTGGATATGAAGGGCTGACTCATTGAAAAGACCCCGATGCTGAAAAGATTGAAGGCAGGAGAAGGGAACGACAGAATATGAGATGATTGGATGGCATAACCGAGTTTGAGCCAACTCCAAGAGATGGTAAAGGACAGGGAAGATCCTCACTGGTATGCTGCAGTCCATGGGGTTGCAAAGAGTCGAACATGACTAAGCGACTCAACAACAACAAATTGGACTAGGATGATGACAAGTGACTCCCTACTGTATAATGAAAGACAGTAGATTAGAAACAAAGTACAACTACAGACATCAACTGTATGGAAAAAAATAAAAGATACATAGTAAGAAAAATTCTTCCCTGAGAGTTCATGGATACAGTTCAGTTCAGTTCAGTTGCTCAGTTGTATCCAACTCTTAGCAAGTAGTACACCAGGCTTCCTTGTCCATCACCAACTCCCAGAGCTTACTCAAGCTCGTGCCCATCGAGTTGGTGATGCCATCCAACCATCTCATCCTCTGTCATACCCTTCTCCTCCTGCCTTCAATCATCCCAGCATCAGGGTCTTTTCCAGTGAGTCGGTTCTTCGCTTCAGGTGGCCAAAGTATTGGAGCTTCAGCATGAGTCCTTCCAAAGAATATTCAGGACTGATTTCCTTTAGGATGGACTGGTTAGATCTCCTTGTTGCCCAAGGGACTCTCAAGAGTCTTCTCCAACACCACAGTTCAAAAGCATCAATTCTTCAGTGCTCAGCTTTCATTATGGTCCAACTCTTACATCCATACATGACTACTGGAAAAATCAAAGCTTTAAAAAAGATGGACCTTTGTTGGCAAAGTAATGTCTCTGCTTTTTAAAATGCTGTCTAGGTGGGTCATAACTTTTCTTCTATGGATACAGTATCAGCAATCAAAATGACAGTAAATAAAGAAGTGGGAGATCCTGTGAAGATTCTTTGTCAAAATTTTAGTTTTCATTAAGTATGTTGAAAAGATTCTCAGGAAAATAGTCAGATAAGGGAGCACACATCTCTTCTGTGTGGCTAGATGTATGCCAATATGCCAGCTTCATAGGTAAATTTTTCATTTATTTATGAGCCTAAATAATAACAGTTTTTAAAAGATGTTAATCTAGATTCGGTTTTCAAAAGCTTTTGAAGGAAAGCAACTCTTCTTTGCTAGAAGCCTTGAAATCAGGATGGACACCATCCTATATATATATATATATATATTTAAGTTAAATAAACAGTGTTAATGCAAACACTCCATAGAGTAGCCTCCCCACTCTGAACTGGAGAGGGTACCTGATGCTCACCACAGCCATCTACCCACAGAAACTTCTGCCTCTCCTCCAATTCTGTTCTAGAAGGAGGAGAGTGTGGAGTACAATACAGAGACGGGCACATCACTGATTGATAGACAGCTGGGAGATAAACAGACTGAGTTACTCTGAAAGATCCTAATACCCAGCGTGGTGTTGCCTTGTCTCTTGTAACACTTTCCCTAATTCACTTTTTTTAAATGCAACACCTTTGCAAAATGTCTCTTTAGATTTCTTTTGTGTTTTGTTTCTTTTTTAAATCACGTCATAAAAAGCATTTCTATTTAGGTCTGTTTTTCCACTAGCTGTTTGCCTTTCCCTAAAACTTTAACACACCAACTCAATGGACATGAGTTTGAGTAAACTCCCAGAGTTGGTGATGGGCAGGGAGGCCTGGCGTTCTGTAGTCCATGAGGTCACAAAGAGTTGGACATGACTGAGCGACTGAACTGAACTGAAAACTTTAACTGTATTCTATGCTTAAATTACCCAAACACATACATGTTCCATCACTTAAAATATTTTCAAATATTTTGTGTGTGTATGTGCTATTTAAGTTTTATTTTTAAAAATCAATGGTAAAACAATAAATGGTGGGAATTAAGTTTTAAAAAACCCCAAATCTATCTCTAAAATTCTATTGAGACATTGTGCAAAAGTCAGACAGACCAATTACTAAGTAGACAATGCATGCAATATAATCACATTTCAATTAAGTTTTTAATATTTCTGAAATTCAATTTTTGTATTTCATTCAATTTTTCCAAAAAAAAAGTTTCTCTACAAGAAAGTGAGAGGCACTGTCTGGATGATACACGTCTCTTTCATTTTTAATGAAAGATTTTATGATCTATTGAAACTAGTATCTATGGCTTTCTTTAATCCAGAACATTATCATGTTAAGAGATTCTATTTCAGATTGGAAACATGGAAGGAAAATAAAGATCTAAACAGTAAAATTCGAAGCTTTGGCAATAGAATTTTAATTAGTGTTTGATGGTTTATTCCTGTGAAACAATTTTTAATCATCCTAATAATAGTGATAGTTCATTGAATGAACATGTTCCAGGAATATTATTTCTATTATTTCAACTGAACCTTATACTGGATAAGTGTATACTATCATGATTATGCTTCATATTACATTTCTGATTCAGAAAAACAATCAAGGCACTGAAAAAATATAAAACCTGCCCAACTTTACCCCATAAGTAAGTAGCAAAACTGGGTTAAGGTAAGAGAGCCTAACTCGAGATTCCAAGCTTGTATTCCTCTACCATATGCCTCATGTGTTAGGCGGCCTTACAAAATTCTAATGAAATATCTTAATCATCTAGTTTTAAAATTTTATATATGAAGTGCCTAAATCAGTTGACAGTAAAATAAATAAAATCCAGTATATTCGTGATCTGAGCTTTTATCTAAAAACAAACCTCAAAATTTGATTCCCCCGGAATAGAGAAGGGTGTTTCATTTTCTCTTTGACTTTGCCACATCATCCTTTGAAACTAGATTAACATATTTGTACCTTAAATATAATACACCAAAAATACTAAGTAACTTTAACTTTTTTACTGCTTGAAATTATGCTTCTTTTTTCTTTGAACTTAATGTACTTCTACTGCAATATTTCAAGAACAACTCTTTTCCCTCATGGTTAAGATTTTAAATAATGTTATAATGCCAGCAACCATTTACTGATAAATTATAGCCAGAGATAAGATACCTCTAATTTTCCATTTGGTGGATTCCTGGGTAACATAAACATAATAAGGCATTCTGATTATATAGATCAACTTGACAGGAAATTGGAAATAGGTGCTAAAGGTTAAATTTATTGGTACACTGATGAGAAATGCAGGATACTGTAATCTACTGAACATGCCTTACCTAATAAATTTCCAAGTCCTTCTTATCAAATGATTCTTAACGGTTCTCTGTTTGAAAATAATTTACCTTTTGCACTGTAAATTCCTCATTGATTGAAAACAGCTTTCTAATACTGTACATATATGCGAAACTCAAAAATAAAATGACCAATGAATTTGCTTTAATTCCAGAAATTAACTAATTTGCTTTCAAAAGTTAAACGAGAATCAAAATTATGAATAATGAACACCAAACAGAAACTGTCAGATCCTCTACTGTCAACGGCCCCTTTCAATGCTGTTGTCAACAGCTGGTTCAAATGGCCAAAAGACCCCAGACACAATGCAGGAAGGAATCATTCGTAAATGGATCCACATTTGTGGAAAAAAATGCTCTTCCTTTATAGTCACTGCTCATTTCCTGTACTGAAATGTGACGTAGGAGTAAATGTAAGAAATTATAACCTGCTTAGAGGCTTTTTACCAAGCCCAAACTCCATTTTGTGAAGCTTCTTATATGTTATAGGCATTTTAGTACAGAGAATTACTAAATATGAGATTACAGTGGCAGCAGGATGTGTTAATAAGATTACAACTTTACTATTTGCTGTGACATTTTCCATTAATTTACCTGAATCTTTTATGTACCACAGTTCCCTTCTTATGTGACCACCTACCCTGAAGTAGGAAGAAATAAGTAGTGATGTACTCAGAATTTCTTTTGCAAAATCTAAGAAGTTATGATAAAAATACATGCATTATATTACATAATTCAAATATTTCCAATATGGTAATGATAATAACAATGGTGCTGAGTCTTTTTATAAAATACACAGAAATTTTTTCAACAGTGCGTTTTCAACCTGTATCTTCTCTATGGGTTTTCTTCTTTTTAGAACTTTGGTTATGAGTGGTATAATAAAATTTGACTATAGATTTACACTTAGAATAAAAATAAAAGTGTTACCAATATATAATAGTTCCCTATAATGACGGAAAAATGACAGCAAGAATATTTTAGATAAACTGTCATTTCAGAGAGCAAAGGGATAAAGAAAATCATTAAGAGATCACTTAAAAAATGTATTTGTTAGGATAAAAGAAAACTAAAGTGTAAAATTCCAAAGGGTCTTCTCTTTGTGCTTAACATGGTAGAAATATCATTCAAATTGTTTATCCCTGCAAGGAGATTACCTGTAATTCTGCGAAGGTCACTGCCAAGTTGTATTAACGGCCATGTTCAGTACATGTCAGTCACATGAGTTAGACCTGCCTTCTTCTTCTTTTCCTCCCGCATAATGACCTCCCTCTTAACGCACACTGACAAATTGAGGTGAGTGAATATGTTTTTCCAAAATATAGATGGAAGAGTTCCATTCCTCCAACTCTCCTTTTTTAATTGTACCAAACATGTGAAGTGTAAAGTCTGGCAGGAAAGAGGTTTTAAATATTCTATTGTGAAAATTGAACCATTTTTGAAAATGGCACTCTGAGGGAATTATTTGTGGTTGCAAGGTGAATTTTCTTTCAAATGCACATTTGCTTACATCGTGGCAAAAGCATACAATATTTTTTAAGTGTAGGAATGACATTTTTTTAAATCTAAAAAATGTCACTGGAACACAGAGTTAGTAACAGAATGATTTAGTGTTCAATAGTTAAGCTCTATTGCAGATTTGTAATTTTCATTTATCAATATTATTCATCATTTACAGAAGAAATGTGAGAGTGTAGGCATAGTGGCTTCTGAATACATCCACTGACTAGAGTGCAGCAGCAGACATATTTATGTACTTAGAATAAAAATAGATGACCACATCTCCTTTACAGGGCTTACATTTAAATAGAATAAATCACATCCTCAAAGAATAAATGATATTCTAGTATGTTATAATAAGACCTGCTTGTAAGAGACATCTCTATTAAAAATTTACCACTTCAGTCCTGGAATACCAATTTAGTCCTGGTCTTGAGATTAGCAATATATTAAAAATATCTGGGGAATTAGCAATTTCAATTCTCAATTTAATATGAGAACTTGGCACTGATTTCTTTGTTTCACTTACATACTTTAATTCATCAAAACATTACTGAAATGATTGGGAAAGAAAGAAGTCATGAAGAAGCACTCCCCTGCTTACATCAGCTGACCTGAACAATATTTTAAAACTATATTTAGAAAAAGATAAAAAGAGCTGAGTACAGCAAGAATTCTCCATGCCAACTTCCTCTATTACCACTTTTCTTTTTTTCATTTAGTAACTCATCTATAAAACAATGACTTTAAAAAAAGAGAATGATTTCAGGACCTCTGGAAAGAAGTTTAATAGTCTGATAAGATACATAATTAGTTACAAGACTAGATAAGACACCAATCTATAAGCTTTCATATAAGATTACTATTTCCAATTTGTTTATCTCATTTATATTTGCACAATTTTTGGTAATGACTTGGGTCACAAATGTGTTACAAAGAAGTTTCTCAAAGTTGAAGCTGAATACAAACAACTATTATTTAAGTAATAAAAACTGGATTTAAATCTATAGCTTTTATAAAGTACCTGAGTAAAAACTGGCAATATATAGAGTACAAATAAATTCCATTCTGCAAACTTACAATTATAACTAGTAATTGGGCACAGGCTAGTGTAACTAAAATTCATACACAATATTTTAGCTGAAATTTATAATCCAACACAATAACTTTTACAATAATGATGCAGAATAATTTCCTATTAAAAAAAATTCCCCAAAGGCACATTGCAGAGGAGGCAGTAGAGAGAATCTGCATGATTTAATAACCTAGTAATAATCTGTATCTGAAAGTCCAAAGCTATAGAGGCTGAAAACTGTTTAGTAGAAAATAACTAACCTACTTCCAGCAGTTTGTCTGAATGCATTCAACTCTCTAGTTATACAACATCTCTAACTTTGTAGAGTACTGGTAAACCTTATATGGATAAAAACCATCTCCTTTAAGATAAAAATTCACATTTTCACACACTGATGTCTTTCTATACAGAAATAACAGCAGGCTTCCCTGGTGGCTCAGAGGTTAAAGCATCTGCCTAGAATGCGGGAGATCCGGGTTTGATCCCTGCGTTGGGAAGATTCCCTGGAGAAGGAAATGGCAACCCACTCCAGTACTCTTGCCTGGAGAATCCCATGGAGGGAGAAGCCTGGTAGGCTACAGTCCATGGGGTCACAAAGAGTCGGACACGACTGAGCGACTGGTAACAGGTAACAATATGGTAAGTGCTTTATATGCAATATTTAATTCTTTTGTAATTATTTTAAACCCACTAAGGTAATAAACTGAGACACATTTCAAAAACTTTAAGTAGTAGAACTTGGCAATGCACAATGTTAATTAGCTATTTTCAGCTTTGGTAAGCATATTAAAAAAAAGTCATGAATTCATCCCCAGTAATGAGTGGGGTGCACTGATGAAAAAGAATACAGTTTAGATTTTGGTCAAAAATTGACACGCTTGAGGATAAAATCCTGTTTACTAAAATGACACTGTTCTCTGTGAAAGAGCTGGTTAAAAGATTCCCTCTGTGCATGGACTGATTATTTAGAGTTACACTGGGCCTGTGTGGCACTATTTTGGTTTCTCAGACGGAAACAAAAATTCTTCAGTATTTCTGAAGAGAATATGGTGCTGCTAAGCACTTTAAAGTATTTTTAATTTACTTGTTTCTAGTTAATTTGAAAATAAATGACATTCATAAATTCACAAGCTTCAACTGTCTAAATCTTAAGAAATCACATATCTCAATGCCAACTCCACATGATTTTGGTTATTCTATTGAATGCTACAGTAAATCTTTCTTGTTTACAAGTATTGAGAAACCAGTTTCTTTTTAAAAAAAAAAAAAAGTCACACAGACATAATAAAATAAACTGAAAACCTGTGATATGTGGCTAATACAAAATGTCATCCAAGGTTTAATTTAATATCTGTAATAAAGGTTTCAATATATTTATCCATTCGATTTGTGTCTAAACATTCAACTTCATTTCAAAGGGATTAATGGCTGACCCTATTAAAGTTCAGTTTTCTCTGATGTTTCAGGGAAATGAATCTGAAAATTCCTTCAAGAAATTATCGGTTGTTAATCAATATTTCAAAACTCAAACTTCCAGGAATTGGTAAACCTGGTATTCCCCAGGTCTATTTCAAATGTAATAATATGAATGGAAACTATTAACATTTCACTACAAGAATTAAAAAAAACTTTGTAAAGGTAAATCAAGTAGTAAATCTGCCTTTAATGATTTTAATTTGTAGGATGATGTGGGTAATTATAAAATCTATGTCCTAGACCAGCTTCCTCAAAAAGCAAAACCTAAAAATCTTTCAACGAAAAATTTCTTGAATATAAAAATTTAAAACGGATAATGATCATTGATCCTTGTGTTCTGAATTATTCTACTTACATGTATTAATTCATGTAATCCTCAAAACAATCTTACAGTAATGCATTATCGCATCGACTTCACACACGAGGAAACTTGGACAAAGCAGACTTCTCTTGCACAAAGTGAGCGGCGGGTCTGGGGTTGGAGCCCCATACACAATATGACTCTAGCATCCACCCTTTATGTCATGCTACAAAGAATTCGATACTTTTATAAAATCTGGTGTCTTACTTTGATTGCTTTAAGAGCACATGGATGGTAACTGCCAAAGACAAGAGAATGGAAGAATTTAGACCTGGAGTAGATGCCTGCAGGCCACTGCTCTCTAGCACTGTAATGATTTTCAGAACACCCTTCATTTTAAAACGGAGCCAGGAGAAACTTCTAGTCTCACGTACTTTGACTTTGGCAATTCCTTTGACATACATTCCTACATAGATATGTACATATGTGTGTGTTTTTATATAACATATATCATTAAGAACTTATACATAATGAATTTTTAAATGAAGAATGTATCTTTTCAATTTAAACCTTGCTCTGCTTAATTATTAGAATAATGCTAAGTCTTTGCTTTATCTTCCAGTAAATATCCACACATTCTGATATCAATCAACCCGTCTTACAAGTACTGGATATAGATTTAATGAATTTACCCAGTGAACACCTACCTGCTAAAATTTGACAGATTTTTTCTACCAACATTAAGCTTCTACATGCTAACATCTATAAACTATCAATGTAAATTTCACATTCTGTCTGACCAGCTAGCTAACTTAAGGTGCAAAAAGTCAATATTTTGTGATATATACTTCTCTCATATTTTTAAATTAAAATAACATTCATTTATATAGTTGTGTGAATAGACTATAATTATTTATCCTAGGTATCTGAAACTATGAAATCTATTTTCAGCATCTCAAAAAGATTAAAGGATTCTAACTGTACTAAAATGTACTGGGGTAATTATTATTTGCACACGTGTGTGTGTGTGTGTGCTCAGTCTTGTACAACTCTCAGCGACACCAAGGCCTGGGATCTGCTAGGCTCCTTCGTCCATGGAATTTTTCAGGCAAGAACACAAATGGGTTGTCATTTCCTACTCCGGGGGATCTTCCCGACCCAGGGATCGAAATCACATCTCCAGCATCACTGCTCAGGCAGGCGGATTCTTCATCACTGAGCCACCTGGCAAGCCAACTATTACTTGAAGATTTATAATGCAACCAATACAATCAGACTCAATCTGTAGGGGCTTTATATATCTAGAATGAAAACTATCAAACTGTATTATATTTTAGGTTGCAACATCTCCAAAATGACAAATGGAAATTTAGATGACTAAAAGAAATAATTCATGCAGAGTCCTTTATATTCCTTAGCAGTGTAGTTGCTAATAAAAGGTTATTAGTATCTACTTAGATATTATAGTATGATTAAAGAATTTTAGAACTATATATTGAAGTGTATATTCAATATTCATTACCAATAGAATCAAACTTTATATTTAAAAAAATTACATCCTTTTACTTTACATCTTGTACCAATTTTATACAACTAAAACATTAATTTTAAAGCTAGTTCTACTAACAAATATCAGGAAAAATATATATCTCAAAGTACCAGTGGTAGAGATGCAAGTTGGGATGAAGATAGTACATGAAACAAACACAATGAGAGAAGAATCAGAAGAGTCAGAATCATACTCTGAAGTCAATTTCTATAAAAGAACATTCAAGACAATGTTCAACTTACGTAAACATGCTTTTTGCCTGCATTAACCATCATTTGAAATAAGTGACTATACAATAAGAAGAGGATTTTAATAAGGGTTTTTATCATAATTATTCTATTTTCCAAGTGATCATGAAAATGATACATACGCAGCTCTTAAGAAGGCAGTGTTAAAATGTGGCTCTAGCTAGGGTGGGTACCTAATGGATAATGAGGTCTACACTGGACTTGTACCCCCTTGAACAAAAGTCACTTATCAAAGAGCTGTGTACACCTGTTAGCCAAATACCTTCCATTAGGACAACTGAGAAGAAATGTTCTGTAGCTACACAATGCCTAGACATTCAATAAACTTAAAACAATGGTTAGTCTCTATACTTAAATGAATACAGGCAATTAGAAATTGTCTGAATAGATGAAAACCATGCAAAATATCACTTCTGGATAAAAATATCACTGAAACAAATGTATCATGAGATTGCTGATGAAGAGTAAAACTTCGTGATTTGACAATCATTTTGTTTTTCTTATTCCCTTCATATAGTGATGCTAAGTAAACAGCAGTGAAATAAATCAAATGTTTGAATCAGCTTTTATTAAGTGTTGACTTAATGCATTTACAAAAAATACAAAACCCTTTCCAAAGTACTTGGCTCTTCATATATTTATGGAATAAGAGATCAACCTAGGCAGATGTATATCACAAAACAAAAAAATTCCAACTTACATGAATCAATTGGATAAAACGTAAACTCCAAACAGAACCAGCTATGTGAGTGGAGTGACCCATTGTAGCGTGGTTTACTCTCTGAAGTGGCTCCAGGAAGGAAGATAAGCAGCAGACTGGGAGGCAAGCTGGAAGGGTGTCAGTCCCAGTGCTATCCTTGCTAACAAGCCTGAAAGTCTGCTGTTAGTCACCCAGTCCTGTCCGACTCTTTGCAACCCCATGGACTGCAGCCCATCAGGCTCCTCTGTCCACACAATTCTCCAGGCAAGAACACTGGAGTGAGTAGCTATTCCCTCCTCCAGGGGATCTTCCTGACCCAGGGTCTGAACTCACGTCTCCTGCATTGCAGGGAGATTCTTTACAGTCTGAGCCACCAAGGAGGCAACAAAGCTGAAGAACTGACACAAATTTATAAAAGTGCTTTGGAATTCTTTCTCAGTATTATATATTTTTTAATCACCATTATTAACTTTTGAGACTCTCTGAGACTGAAAGTCTTGATAAATGCTACAGAGAATATGTGAAGAAACATTTAAAAATATCTCACATTCAAGCTTATTTTCTTAAATAATCTGAAAATATTTTTATCTCCCCAAACTACTTTACTTTTTAGAAAAGAATCATTGAACTTTTCAGGACAGTACTACATAAATAGGATGATATTTTTCTTTTTAATAATTTTGGATAGTTTTCCTTTATTTTTCACAGTTTTTTTCCAATTTAGAAGAATAAAATATCTAGTTGAATTGATAAGCAGAGTAATTTAAAAGGCAGTGAACAAAATAATGTACTTCGTGTTGCGTGAATTTTTTTCTTTTCCTTCATATTCCTGCAATTTGAATTATGCACAAATTATGGTCCAACTTTAGATGGTTCAGAGAAAAATCTGAAAGGATTTTAAAAGCCATGAAGTTAATAAACACCACTAACAAAAACTTTTGAGTTAAATATATGGAGTACTGTTTTTAGACTCATAAAATTATGCAGCAAGGTACTCTCTATTGAGTTAACAAATTTAGACATTTTCTGATCATGAAATCCATTCTGCAAAATGTCTAATTCAAATAAACCCAATGCATAATCTCCACTTTGCTGCAGGTGCAAATCACCTCATGATCAAGACTTAGAAGAGAGTCTAAATTCAAGTCCCACCAAATTTTTCCTCAATTTAAGTCAATTCACGCAGACTACCCATCTACAATACGTTTGCGGAACCTTCTCAGTCATATCAAGGGAGCCCAAATGAACAAGACTCCACAAACATTATTATTCAGAAGGAAGTGAGTGGAAGAATTCATTTGCTCATTTAATAAGTATCTATTAACCATATGCTTGGCAGGGTCTAGATTTTGGGCACATGGGCAATAAAACTCAAATCTGGCCTTGGACATTCCTGCAGGAGGCAATCCAGTAAGTTTATCAGGGATTATGGAAGGCAGCAGAGTACAGCTGATAAGGTACAGAGTTGCTGGTAGCTCAGAGAGTAAAGAATCTGCCTGCAATGCAACAGACCTGGGTTTGATCCCTGTGTTGGGAAGATCCCCTGGAGAAGGGAATGGCAACCCACTCCAGTATTCTTGCCTGGAGAATCCCATGGACAGGCAAGCCTGGTGGGCTACAGTCCATGGGGTCGCAAAGAGTCAGACACAACTGAGCAATGTTCGCTTTTCACACACTGGAGCCTAAATGCCAGTGTCCTAAAGTTAGGCTAGTCAAATCCTTCTTGACACACTCATCCAGGTGCATATGCTTGCTACTTGCCTTCAGTCTTCTTCTTGTTCAGTTACCTCTTGGGAAATTCTCTTACTTGTATATTTCACATTGTTAGCTAAAGAGAACTAATAAACATTTGAGAGTGATGCTTATTACATATCTGAACAGAAAAAGCTATTCTAAAAAGCTATTATATACTAAGAATACTTGTAAAGGTCTCCCGAGGAAGGTGGTGGTGGGAATTCTGCACTTTAAAGGAACATTGTATATGATTCTGAGGTCTGTATGTACTAGACTGCATTGTGAAACGTAGAAATTATTTTCATTATTTTCACAAAAATTCCATCTGCCTCATCAGGGAAAGACTGAAGGCAAAAGAATAGAGTGGCAGAGGATGAGATTGTTAAACAGCCTCACTGACTCAACACACATGAATCTCAGCAAACTCCATGAGATAGTGGAAGACAGGGAAGCTTGGTGAGCTGCAGTCCATGGGGTCACAAGGAGTCAGACATGACTGAGTGACTGAACAACAACATCAGAGACTGCTTTGGCTAAGCATTACTGGTGAAGGAAAGTTTGCACAGTCCAATTCAGCTATTTGTATTACAACACCTGTACGGCGTTTAAAAATTTTTCTATAAGTGTACAATGGGTTTCTGTGGGCTCATGTGAGAAGTTAACCATGTAAAGACTGTTTCTAGGAAAAATACATTATCTGTTTCCAATTATAAAAAATACTGGGGGACCAAAGTATTCATAAGTGGGGGATTTGACTTTATCATTGGGTGCCTAGTAGCACACTAGAGTCTACACTCAAAAGGCAAGCATATAGTGACAAGATACTGTCAAGATCTTCCTTTAAGATCAAATTCAAGAGTTTTCTCCTCTGTGAAATATTTCTAGAATCCTCATACAATACCCGTTGGGCCTTTTATTCCCTGCATTATCAGACACAGCAGAATCAGCAGGCCAGAAAAATCAAAGGGAATGTAGTTTCACACATGAAAGTTCCTACATTAATTCAAGAATGCAAGAATTCTATATTAGAAGAATGTTTCTTTTTTCAATCTCTTGTATAATATCCCAGTTTGCAACTGTGTGTGTGTGTGTGTGTGTGCGCGCGCACGCACACCCATGTGCATGCTCAGTTGTGTCTGTCTCTTTGCTGCTCCACGGACTGTCGCCTGCTCTGTCCATGGAATTTTCCATGCAAGAATACCAGAGTTGGTGGTCATGCTCTCCTCCAAGAGGATCTTCCCAGCCCAGAGAGCCCAGATCTTCCTGAACCCGCATCTCTTGTGTCTCCTGCATTGGCCGGTGGATTCTTTACCACTGTGCCACCAATTAACCAGTTCATAATAGAATATTAAATATTCACTGCTAGCTCATCCTAGGAGATGTCAATAATTTGGGAACTAGACTGATACAACTAATTGTACACATTGAGAAGTTATTCTGGAAGAGAAAAACTTTCTTTCGTAGGTATGACTTACATGTAATGCTAATGGCAGCAAAGACCACAGCTGCTAATATATTTGTTCATTTAGGAACAAGTCCAAAACTCCTGAGGTTTATTTTTTTTTGGGGGGTGGGGGGGTGGGATGAATTCATTAGTGTTCAACAAAAGGCAGACCTTAGTTTTTTTTTCTTTGAGAACATAACAGACACATGGGATACTATAACAGACATTCACATGTTCCTTATACAACTCAATAAAGTTCTCTAGTGCATTCCACAATAAAAATTTTAAATCTTATAGGCCTTATCACTTTATTAAATACTTGCTCTGAGTAGGAAAGAGTATAAATTTCCTTTATGTAATGGAAATAAGCTATATTTTTATGGCCAGTTCAACATTCAAATAATGAATAGAAACACCCATGAAGTGCTATGTTCTGCAGGTAGGAAAAAAGCAGCAGTTTCTTTTACATAATGGAAATATATTGCATTTTACAGCAGATTCAACATTCTAATAATGATAAGTGCCAATGAAATGAATGAAGTGCCTTCTAATTTTCTTCCACGTCCCTCAAGGCTGGAAAAAGAACAATCCTGCCGCTTCTGTGAACAGGTGAATACATGAATGAAACTATTACTTTGTAGGTTTCTTTCTTTCTTTTTTTTAATGGCAAGGTAGTTTGGCGCGCAATTCCTAATTACCAGGAAGCTGTGCCTGCCGGCCACAATGTCGGGTTTGTCCATTCTCTGTTGCCTTTAACATTTTCCCCTTCTAGAATCATAAAACAAAATGAACTGAGTTTTGTTGCTTTGTTGGTTTTTTTTGAAACTGTAAATTTTTTCACCTTAACAAATGCCGTATTCCAGAGCCTACCTTTCAGACACAATCTTAGGTCATGTCTGTGTGCCAAAAGCAGCCACTGGGTTCGGTCAGACTCTGTCTGCAGGGCTGCCCTGCCCAGCAGAGCCCCGCAGCCATGATCTGGAAGCATCAGCCCCACCACGTGCGTGACATTAAGATGATCCACAGCAATCCTGCAAGACTACATTTTAAGGAGAGCTTCCAATTTGCTGTGGTTGGCATGACCTAATTTTGGCTCGAAAGGTACATTTTTTTCCCCTCTGGGTTTTACTGACTACACATTGGAGAGAAAAAAAAATTATGTTCTTAAAGGGATTCTTACTCTTCCTTTTCTTAAGGAAATTTAGGGAATTTAACAACTGTTGGCCTCTGGCTAACACGCGAACTAAAGTCTTTTTCCAGCTTCGCCTACATCTTGACCCCTCGTGCCAAATATTTCACGCAGTCTATTTATAAAGTTCATCACTTCCCCTGTTACTTCATCTTTAGAAATGCCAATAATTTAGAAACTGGAATGATGCAGCTGGGCTTACAAACTGGTAAAAGGAAGATTCTACGGAAGAGATAATTTCCCTTTGTGTAACTTCAGAAATCAATTTATTTTCTTCTTAATTTTATAGCTAGAAGGGAGGTAATGCTAATATTCCTATTACTTAGCTCACCGTAGTGTTTAGAGATGATTCAGAGTTCTAAAGATTTTGAATGTTGACAGTAGTTCTTAACCCTGTCTGCACATCTGAATTACTTGAGATACTTTCAAAAATGACTGATCTCTAGACCCATCCCAGACCAATGAAAATGGAACTGTTGGAGCTGATTCCACAGCACTGTTATTTTTTAAAAGCTCTCCAAGAATTCGAATGTAAAGTCAGATCTGAAGTCTATTCCATTAAAATCTCTTAGAAATATAGCCTCTCATTACAGGTATGTTGTAGCATTATTTAATTTGGGTATATATGTTCCTGAAGTTTACTAGTCTATTTATGAGCTGACTGCCATGAAAACACTTCTCAGTTATTGAATGATGTGAGAATAAAAGCTCATCTGGATAACCTCGCTGACTCTCAACAGATTTGTAAGTTGCAATCATAGAAAGCTCTGGCTTCCTGAGATAAAACACCACTGATAAGTATGTCGCTCTTCTGGAAAACCAGCATCAAGAGCTTCGAGGACTTAAAAGTCGCTTGTTTTCATTTGGATCATACTGATTTTTTGGAGAGTTTCCAGTTGCATTAAAAAAATAAACTCACCTTATGATATTTACTGACTTGTAAATCTCTAATAATATGCTAATTGAATTCAATGCTGTGTATTTCATTTACTCAAAGTGATAATTTTCTAACTGTATGTGTGGTATTAATGCATTATCTATCTAAGACCAAATTCAGTTCATTTTATGACTTCCAGAAAAATCAATCCATTAGATCAAGTACCTGGTCTTTCATAACTAATTTAATTCTCTACTCTAGTCACTGGGATATGATTAATGAAATACTGCATTTCAGTTTCCCCTCTGTCTTCGCAATATGAAGCTGGACTTACAAGGGATCTGGTTTGTGGAAATAACATGGTCTAGGAGCTGAAATGAAAAGTTTGTTTACAGACTTGGAAGTTTATTCCATTATATAATTAAGACCACCATCTAACCCCCTTTATATAAAATTGGATGTGGCTCATTTCACAGTAAAGCTTTCTATGAAAAAACGCAACATTTCCCTAGGTAACTTGTGGAACCAATATATTTATTTCCTCTGCATGTCTTGCCTTTTCTGTCTTCTGAAGCTGAGTGTGTGTGTTGTATGTTTGTTTGGCAATATAGAAAGAACAAGTCCAGTTTCTTGGATTCTATGTATCTTATAAAGTCATGGCTTGCAATGTCTTACAAGTTTATTCTCTTCTTTTAGAGGACCCTTAATAGAGTAATTTTAAAGTATACAATAGGTTTCCCTGGTGGCTCAGTTGGTAAAGAATCTGCCTGCAATGCAGGAGACTTGGGTTCTATCTCTGGGTCAGGAAGATCCCCTGGAGAAGGAAAGGGCAACCCACTCCAGTGTTCTTGCCTGGAGAATCCCATGGACCGCGGAGCCTGGCGGGCTACAGTCTGTGGGAGTCGCAAGAGTCGAACATGACTTAGTGACTAAACCACCACCACCAAAGTACATCATGTTTTTAAATAAGGTTATGACATTCCCTAAAGTCCTTTTATTTATCTATTTTAAAAAGTTTTTTGTTTTTTTAGAACAAGGGAAAAAAAAGAAAGACCATATGAAGTTTTTTTCTAAAATAATTTTTTGTAGGAGATAAAAATTGTGTCTCCAATATGAAGTATTCCTGGTAGCATCTCACTGTTGGTACTCTTCTCTCTCATTCATACCCTGTTCTACATCCCTGTCCAAACAGTGAATTGCAGAGGAGGACTTGGATCAGGCTGTCCTTCCTTTCAGCTGTGTCTAGGAAACAGGGCCTGAGTGGGGAGAGAGGAAGAGCAAACCTCCAAGTCACCTCGAGGTCTGTAACAGGGAGGTTTTCTGTCATACCCGAGAATGGAAAGGGGATTAGCTAGACTCGTCCCACTTCCAGCACCATCCTCACAGCTTCACTGATAGAAAGTGAACGTGAAGTCGCTTAGTCATGTCCAACTTTTTGCAACCCCATGGACTGTAGCCTGCCAGGCTCCTCCTTCCATGGGATTTCCCAAGCAAGAGTACCGGAGTGGGTTGCCATTTCCTTCTCCAGGGTATCTTCCCGACCCAGGGATCGAACCCGGGTCTTCCGCATTGCAGACAGATGCTTTTCCCTCTGAGCCACCAGGGAAGCTTCATTAGATGTTACCAGTTTCAGAAGAGACTAAAGTCTTGGGCAAGGCCTGGGCAACCTCTCCCAAAGGGCGGCAAGGTTGAAAACATGGCAGGCCATTAAAAAAAAAAGAAAACTTCTAAAAGTCTGTGACATTTTTGGTGATGAACTGCCTTTTCCAGAATACTGCCAGGATTTGACTCATTATTTACCACTCACTTTAGGTGTCCTTTCTTCTACTGAAGACTGACTTGACCAGTCATCTCCCGCAAAAGTTGAACATTAACCATTGTACCTTCAACATACCTGTAGGACACTGGTGATCATATTACATTCACAATGGCACCTGCAAGGTCATCTCCCTTGCCAGACTGAATTCCTCGGGGACAGAGAAGACTCCATCTTTCATTTTTGCATCCTTAACACCTTGCAAGCCATTTCGCTTTAAACACTTAGTGAATGAGCTGACTGATTAATAAATTCTGAGTTGATGTCCAAGAGGAAGTGTTAGGGAATAGCAGTAGACATTTTACGGGCAAAACCAAAGACAGTTTTCAAACTATAAGCTTGTTCATTTAAATTTCAGAATGCATGGAGTTGTATGACTAAGTTCAAAATTCACATGTTTCTTCTAAATAGTGGTTCTCACCCAGACTTCACATTAAAATCACCCAGGCAGCTTTGAGAAAGAGCAATGCCAAAAGAGCAGGCTGATTTCATCCAAATCTGGAAGTGGATGGGCATGAGCAGTTTTTTAAAGCTCTCATACAGTCACAATTGAGAACTACTGCTCCAAACTAACTGTATGCAGGACAACCAAAGTTTCCTACCTCTGACCTTGTCACTTAACATATACCCAAGGTCAATTACAGCTCACAAATTTGTATGGAGTCTGTGTGAAACAGTTAGTTGATTTCAGTCCTTCAATGATCACAGCTATTAAAAAAAAGGCCTTAAAAGGCAATATTAACTACATCATAATCCTCTTCCAGAAACATTACTGGTAATCATTTATCATTTATGGAATTAGCCAATAGCTATGATTCCTCCCCAGTCTTTGAGTAATCCAGGTCTGCTTAGTGAATTCTTACTTCCTCTACATTTAGAATAGTTGTTCTTGTGTATGGACATTCAATATAAATCTGGTGTTTTATGGAGTCTTAGAGTGTGCTCTACAGTTGGGAAGCTCCAAGAAGGGAATTCAAACAACTACAGTCAAAATCACATTAGGAGGGATACTGACTAGTTGTTTTGTTTGAAAGATAAGAATGCATATAGTGTTACCAGTACGCTTACTATTGTGTAAAGCACACAAAACTGCCCCTGCCAGTGGGCACCTCAAAGTGACATGGAGGCCATTTATCACTGTGGCCAATTAATTCCAGATTACATACCTAATTCCCAAATCTTCAAGTCATATTTCTAATAAAAGCATTGTTAAATACAGAGAACAAAGACTATTTTGGTGTTTGCATGGTAATCCAAATACGCATTTGATTCTCTTTAACAGCAAAATAAAGCGAACCAAATGCTGTTACTAAAATTCACTGTGGAAATTTGTCAGGGAATCCATGACGTAAAGATAAGGCACTTACTAATTTTGAAGTTCAGAGTGTACACATTTGGTAATTCAGAAGTATCTGAATCCTGTCTGACCTCTGACCTGTCTCTCTCCTCACTTTAAGAGTGTGGTAATGCTTTTATGAAAAAACAAGAAAAGTTGTTTATTAGAAGACAGAAATTTTATATTATTTTTCATAGTACAATTCTAAAAGTGATCCTTTTCCTTTTTCAAAAGGCCTTTTACTGAATATAGAACTATTCAATTAAAAACAAAGCCATGTATTTGGTGAATAAATGATGTAACATTTTCTAGTTCTCAAATATAATGCAAATTGTTCTAACTTGTCAATATTTCAAATCTATCTGGTTTTAATGTTTTGTTGTTTCTCTTTTTTAACTACAAAGAGAATATATTACAAGGTGTGCCTGAATTAAAAATTCTCTAGAATATGCACCTGTACGAGTTAAATTAACTACTGAAACACATTTAATATCTATGTATAAACTACTACACAGCTTTCATTCTTAAATTAAAATTTTGTAAATTGCTACGATTCCTTACCCACTAAAGGTTAAAAAAAGGTTAAAAATTAAAGCAGTTTAAAAAGTGAGAAGCAAAATGTACATCACTAGATGGAGATGACATAAAACCAGTTGTTCACATTTCAGTTAAAGGTAATACTCTAACTGGAAAAATCCGTTTTCACAGATAGTAATAAGCTTGTGGAAAGAAACTCTATCAAATAGTTAATATATATATTTTCCTTTCCAGGGTAACAATATAGAACTGTATCATAGACCAAGAATTAATTTGTCTTTAAAAAGAGAAATATCACCACATCAACATATCACACAAACATGGGTATAACATGTCATTCTGGGGTTACTGAACACTTTTCGCCATGACGCCATGCAAAATTAAGTTTCTATAATTGAGTCATTTCCATTTTCTTATCTCATTGCTAAGAGAATGTATGTGAGACTTTGACTTAGTGGGTAAGAGAGTGGACTCGAGACTGTCGGTTTGAAGCTCTAGCTCTGCCATTAACAAAGTAAATCCCTGTTAGGCAAGTTGTTTAAATTATTTCTACCTCAGTTTCTTCATCTATAAAATGGGGATAATAACAGTGCCTGTACCGTTTGGTTTTGAGGAAAAAATGAGTTAATGCTTGTTAATGCTCAAGCTCTTAAACCAGTGCCCAAATATACAGTAAGCTCTTCAAGAAAGTTAGCTGTGGGAATAGCTGTAATTAATAATACTTTCAAATGAATAATACATGCTTTTGACACATGTCATAAAAGTTACTGGGGGTTATTAGAGACATCTTGAGTAGTGATGCTGAATAAAAGTATTTAAAAGTGGAATTCCTAACTCATAGTTGAAAGTATCAATTATATTTATAGAAAATCGGTCTTACTTCCAGCCACCAAGCCAGCAAGAACTGAAAACCAACTGGTCAACATATGTTGATGCAGATGGAAAAAAGCTACAACTGTCTTTAAATTCCCCAAAGAAAGCTGGTGGAGAGCCCTTCTGGTCACTGCAGTCCAACCTATCATTACCCGTGCAGTGAGACTCTTTGATGGGTTTCTTGTCTATGAATAATACATATTTTGGGGACAGCTTTACAAAAATAATCTTTCTTTGCTCCAAAAAGACCTATGACTAAGCAAATGCAAAGAAAGAATTACCTCCCAACCACAAGGCAGGGTGGTACTCATGTCGGAAATTGAGGCAATTGGCAAAATCCAAAAGTATTTTTGAGATAAACTGGTCCCATAGTTTATATTCTAGAGAACCAGGAGAGTTTCAAGCTTCAAAATGATTCTTCCCTTAATTGTTAAAAATAAAATTGGGGAAAAATTTTAATTGTTTCTGTGTAATGAATTATTAGATAAAAGAGCTTTTTTTTTTTTTTAATGGGGACCATTTCTAAACTCTTTATTTTTGGCCAGGAGGCATGTGGGATCTCTGCTCCCTGGCCCACTCCCCCTGCACGACAAGGTGAAGAAGGCTTAATTGCTGGACCACCAGGGAAGTCCCTAAAAGAGCCTATCTTTTTAGAAGACCTGGTATTCTATATACTAAGTATTTCACAATGCAAACCATCCTTGCAAATATTCTTTAAGTTCTGTGAATATCGCTAAGAGGAGTGAGCTTTTTTTTTCCCAATGAAATTTAAGTTTGTATTTACACTCTGAATGGTAAGCAGAGGATTTTAAAGATTAGTCATTCATGATAAGCATGATTAAGTTTGCCTATGAAGTTTTGTCTCTAAATGATCTGTGCGTTCAAACTGTAGCAAAAGAAAAGATTCTGGTTGTTCTCCCAACCCTGGGACTCCTCCCCCAGTATCAGCAGTAATCAGCTGGTGAGGTCAAGTCTACCATCTTGTAATACAAAATGACGTATGTTCTCTGTTCTCTCTCAGCCCCACTGCCGAGGGCTTTGAGGGGACGAGTAAGAGGCTCTTACATCTTATGGGGTTTGACCAAATATTCTTTTCAGTTCACCGGCTGTGATTCCTGGTATAGAATAGGCTTCTTAAGCCAAGAGCAAACATTGAGGATTACCAAAACTAAACAATTCAAGTACTACAGGCTAATTAAAAACTAAAGTTATCTGACCCATACTGTCAAGAATAAACGAAAACTTTGGCTAGAAAAAGTGAGCTCCAGAACTGACCTCTGTCACACATCTTAAATACATTTGCCCTGCTCACACTATCAAAAATGTAACAAAATCAATTGATAGACATGGATACACTACTGTATTTCAAATTTAACCACCAAGGACTTTTCTTTCTTTAGCTATTAAGAAAACTTACTATAACAATCATTTGATACAACTCTAGAAAGATAATTTAGCAATTAATCTACATCATGTGACGAGAGCCAATGCATGCCAAGAAAATGATTTTCTTGCTAAAATTTGTGAAGCTGTTTGAAGAAGGTCTCTATACGTGGCAGGGTATCAGCTGTGTAATCAGAAAAAAGTTCTGACATAAATTATATCTTAAAATATATTTCATAAATTTTCTTTATGCAGAAACCTAATAATTAGTTTTCCTATATAAATAAACATGCTGCTGCTGCTGGTTAGTCGCTTCAGTCGTGTCCGACTCTGTGTGACCCCATGGACTGTAGCCCTCCAGGCTCCTCTGTCCATGGAATTCTCCAGGCAAGGATAATGGAATGGGTTGCCATGCCCTTCTCCAGGGGATTTTCCCAACCCAGGGATTGAACCTGGGTCTCCTGCACTGCAGGTAGATTCTTTACCACTGAGCTATGAGGGAAGCCCACAAATATAATATATAATTAACGGTTAATTTGTATAAGTGATTATTCATTAATAATCTTCATTTTAGTTCATATGAACTGCAACTTTGATTAAAAAAATTTTTAATTTACCAAACTTTGAGTTGATCTTCATATCAAAAATTATTTTAAAAATCTAAAATTAGCACTTAAGTACATTTGAAAATCTTCAGTTCTGGGAGATAACTTAAGTACCATGATCTGTACACAAAAGTAAATGTGTAGCCATTATCTATCCACATGTGCATATATATGCAATATGTACTTACTACTCATAAACTTCAAATTCTGCTAACTTACTGAGTTCATTTTTTTTCAGGAATAAATACACGTTTCCATTGCTCAATTTTTCTTTACTTGTACATAAAACCAGAGAAATGTTTTATATGGAGAAGACAGCAAAACTCTGAATATTTGTTTAGAATATTTGATAGGGACAGAGACGCTTTAACAAATAAAAATTAACTTCAGAAATATTTACCTATTACGCTTTTAAAACGTGGGTATCTATGAAGGAAAAGAATGTTACAATACTTTGAGATACAGATTATCAAAAGTCGTTATACAGAATGAAGACGTATTTGTTAGTTTAACTGCTTTTGATTTAATTTAATGGTATCAAAGACTTAAGGAAATCAACATTATCTATCAAGTCAAATAATGATACGAAACAGTATGTCACGATATTTTTAAAAATAAAGCCTTGATTTGAGTAGGAGAGTATGCTTGTTGTTAGTATATGTAATTTAATGAGTATAAGATAAATTCTATAATTAGAAATTTGATTTTTCATAAAAACCTTTGGTCTATTTTAAACATTCCTATGAAAACCTACTCTAAAATTTAAATACAATACATTTTGTTCATCATCATAGATGTTTGTGAATTTTAAAATTTTATTTTTAATAGAAAGTAAATATTTGGCCAAAAATATGTTTGGAAGAAAGCTTTTGGTCTCTGAATATTATAAAAGTTTCTTAGAAATCTCTTAAAGGCTGAGTACAATAAAACTAGGGCAATGCATATATTCTCAGTTACTCTTAAAAAAAAACCTGTAAAAGTGACTATAGTGGCATGTTCTGACACATTCTTTTCATAAACCGAACCCTGTTAGTGACAGCAGAACAGATTGTGTGCATCTGCTGGGAATGAGCCAGATGACAGTGGAAAAACGCACATGGATACCTTGGCACAGCAAATAAAAAATGGAGAAAAAAAAGACCTGGAAGAGAAAGTGCTCAACTTTAATTGAAACATTCTTTCCAACATGATGAACTTCATCCAACCTCCTCTTGTAGCCTGTCAATTTAACATGTAAGAATGTGTTTTAAAAGGGTCCTTTGTAAGTAAGAGCTGTTTTGTCCTCTCCTTGTACTAAATTTTTTTTACTAAACTTTTCAGTTTGCATCAGAGTACAGCCAATTAACAATGTTGTGATAGATTTAGGTGGACAGCAAAGTGCTATCTATTCTCCCCCAAACTCTCCTCCCATCCAGGCTGCTACATAACATGGAGCAGAGTTCCTTGACCTTGCAATAAATATTGACTCAAGTTTTGGATTATTTCTTCAAATTATGGCAAATCTAATAAGCATCTGGGTAGAAAAACAGGCCAAACCACTCTACCACAGTCTGGTAAGAGAATGCTAAACTTCTAAAACCCTTTCAGGTTCAAATCAAATTTTAAATAATCTGGGTTAAGTTCTGAATTATATGGCTATTATACTGCCAAGTGCTAAATATACCACAATTCAAATATTCTGCAAACGTGACTATTGTAAATGCTGCTTGCACTCAATAGTGCTACAATATTTGATTTTATGCTGATCAACCACAATATTGTTTAAACAGTTGGCTCAATAGCACTAGAGAGGTCCATACATAAAAACAAATGTGCTTCTATAAATCATATCAGTAAGTTCTCCTGGATGCTCTGATTACAATGAAAATTTATTCTATACAGTATACAATGCAAATTTTAAACTAGAGACGAAGTTGTTTAATAGATCAGTAGTCTGACTAAAGCAGCTGCAGTCAAAAAAAAAAATCTGGTGATTAACAGCCATTTTCCAGTAATCATAACCCTGGAAAGGGCTACTGAGCAGGGGGAGGGGGTGCAGATGGGAGTAATTCTCTAAGCCCATGTGCCTTAGAGGGCACCATCATCTTCATGCAGACTTATTATTACTATTATTATTATTTTTAAATTAAAGCTTTTAGAGGCATCCTGGATTGCAGAGTTGGGAGCTGTCCATGCTGTTCTACCATAGGGAAGTCCACTCTGCAAGGATTCCTTGCAATGAGCACTCTTTATCCAGGCCTTAAAACAGGGCCAGAAAAGAAAGCTAAAATTTAAGGTGCACTCTGGAGGGGTGTTATTCAAGAGCATGAGAATAATTTCAAGTAGTTGCAACTCCACAGGCTGCCTAAACAGGGCAAGCCTCATCAACACTACCTGTCACCCAAAATATGATTTTTTTTTTTGAGAAATTAAGTGAATATAAAAGCAGAACAAAAAAGGGGTAGGCAGACTCTGAGACCAGATTTATTTCCATTTTCATCCACATCTTACCTAACTTTGTTTGTTTGTGTTATCAAAAGGTATAATCCTCAGGTAAACTTCTATATTTTCTGTACTACTTTGTATTTCTTACATTAAAAAAAATGCTTAAATTGTTCATTTTTCCATCATCTCAAAGTTGATAAACTATGACTACAATCAATAATGCTTCTAAAAAGGTATACATAAAAGGGGAAAAAGGACAATAGAGGTGCTTTTTATTTTTTAACTCTTTCAATAAAATATGTTTTACCTTTACAAGTGAACAAAATTTACTAATTTATTCAACAAATCTCGATAGAATACCTATTATATGCAAGAGTGATTGTGAAGGAATAGAAAGATGAGTAAAATGACACTCAGTCTTCAAAAATTAATTTAATCTCCACAGACAGTCAAAATTATGTAATAAGAAAAATAAAGAATACTAATAAATCCTTCGAAAGTGGTTCATACTAACGCTGAGAAAAAAAACCCTTCAGAATTCTCGGTGATGTTGTTTTCACTATTAAAATAATATAACAACTCTATGTATCTCAAATACTTCCTCTAAAATGAATTTTTATTAAAACTAAGCATTAATCTATCTGGAATTCAGAACTTCCAATAAACAGCTTATAAAACTCATAGATGAAATTATTTGGTTTCTTTGGTTACATTTTTGGTTCTAAAAATCATGTGATATTTATTAATAACACCTGATCTGTGAAAGATTTTTATTTTCTTGAAGTATATTGTACTCAGCGATCATTAGCACTCACCTCATGTAACATCAGAATTAAGAGAC
Source organism: Oryx dammah (assembly GCF_014754425.2). Classification (NCBI taxonomy): domain Eukaryota; kingdom Metazoa; phylum Chordata; class Mammalia; order Artiodactyla; family Bovidae; genus Oryx; species Oryx dammah. Next base: position 22,031,543 of record NW_024070189.1, on the reverse strand, counting down.
TTGACCTGAAAGTGACCCAATTTTAATGGTATGAAAGTATTATTGACAAAAAGTTCAAAATAATGATTCCCACCAAGCATTTCTAAATGCTCATCATTGGCAGGAAGATAAAATGATTAAAATATAGTGTAGTGCTGCAATAATAATTCAGGCTTCCCTGATGGCTCAGCGGTAAAGAATCCGCCTGGCAATGCCGGAGATGTAGGTTTGACCCTTTGGTCAGGAATATCCTCTGGAGAAGGAAATGGCAACCCACTCCAGTATTCTTGCCTGGGAAATCCATGGACAGAGGAGCCTGGCAGGCTTCAGTCCATGGGGTTGTAGAAAGAGTTGGACACAACTTAGCGACTAAAACATAATAACTTACTAATTACTGATCACTTACATTCATTTTTATATGTATTATCCTGTTTAATCATTACAACTTTAAGAGATGGGTGGTATTATTATTCCCATTTTACAGATGCTGAAGACAATGCTTTCTGATGGTTAAATAACCTACCTACAGCCACTACCCAGTAAATGGAAGACTGGATTTTGAACCCAGTTTGATCTTCGCTTTTAACCATTACTGTCTATTGCTTATGGGTCTATTTGTCTAATAGCACACATACGTAAAATTAAAGAAATTATATTAAGTATAACAATGTGGTCTTCAAACTCTACGTCTGAAAATCAATCTGATTTTCTCTTGCATTCATCCTTATCCTCTCATACTTTTTGTTTCTCATTCTCTTTGCATTTTTTTTCAACCCATCTTTTCCTCTACACACACACACACACACACACACACACACACCCTTTGGAGTTCTGACCCAGCACTTCAATGAACATAATCAAGGCCTAAATTTGGTTCAACTAGTCCAATAACTGTACCATCTCCTAAGACTTCATAACACTATGCATTTTTGCCGGGGATGCACCATTTGCTGACTCCAAAGCTGTCAGTGCTTCCTTATAAAGACACCGTTCTGTAGTCTTTGCTGCTTTAAGATCAGTGTCTGGAGCTCTTTCGTGACATGGCATTGGGCTATGATGAACCACATCAATCTCTCAAGTGTCAGAAGATAAGTTAACACCTGAGACAATTCTGTGATCTCACATGTGTAGTGAAAACAAAATAAAAGTGCACTTGCTTTCTCACAATACCAATATTCTGAAGCAAGAAGAGAACTCAAGAGAGAATCAAAAAACAACAAAAATTGAAGAAAGAACAATGTCAAGAATTCTTTGATTTTTAAGCTAAAACATGAGCGAAGTCAAAAATTATCACCTGGTGCTCAGGCTAACTCAAGAAGGATCAAATAGTCCTAGAAGGGACACTGGCCATTCATTTCAACCAAAGGACCATAGGGAAACAAGCAATGGTTCTGAGTATTCTACCTGGCCCTTTACAAATCTATTAATGTCATCGTGAAATTTTCTTTTTGTTTTTTCTAAGGGGAAGAAACACTCAACAGTGACAGAAAAGAAACATGTAGCCAAAATTATTTCCTTAACCTACAACCTAGACAGATGCTAGGTTAAAAGTGATCTTCTAATAAAAAATAGAAATGAATGAATGGATACACTTCTCAAAAAAAAAAAAAAATAGCCAGGTTGGTTCCTCTTCATTTAGTTAAGAAAAGTAACCCTGATGAAAGTAGGTCTGAACTTCCACCTTCTACAAATATATTTAACTGTTATAAAAGAAGGGTGAAAAGACCAACTTTCTCAACCACCAAACCTTTACTTTAAGACCCTCCGACACTTAAGTCTTCCCAAATGTGAACAGAAATAAGGCAGCTTTAAAACAGTACATGCTAATTTACTCATTCACTGTTTAAAAAAATTTTATTTCTTGCCCAGTGAATTACCTACTTTAAGAACCTCCAAGAGATTAATGCTTTAATCAGGCATAGTTTTGTAATATTTAAATAGTAAGACAATCCATTTTCTATTAAAAATTTATCCAGGGCACATATTGAACAACTGAAACTTTACAGTGTGTCTAACAATATTTATTGAGCGGTGATGATTCAAATTATACTATGGTTAGGGAGAATTCCAAGAAGATAAAGAAATCTCGTGCCATATCCTAAATGAAAGCATAATTTTAAAGGTTGAATCTGAATTTTTAAATAAGAATGTCTAATTTTATACAAAATAATTATAAAAAATTACTGACTCCTATGTATATTAACATATGTAAAAAAAGTTTACCATTTTTTCCTCTTGTTAATAGGGTTTGAAAGTGTGCCAGGCGTAGGGCTCTTACTCATAACACCAAGGAAGGCCATTGTGATCATACTCTCACAAGTTTCCTTTAAAAGTCCATGTTGTGTTAATTTCTTAACACTCTATTAGGAAATACTTGCATCTACAGAAAACAGTTTCTTAATATTCAAGCATAATTAAAATTACCTTTCCTATCTGTTTTAGTTTAAGGAGAAATAAAATTATGTTTAACTATTAGTCTGATGTAGTAAATTTTATACAGGCAATTAATCACTGGTTTAGTGGGTTAATGAATGAACTAACATGTATATGCTATTTGTATACTGTGAAATCAATAATCTAGTTTAAAAATAAAGTTGGAACAAATATTTATTACACAGTAATACTTTCTACTTAAGGCTTTCACTTTGTACTTCTACAACAGAAGGCCAGTTTTAGAAAGGTGTGCTGGCAATAATTTGACTCCACTTCACACAAATCAGAATTCTACTACAGATTAAAAGGAGCCATGGCAGCTAGAAATTATTTTTTAAAAGGATTTTTAAAAATCACGTTGCTAATGGTTGAAAATGTAACTGGTAATTAAAGAATGGTTTTAACAATTTTTTTAAACTATATTTTACAAGTATGAGCTTTCACACTACAATTTCAAATGCAAAGAATATTAATGCAGATATTTAGAAACTGATGTATTTTGCATGGTAATAAATACACTACCCACAACACACCTTTCAAGTAAAAAACATAAACCAAACCTGACAACTAAAGCCCGTATTTTCCCTCTTTGTATTTTGACCTCGTAATCATTAAAAGTGTGAGTGTTTATCAATAAAAGCGACCGAAGTGCCACATATTGTGGTAGAACATTGCTATTTCCCCGAGATAAGTACAAAAACCACTCAATGTTAATTTGCATCACAAAATGACCTAACATATCTGGAATATAATGCACAAGCTTCATTGAAAAGATATCATTATATTTTTCTCAGCAAAACAACAACAAAAAAATACAGACATCTGATTGGGCCTGTGTGTGCTGGAGGAGGGGAGGGTGGGGAAGAGGGCTCATTTTCTATCTTACACCTATTGTTTTAGGCATTCTAACCTCTCTAGGGGAAGCAAAAAGAAACATGCTGAATTCACTTTGCAGTTAATGTCTCAGTGATTTAAGAGGCAGAGTTTTCAAGTTTAAGAAGGGAAACGTTATGCTTTTCCTTTCCCAGAGAGAGTGCCCAGGAAGAAGGCCCTCTGGTCCTTAGCCTACGCAAGGGGAAAAAAGGACATTACTTGGGGCTGAAATCACTCAGAGACAGAAGAGGGGAAGTTTAAGATGTGGCACTGTGCGCTGTGTCTGGTCTGCAGCCAGGAAGTTTTCATTTTGTAGCTCTGCTGCCAGTACCTGCCCTGCATATTCAGAAATAAAAATACACCAGAACTCTACCTCAGAAACTGTGGATGTTACAAAGAATTAAAAGAGTTTATTTTTCTTTCTTTATCCTGAGTGTAATTACTGTTTTTAAAAAGAAAAGAGCTGAAACTATAGTAACTGGAGGGTTTTTTTTCCCCTCCCTTTTAAAACTCCTCAAACTACCTTCCCACAAAGCCATTTAAGTTAAATGGTACATTTACAGACTCACCTACATGAAAGATATAACTTAAAACATCTGCTTAGACACATACGTTCTGTTCAGATATAAAGAATGTGGCCGGAAAGCTGAAAAATATAGGGCCATTATATTCTTAAAATGTGTGTCCTTCTGTGTGTGCGTGTGTTCATTCATTAAAGAGATTTTTGACTGCAATTAGGTAGCCGGTCCTATGAAGGTTTCCTTGTGTGACCGTGATTTCTAAAAATAAAATGCTCCAGTGAATATTTCTGCTAAATAATCGCATCTTCAAAAATTACTTTAAAGAAACCCCAATCCCTCATGTTACATTAAGCAATAATACCAGCTTCCATAATAAGCCTTGGTTGTATACCTCACGCACGGTCAATAATTAATTAGAAGGTTAAAAAAAGTCATGTTTACTCTATTAAGTAGGAGACTAATTTCCTTATCTGTCCCCACTAATTTACGCTCATGAATCTATTTCCTAATTTTGCAAATAAATAAGCATATCTAAAGCCAAAGCTGCCTATTTTCAGGGTTCCAGGAAAGATGCATTCTTGTGCTATCATTCTAACTTGCTGAAAGAATCACAGACATGTGAAAAAGCGAGAGGGATAGTTGTTAGCTGTTTTTAAAAATACACTTCACATTCTATCAAGACCATTCTCTATCGCTTTTTATATCCAATATGCTAGAGATCCATGGTATCTAAGAACAATTTATATGAATTCTTCATGTGCATCTTATCTATGACAACAAGATACAAGAGGAAAACCAGACCACACTCAGGCTAGTCTTTTGGAAAAAGCAGGTTCTCACCAGGGACTGCTTCAGAGATCAGTATCTCCAGTCTCTAGAAAAAAGTTCAAGGTACTTAAATCATTACTAGAAGATCTGCATTGTCATTCCACATGAATCGCAACCACTTGCAGGATGAACAACACTGTTCCATTCATTTCAAACTTACAGCATTAAGAATTAATAAAGTCTCTATAACATCTGCATTATTAAAGAGTAATGATTCCTGCAGAAATCTGCCTGTAACAGGTTTACTGTTTCCAATGCTTGCAAGATTGCCGATTTCCTTTATAATGTCCTCAGAAGACAATCTTCATGTATACTTTAAACTTTGTTTCCCACTGGCGATATTTAAAAAATAAATACAGAGATTTAACTGAAGCAATATAATGACAATGTACAAGAATGCTTTACGGTGAAGACAAATGAATGCTACTCATATTACCACCTCACACCCAAATATTTATGTAACAGGTATCATATAATTTCCATATTTAGTAGGAATATGACTTTCCTTTTTGTAGTTAATGTTAAAATAATTCCAAAGAAATGTTAGATAATACTATATTGGATAATCTTTTTTCTAATGATATTCTTTGTTACAGAATTTTCCATAATTATTTTTCTTGCACAGACAAAAACTATTGATGCTATCTACTTATTTTTAAGAGAGGTCGCGAAAGGGTGCTTTTAGCTCTTTCTTTCTTTATGCCTCAACATATCTGTAAAATAGTTACTACTGAGATCTTGTTTTAAGCAAGATTAATTCCAGTGGGCTTTATAGAAGTTAATATCAAGAGAACAAAATTTTCATAGACTATTTTTCAGCATAGACTTTTTTTCAGTGTGAGAGAGGTTATCAACAAGAATTGCTTTTAAGAAAAACCTGACAGTTTCCTTTGCTCGCTAACTATAGCAAATGACTAGAAATTATTTTCTTTCTCATGCTGTTATTCACTTACATACTTGCTTCAATTCTCCAAGGGAAGAAATGTGGCTCTTGTGGGAAAGGTCCACCCCTTTCTACATGTTTGCTTCCTTGAACGAAAGGAACACACCCCCTAACATTCTTTGAAATGTGTCCAATATGCAAAAAATTGGAATAGCACTGTATTACTGACCAAACTAGAAAATCTTAAATGAGAGTCAAATATTGTTAAAATGCGTGTGTTTGGGGACAACTAAATGATGCATACAGAGGTAACAGAAATGAACTCTGTTCAGCCTCTGCCTAGTGTCTATGTTTGGACACTCAGAGCACTTGTAAGTGTTAATGGAAGAAAGCTGGGAGTGTTTCTGTGCACCTGTGTGCGTATGACAACTCAGGAGGAGGTCCATAAATGTTACAGGTTTCTGAGTGCAGCCTTTGAACTTAAGACCCATTAGAAGAATGGTTCCTCCCTTTCATAAATTCTTTAAGGAAAAAATATCCAGAAACTGAAATATCCATCCTTCATAAGTGGAATCAGAAAGTTGTCTGAAATCACGTAAGTGCATGAATACTGAAAGGCTACGCTCACTCTCCTCATGACAGAAAACTCATACCAAAGTTGCTATCCTCTAGTTTGTGCATTTGACAATTTTTTGGTCATGAAAATTGTCCTCTAACAAGTTTTCCTTCTACTACGTAGAAGCCAATGTTCCAAGAGCAAGTTATTTCTATTCTTATTTTCTAATAATGTGATATACTTCATATTTGTAGGTATCTATACCTTTATCTTTACTTTATATTTTCTGAAACCCTCTTTTCTAATTCCACTTTTACACAGAAATTTGCAAGTGTAAAGACACCGAGTGAGCAAAATTTTATACCTTTTCAAAGATATTCAGTATTTAAATGGTTAGTCCTTTTGCACTTTGTTCATCAGGCATTTGCTGATGAACTCAGCTATATAATTTTCAGGCCTACAAAATGGAAGCTCTGCTACTATGCCTATGTTTTATCACTTGGAATAAGAGTGAATATAAACAGTGAGTATATGAACTGGAGCTGATGGTAATAAACTTATTAAAACTTAGTAAGATATTGTTATGGTCAAAGAAAACCTGCAAGTGTGTACCACAAATCCATTCAGATGAAACATCTCATTCACTGGAATTTCCTATCTTATTATAACAATGCACAGAAAATTAAACACATAAATATTAATTTTATGTTATCACAGAAGATGTAGGCAATGAAAATGCAATGTTTACATTTATGGGTGACTCATTAGTGTTTTATTGTGTGAAACACTAGGAGGCATCAGTTGGGTAAAAAAGGACTTCAATTTTTAAAGAAGCAAGAAATTACTGTAGAGTTGGATGCATAAAAAGTAGGGGTTTTCAAAATGTTATTATGTAAACCAAAACTTTTTCTCTGAAATAAACTCTGAAAACATCGCATTTTGTTGTAAAGAATGACCTTTATAAAATATTCATGAAATAGATATACTTTGACCAAGAAACATCTATGAAGATCTATTTCAAATATAAAAATTCATTATGTAATTTCACATTTTTGTGAAGAATATATCTGGTAACAGAATAACATAATGGCTATTGACTACCATGCATTTTCTGCTTGGTTACTCAATACCGTGAGTGTATGTTTTATTTCTGGCAAATTCTGTTTTGTACTCTCTACAATGCCTCAGAAAATGTCTACTGAAATTAAACCTTATAGTAATAATTGCTTCACATAAGCATCCAGAATTTGCAGCCTGTTCCAAAAGAAGTGATGGAACTTAAAATGAAAGCAGTGAGGATGTATATATAAAGTACATGTTTTTCCTTATTTCACTATTGAAAGCCTGACGTTTGAAAACTGAGTTTTCTACTGTTTGAATGGCTCTTCATAATGATAAAGCAACAGGGTCGTGGTATACTTATCTAGCAATCATTTGAAATTGGAGTGTCTTGCCATTCCTCAACAATCAGCTTTTATCTTTGACCTATCAAAATAACATGTGAACTGCGTAATCCGCCTTTTGTAAGGTGCACAGACTCTGTTGTCGCTCCTGGTTTTGTGAATCGCCTCTGTAATCTGGTTTGATTTCCTAAAGATGACAGATCTCGGTGAACAGTCAGGCTTTACTGAGTGCAGGGCAGTCCACGCGCCCATGAGATTAAGGTACAGTGCTGAGGACGGGATCTTAATCACCTACCCTTCCACATGCAGCACACAGACTCAGCACCAGTGATTAAATCTTTTCATGGTGCCCAGGCAATCACTGTATTCATAAAATGAATATGTGCATTTTTATAAGTTTTAGATATTAATTTGCGTGGTGTTTTCTCAGAGGATGTGCTTTGGGGAAAAAAAAAGTAGAACTTTATTAATAGTCTTTTTAAAGTCCTCTCTGTGATCCCTAATTGCATATGAAATTCTTCCATGTTATTCTGAATCATGTCTCTGAAGCCAGGGTTCTCTATTTAATAACTCTTTTTTTGTTGTTGTTATGAAGGACAAGTGTCGCTGCACAGATATTTCCCTATTTTTGTCACTTTCTGAGATTTCATACACTCAAAATATACCGCATGTGGAATTGGGAAATAAAACCACAAAATATACTACAATAAACAGAAGAAAGTTTTGAAATATAATGTTAACAAATGCCAAGGAGTTATTTAACTCAGTTGTTTTATAAAAGAAGTTTAAACACAATAAATCATTCATTGAAAAGATATAGTTGTAGTGTTATGCAGTTTATTGATTTGGTAAAGTGAGGGCCAAGGAAGAAACTCATAGACATCTGAAAAATATAAAACATGATGCTTTTCCAGGATTCAATTTTGAATCATTAGATAGTCCTTCTGCCTCTTGGAATGGACCATTTCCCCTAGATTTTGAAAACTGAATTATGTTTACAAAGAAGAAAAGAGGTAAGGTAGAGTAAAGTCCTTGTTATTTAAATTTCATGTATTTAATTTTAATATGTTTTTGTTCTGAAGAGTTCACATATGTGATTGCATACTTTTAAAGTATGAACAGCTCCGGAAAGCTGAAAAATTGACTTATTATTATAAAGTGCTCATTTGTTATTAAAAACTAAGAAACAAATTAAAATTTAATAAAAGTTACATCTTTAATATTGCCTTTCACTATATTCTACAGCAATCAGAATGTAATTAATGAATGAGGTAAAATACTGTCTTTAGTAAGAAGTCTGGAAAATATGCCACAAATACTCCAAAGCTGCGTGAATTACATTAGTAAAAAACAGTAGATTTTTATAAAGTTTAGTAAAATCCGAAGGAAAAATAACTACCAACTATTGTCTCCTTAACTTGGCCAGGGGACCGTATTTTAAACAAACACTGAGTTTAAAGTATGTTTTGATGAAAACTTTTAGGATTGAGTTAGAAGTCTAATACATAGCCAAATATACTTTCCTACAAATAGAATGAGATACTTGATTTTAGAGATTTGTTTTCCCTCTTGAGATAAGACATTAGATAGGTACATCTCATTTTATCTGTCAAGTTCCGAATCTGCTTGCTTTAGAACTACCTCTTTATCTTGATAAATAATTTCTTGCACACACTGGAAGACAATAATATGATTTATTAACTGCACGATATTCAACCAAAACTGCCTGTGCCATATTGGCACATACTGAATGTTCTCAAAGACTGGCCAAGACTGATATTTTATAAATTAAATGTTTTAGTTTCAAATTAGAGATTGTAAATCTCTTTAAAGCTAAAATTAGTATGCAATAAAGAGGTTAAATGGGGTTCACAGGTGGTCACATTTCCATGTCTTACCAAGTCCCTAGGGATCAGAGTTATTATATTCTATATAAACATCTTTGCAACCACAATTTTATTGCAAGGTGTCAGTGAAAAAAAGCCTGGTCACTCTTTTTGACTGGTATAATGAGGTAGCTAGAGTTCCTTTCATAGCACTTAGAAAATACATGCAGTCACTAACCATTTCACAAGACAGTTACTATTAGAGTTAGGATCAGATTCACAATAGTAAAATGCACTTTGTGTCAAAGCAATTCTCCACTGAGGACTGGTTAGAGAACTGGCAGAAAGCCTGATTCGACTTATTATACTGTCAGCATTTACATATAAAGGAATTTTATACAAAAGACACACATTCCTAAAATGTGAAGAAAAAGGGCTTTTCCCCAAAATGGTAACTACTGGACCTAGAATAGTCAGACATGTTTCAGACATACAATTTCCTTTAAGAATAACTAGCCATATTCTGGGAAGGACATAACACTATTAAATTTAAATACTTGCATAATATTTAATAATACAACAAACAATGTGCCACGTCTGTATATACTTCCTTTGTGCCAAACTTTATCACTGAGTTTGGTAACTTTCAGCCAAAGTCCAAACAGATGGCAATTTCAGTGACTTAACCTTATTTGTTTTTACACAGCTATGTATTTGACGACCTAAAGAGCAGTGATATATACTGAAGTCTCAACAAGAACTGTGAAATGTGTAGACTACCCTGGCCACTGTATCACATTTTGTCCACATTAGCCCCCATCAAGACAGCACTTTGGTAATGGAAGGAGATGCACAAAGGTATACTCTGACAGACAGCCATGCTTTAGCTCAAACTAATCCCAAGATTTAGTGGCTCAGAAGCATAACCCAAAGCAAATCAGAGTCTCTGGTGGGACTCACGGGAGCATCTTTCCACGGTGAACTGCCGGCTAAATCTTAAGGCATGTACTTCAAGGTCACAGAACATTCTGTGAAATACTAAAGTCCACCAGGCTCCACATGCCGCCCCAGAGCAAACATGCTAATGACGTGCACTAACTTCATGAAACTTTAAACACACCAATGTGACAAGAACAAGTCAGGAGTGATTTCAGCAGCTGAGAGCAAACAGATAGGACTATCTAAAAAGTTACTTTTAGCCACACACAAGAAAATCATGGAACCTAAGGGGAAAAAATGCACAACAAGCCTCAACTTCAACCTTCAAAAAGGCACAGCGGTAGACCCAGTGCCGTGGAATATACTGATGCAGATTTCAGAGACAATACCCCGGCTATTTCTATTTCCTGGAGAAATGTCAGAGGTACTTACATGAAGGAAGAACCGATCAGATTAGTCCTTGGGATATTTTCCTTTTTCTTAAGAGAGAGAGAAAGAGAGAGAGGAAAAAAAAAAACAAAAAACAAAACACGACAACAGTAATCTTTACTTCGTCCAGCCTTGAAGTGCTTCTCCACCTGATTCAAACATGCAGTCACGGCGACCCACACAGAACCTTCAAAGTCAATCCAATAGCAGCCCGAAGATGTCTGGGTGTACGCGTGTGCTCAAGTGTCTGACTGCGAGCAGAGCGAGCAGAGCTGGAGAAACGATGTGTGTGTGTGCGCGCGCGCGAGCGCGCGAAAGGAGCGCGCGCGGGGGAGGCACGCGCAGGGCCGCGCATTCGCGGGCGCGCTCCAAGGCCGCTCGGAGGAGTGAGGGGAGGAGGAGGAGGAGGAGGGAGGAGGAAGGGGAGGAGGAGGAGGAGAAAGTGGCTCTCGGCGGCCCGCCGGATTAAAAGTAACCAGACTCGTCCAGAAAACTGCGTCCAGGAAGGAAGTGACAGAAGACGAATGGGAAAAGGAGAGTCCGCTCACAGCCTTTGAAACATCGCGTCAAAAAGGCGAGGGGCGGGGGGAGTGGAAGGATATTGGGAGGGGAGGCGGGGGTGGCGGAGAAAAAGGAGCGCACGGCTTGGGGTTCTAAGAGGCCCATCCCATGAAGCGCCTCTTGCCTTCTCTTCCTTTATTTTGCCCTTGCCTTTGCGCGCGCTGCCTTTTTTTCCCCTCTCCCTCCCTCACAATCCCAAACCGTTGACTCCCTCTCTCTCGCCTCGCGAGCTGGAGAAATCATCAGTTTCACTCTTGCAGAAGGGGGGCGGGACCAGACCTCGGAGCAATTTTTTTTTTTTAATAAAACAAACATCCAGCAGTTCCCTCCTCACCCCTCCAGTCTCAACTAGATTGATAAATTACTCCACTACACTACTTTAATTATGTATATGGTATGCAGAATAAATCACTGAACATCAGTACCTCAATCAAGCACTTTTAAATGATAATTGCATCTTGGGTGAATCAATCTTTCCATTCCTGACATTTTGCTAATTTTAGTTTTACGGTGGGGTAATGGCACATGCCATACGCAAACCTAATGACAATCCTTTATTGCTCCAGCTGAAGACGACACCGCGAGCGGTGGCTCCCGGCTCTCGCTCTCTCCCGACGCCGCCGAGGACGCTCAGAGAACCGAGTCTCCGGCTACGGCGGGCTCGCTTCCCCGGGGACGCGGCGAGCCAGCCAGCGGGAAAGTCCTTCTAAAGTCGGGATCTTTCCTCTGACCAATAGGAGCGCGACCCTAATAGTTGCTCTTGTGACTTCCCCCGCCCCCCTCCCCGTTTGGAGACGCGTTAACCACTTCATTCTTCCACTGGTCTGAGCGCTCCTCCGTGACTCTCGCGTAAAAAGCTCCGGTCCAGGATGTCTGCACCACTCGATTCCAGCGCGCGGTTTTCCTCCACGCCCTGAATACGCGGGGTTTCGGCCCCGAGAGGTTGGAGGGCTAGAAAGGGGGCCGAAACGCTTCTCAACTGGTAGTGATGTACAAAATGATAAACGCATGACCGGCATTTGAAATCTTGACTTCATCTCGGGGCCATGAACTTTCTAATCAGGTTAGAAATATTTACCGAGGCGGCAGCTTCCCCGGAGGTTCCCCCCGCCCCCCACCTCCCACAATCTCTCTTCCACACCTTAGACGGGATTTTCTCCAAGGCATTAACATGTAAACTAACCAACTTCCCAAATGCATTAGGCTTCCCTATCCGATAGCTGATGACTTCACTTATCCTGAAGAGTTTCAGCTGCACAGGAAGCAGCAATAGAGACTGATAAGGAAGATACTTGTGCTAAGGTTTAAGCACAGCAAACACTTTTCCTTATCAAAAAAAAAGGGGGGGGTTAATATTCAAGATTTAGGAAAGGTTACTAGAATTGAGCACCTTCTCTCCCTAGCTAATTATACCACGCCCAATTAAGCCAAAGATAAAATATGCCAACTAGTCCACAAACCATGAAAAGATCCGATTACACGCCAGTAGAACTATGGACTATATAAAATGTTTAAACCAAATTAAAAAATTTTAATATCGTGAAAAGAATGGAAAATACATTGGGGAAATTAAAATGTGGATGTACAAGAGTACACAATAACAGTATACTGAAATATCTAGCTAATTAAAGATATTTCTTCACTTAAAAAAAAAATTCTTTTCAGCACTGTGTGTTTAACCCAATGACTAGATGCATTTCCCCTTAAGTTCTGCACTGAGCCTCTAGTCTATTTTAATACGTGAGGGCAGTGTGAATCAGAAAGCCTCCTGCTTCATTGTAGGGCTATTTGATCTGAGTAGCTTTTCTCACAACAGTGGGTTCAGCATTTAGGTGTCTGCCCCAGGGCTTCACTTGAAAGGGGAAGGTTGATTTTACAGGCAAGTACAACTAGCTCATCACCATTATGACTATCAACCCAGATAAGATGAATCTTTTGCTATTATTACAGGAGAGCATGGCAAACTGTCACAAAGCAAAACCCACCTGAAATACTATTATTTCTTGCAGATTAATACCCACAATATATTTGTTGGCCTGTTTGTTTTTCATCTGGTGAGTTTGTTACTACCATGAATTTATTTTAATAATATGGTAGAGATAATCTATATCAGGTTTTAATATAAGGTACAACTTCTAAAAAAATCCAAAAATATAAAGGTGCATTGACATTTTTGAGTATTAAGGTATGTCTATATATAGTGGTAAGAGGAAATTAATTTTTCCAGATTCACTAATGTCCTGACAAAACAAATTATTTGTAGGAACATTTGTGTATTGTCTGAAATTAATGTAATGAAGTGTACCAGCTTATTTTATAGGAGCAAATAGACATAGGCAATAGATGACTTTTACCACAGTACACTTTAGTTTTAGATTATTTTCCTTAAAAAAGAAACTATTTTCACCTTTTAATGTTTTAAAGAATTATTTAATAATACTGTAACAAACCCCAAACTATCAACAATAATATAAGCATTCAAAAGTAGGTATAACCCCACATTGCAGATAATTTGAAAATAAGATCTGGATTGATCTTATTTGAAAATAAGATCTGGAAAATAAGACCACAATTGGCCTTTTAAAATATAGAATATTCCCCCTCAGCAGATTTAGCTTCTTAATTATGTGTGACCCAAGTTAATATTAGCATGAGTTTCCTTCTCATGAGCCTTTACAGTTGAAGTGGAACAGAAGAGGTTGTGCAGAAATATACAATGGAAGAAAGCCATCTGAGATTTAAAATTATTTACTGGTAATCCACAGAGTGGTTAATCCAAGGCGTGCTTTGTGTTCATCTTCAAATGCTTCTGAATTTTTTACCAAAATCATCCTCATTCTCGCCACCAAATGGTACTTTGCTAGGATCAAAATATTTTCTGGTGCAGAGAGGAGTCTGTTCTACGTGTTAACAGGCCTGGATTCTCTGGTTCAAGGTTTGTGCCTAACTAATGAGTGTGTCCTTTCTGGGCTTCAGTTTGCTTACACGTTAAATGACTTCTCCAATCTATTCCAATCTGTGATTGGAAAGTAGAAAATTCTTATATTCTTTAAGCGAATTGAAATCTAGTGGCCTTTCCTATTACATAAAAGGTGATGATACTTCCTATAAGAGAAAATGATGTTTGGGATTGAGGTACTGTTTAAACCAGCTCACTCCCTCTCCCTGGTCACCAAATATTCCTTTTAAAATAAGTATCATTAAGTGCTGTATTAAAAATGTAAATATATATTAAGTTGTTTTCCCAAAAAATAACTGTTTAGCAATATATTTAAATAAAGTGCCACAGAAGGTACAGAAAGCATGACCCTCAGGATTTAATTCTAGGGAAAGCTCATTTCTAATTTCTGGTCAGGGTTACATATCATCTTACACCACCCTCCATTCCTTATTAATTTCCTACATTAAATCAGCAGTCTACCTGTACTCTGGGGTCTGCCTGCTTTTAAGCTTGGCCTACGCTGGGTGTAGCTCTTGAAGTGAGCTTTAAAAAATTATCCTAAAGTAAGCTGGGTGGTTGCCACAGCAACCCACCCTAAAATGAAGAAAGTCTATAGATTAATCTACCCCTCAATATTATTCAACTGTGTAGTATCTGTTCTTCAGCCAGAACACTTTCAACACAAACATGATTAACAGAGAAGTTCAGATATAAAAAGTAGTAGGATAGAAATTCCAAGCACATAAAAATATGTTATATCTTTTTTATAGTTACAGTAGATATGACATACATAACTTCCTCTGAAATGGATTCATTGTAAAACAGACTTGTAAAGGTATGCCCTGAAAGGTGACATGAGAGCTTTAAGCAAAATGCTATGGTATTGCTATATAATAGATCACATACTGGTTATATAACACTCATCACTTTTATACATGTTTACAATATAAGTACCTAATGACAAAGAGTTTGGCGGTTTCACCTTTATGAATTAACTTTGTGATGGATGATAATAACAAATGTTAAGCACTTACCACATACACATACAGTCATTTGCCTTCCATTCTTCACTTCATCTCTTCATAGAAGTTACTTCACAGTTTGCAGCTCTTCTTTGGCACCTTAAAAATGCAAAAGTACAAGGTAAATAATTTTTTTAAAATGTTGATATTAAAATATATTCAAATTTATTTCTGAAACTTCTAATCTGAAGAAACATTAATGTTAATTCTAATTTTAAACCAAATGAATGTGTATTGAATATAAAATAATTAAAATGACCATTAATTGTGACAATACTTATAACCTTTAACATAAACAGTTCCAAATAGATAAATTTCAAAAATTCTTTAGGTACGGCTTTAGTTCATTGCATGGTATATACACCATATGGACTGCTTGTGATTGAGAAAATCTGCAATATATAAAGGATTTGTTATTACAAGCCAAGGTTTAATCATATCCTTTATCTCATATTTAAAGATCCAATATTTATTTTAATATCTAATGAAGAATTACAAGGAAAAAAGTCAAATCCATCATATTCCAAGCTAATAAAATTTGTCAGGTTGGGATACTGAAGTTGCAACTAAAGTTGCTAAAAGGGCTTATTTTATATCCTTAAAGGCCAATTTTAATACTTGGGGATTAATGATGTGAATTTAGTACACAGTGAATTCTATTACCAATAGTACTCAATCCTTCCAGTGTTTACCTGTACTGAGCTCAGACAAGGGCTCATGTATTCTGGTCTCTGAAGCCAGCTTTCAATGACTTTGAGCACACAAATGACCTTTCCCTTGGCTTCGGAATGGGTCTGGTCTTCCCAACTGTGGGACAATGAAGGTCAATGACCATTTTCCCATTTGTATTAGCAAGAAGATATTTTGTAGTCTAGAGTCATTAAGATTTATAAAGCCTGTAGATTTGGGTTGACATCCTTAAGATTGATTTTTATTTTTAAGTTGCTTCACAGTCAAGGAGAAATGAATTTTGACCACTTTTATTTCAGAGGTGTTAGCTCAGTTTAGTCTTTTAGACTCAAGTCCATAGTGAGTTAGTCTCAACTTGGTAGTCAGTACCCGGTGACCTGGCGAATTCCCTCTCTTCAGCTCTGCTTGGTTTTTACAGTCTATTAAGTAGGAATCATAATACACATCTCCCAGGGCCTTTTCACCTTACAGAAATGCAATCTCCATGAAATAATGTCTGAAAGATATGTTAAGGCTTTTAAAAATGCCACTACAATTATGATACATTTCTTCCTTTTCCTGGCTCAGTATGCCCAAATAAGGCTTGATCACAAATTTGCTTGCGAATGTGTAGTTCATTAAAAAAGTATCCATATGCATGGCTAAATTTAATAGACTTTACCTTTTACTTACAAAATTGTTAAATGTTCTTCAGAACATTGATTCTATTCCATTTCTTGAAATATCACAGAAACCTTCAATTCAAAGAATGGATTTTCACACTTCCCCTTTTAACTTTTTTTTTTTTCTTCTAGATACCCGTGCGCCCTTTAATTTTAAAAAGATCTTTACCGGGGGTAGGGATGGGGGTGAAAAATACCGCCCTGCGTTTTTGGTGCCCACTTCTTTGTCTGGGGAATGGCAAGAAGAGGACTGATATCCGGTACCCAAGAGCCCCTTTTAAAGACCCAGACTAGGGACGCCTCTGGTTTCAGCAGCTCCCTCCGCCGAGTTATTGATTGCAGGCAGCAGCAGTCCCTCAGGTTGATTTGTGTGGAAAGTGAATCCTCGCTGGATAGGCATTCAGCAGAGGCGCCGCAGCCGCAAAGCCAGCCAATTATTGCCGGTCCTCCCCTCCAACCCCGCGCTCACTACCTACACACTCCTTGCTGTGGCAGTCTCCACTTCCCCCCTTCCCACGATCCAACCCCCTCCCCGCGCGGACGGAGTCGAGGGGGCGGGGAGGGGGGCTCCCTCCCCGGGAGCGTTTCTAGAGCTCGGAGGCAGCTCGCAGGGGGTGAGTGCGCCACGTGCGAGCGCCCCGGGCGAGGAGGAGGCGGGCTCGGGCCCTTCCGGGGGCCTGCTGGGCCTGGGCGCGCGGAGGGGGAGCTCGGCGGGGCGTGCATCGGGTGGCGTCTAACAGCGGGGCCGTCGGGGCTGGTGGGGGGTGAGTTAGGGAGGGGGGCAGGCAAAGGGCCAGTGGCTGGGCGAGGAGGCCCCGTTTCTGGCTCCGGGAATGGAGGAGGACGCAGACGCTGGTGGGGTGGGTATTGCAATCGCGGGGGGGAGCGTGGCGGCGTCGGCAGCGTTGCCCTGCTGGTCTGGGATGGGGACCTGGAGGATATTTACCCTGGGTGAGCGAGGGACAGCCCCGCAGACTTTTCGGGGCGCGCTCCGAGCCCGGCACTGGGCGAGCCAACCCACGCACGTGCACAAAGCGCTGGCACGCGGTCGGCGGCGCCGGCGGCCGGAGCGCTCCAACCCTGGGCGAGCCCGGGAGAGCGACCGCGTGGTGCGCGCCGGTCGGGCCGCCGCCCGGTTCCCGCGCCGGCCCCGCCTGCTTTCTCACCTGGCTTGCAGACAGGAAAAGGACGGGGTCCCCGAGCTGGATTTTTTTTTTTTTTTTAAAGCTTACGTTCTCGGGGGTCCAAAGGACCGTTTTAAAAGATGAACAACCAACCATTGGCTTTAGCAGGGAAGCTGCCTCAGTGGATGCGTTCGCATCTTGGCTAGAGAAAGGCCACCAGCTAGCTACAAGGAGAAATGGGATACGAGGGAGAAAACGCACACAACCCCCCCAAATGTTCTTCCCCCTTCCTTCTCTCTTTACTGGTTTGCACGTGAGAACCGTGCGGGGATCGCTTGGCTAATTATCATCACGAAATGGAAATGCCTGTGCTGTGTTTTGATCTGTCCGTGGAGCTCTGGGAAGATAACGTGCTCCAAAGTCATGGTGGAGTGCCTGGCTGTATCAATCAAAGGTGTAGAATGTTTATCTTGTCACGCCCTTGAAGCTATAAGCGGCCACCAATATGGCAGCCCCTGGCCCATGGGGTTCTTTCAATTAATTAAACTTATGTACAATTTAAAATCAGCTCTTCAGATACACTAGTCACATTTTGGGTGCTCACTAGTGGCTACCCTATTTGATTGCCAGAGGTTGACGGTTTCCATCAGTACCTAAAGTTCTGTTGGAATGTGCTGCTGTAGAGTTTTAAGTGAATATTGGTAAAAGGAAGAACCTGCTTTATGACACAAGTCAGATTTTAGGACACTTGGCACTTGTGTTTCTTGGCACTAGTGTGAAAAGTTGTAAAGTCAGAGTTTCAGTATCTTCCTGCTGAAAGAGGTCTCAGGAAACACTTAACACAGTAATTTTTTACAGAGAAGGGAAGTTAGATGTGTCCCCTCAAATCATGACATCAATTTGGAAAGAAGATAAGGTCACCTGACAAGGTATAGTACACTTTCTGCCAGACCAGGCCCATTGCCTGGAGTTGGTGAGGCAAATTAACTCTACAGAAAGGTGACCTGATGGAAGATTTTAGACACGAATACCCTTTTACAAGAGAAAAATATTTCTAAGTATTGTTCCAAGAAGAAATTCCATTTAATAAAAATAAAGTGCGTGAGAGTAAGTAGGGAATAACACTATCTCTCAAACTAAAAATGTATTATTGGCAGTGTCATGGATTACATATGATGCTTTTTAAAAGAGACTAATTGGTATAACATTGTGCTTAGTAGTACTTAAAAATTCTGAGGAAATGGAATTATCTTTTTAAAGTAATAGCTAAAAGCACTCTAAAGGTCAGGGAAGAAGGTATGACATAAAGTGAGAATTGTTAGCAAAGAATAATCTTTCTCAAATTCGATGAGGGTATTATCAAATACATTGATTATGTCTTAGACTTGTATCACTAGCATGGCATTTGAATTGAAGTGTATGTAACATGAATAAAACTTAATTACAAATTATAGTATTTGAGAGATGGAAGACAAAGCATCATACAGATTTAGAGGCAAAGCACAAACTTTCTAACTTCATTGCTTTGGTTGGTTGGTTTTGCCGTGATTATCCCCTGTTTCTTACTGTTATTTCAGGGTGAAATGTTGGTATTAATTTTGTCATTTATGGTAATTAGCTTTTAAGTTAAGCTTACTCATTTGAAAAGACCCTGATGTTGGTAAAGATTGAAGGCAGGAGGAGAAGGGGACGACAGAGGATGAGATGGTTAGATGGCATCACTGACTCAATGGACCTGAGTTTGGGTAAACTCCAGGAGTTGGTGATGGACAGGGAGGCCTGGCGTGCTGTGGTTCATGGGGTCTCAAAGAGTCAGACACGACTGAGCAACTAAACTGAAGGACCCCTAAGATTTCAGATGAGTGCTCATGAGTGATAGCTAATTTTTAAAAAATAACAAAATGTTTTGTAAAGCTTGAATTTCTCCTGAGCTGATGCGTATTTGAATTGTTGTCTTACTTCTTTTATTAATTTACGATTTGCATGTGGTTCATGGTAGAAGGCGTTCTTCCTAGTCTCCTGAAATCTGATAGCCTAAGAGAAAATCTTGTAAATTCTTTAAATGCTTGCAGTGTGCTAGAAACTTCAACCTCTCCATGGCTGACTAGTGGAAAGGCTAGTCTGGCTAGGGAGAATATATGTGACCAAAAGATAGTTGGCTCTATCCTATGGGAACTCTATAGTTATGCACAACTTACTGAACTACCCTTTGCCTCAGTTTCCTCATGGATAAAATATAAAAGAGAAAGTGTTACCCTCAAAACTTTGTTATGAGCATTCAGCAAGAAGTTCCAAGAAGTTCAGTGTGAAGCATAGAGCTGGGAAAGTGGTCAACTACAGTAAAAGTTAGCCATTCTTATTCTCCAGCAAAGAATTTCTACTTCTCTACCATCGAGTTTCATTTTCACACATACCAGGTAGTCACGCTAGAGAAAGTTGGAGAAGTAGGTTGTCAGAAGGCTGGGGATTAGTTCTGGATGAGCTCTGTTTGTGAATTTTGCCTTCAAGAGATAGAGATCTCTTTAATCCTAAAAGTTCCTGACGCTATAGGTGGCTTTATTTCCCTTTCACAGGCATCCTGAGAGACGCTTCCTTATGCTTGTTAGCTGCTTGGTTGTTGCAAAGGCACTGGAAACTCCAAGTCCATCCTCTGTTCACCCTGGATGACCTTTTTATGCTATTGTCAGCCAGGAAAACATTGATATCTTTGGTCTCCCACTAGCTTGAATTCTTCAGGGCAGAGCCTGCTCAGATTATCTCCTGAGGTCATTCCAAATGTCTGATGGCCATCTATGGCAGCAGGGCTGGGTGGAGGCCTGCCGGAAAGGAGGAGCCTGTGGAATGTCTAATGGTGCCTTCTGTTCAAGTAGAAGAACTACTCGAAGTAGTTCCTTGTTGGACTCATGATCAACTTTACAGCTATATCTAGGAGACTGTTTGCCACTTCTTGAAAAACAGAAACCATAGCATTTTGCATTTTTTGTTTGTTTAATAAAGTCCCACTTGGGATGTGTATGATTCCTATTGATGTCATGATAGGTATAAATATGCACTACAGGAAAAAAACAGACTAAAGATCATTAATAAACAGTTTATATCTGGTATTCATGTTAGCTGTCCTCATCAAGAACACCAAGAGGAAAGATTCTTGAAAGGAGAGAATAAAGCTACCACATTACCTTGTTTTCTTTCTCTAGATAATTTTCCAAATGATCGTTTTTTACTTAGCTGAAAACTTAAAAAATTATTTCTAACCAAACCAAACAATATAAAATTGTATTTTTTTTCAGGAAGGCAAGATCATGCATAAATATATATGTTTACAATACTCACTAGATTTAAAAACAAAAAGATACATAATTATATCTATATTTCAGTTTACTAAAGAGAGAATTTGCGTTATTTGGGATGCAATCTCTCTATTTTGGCATATGATGAGAACTGAAAGTGAAATGCAATAAAACTTTGAAATATAAGTTAGTGATTAAAACCAGTTTGTTTTTACCAGTGGATACTAGTTCATTGAGGCTCACTAATTCCTTGGTGGCTCAATGGTAAAGAATCTGCCTGCCAGTGCAAGAAACAGGCGTTCAATCCCTCTGTCTGGAAGATCCCCTGGAGGAGGAAATGGCAACCCACTCCCATATTCTTGCCTGGGAAATCCCATGCACATAGGAGCCTGACAGGCTACAGAGTTGCAGAAAGAGTCTGACATGACTTAGTTACTAAATGACAACTAGTTTGTTGAGTCAAAGATCAAAACCAAAGAGGTCTAATATCTTATTGAAAAATTTAAAAATGAATTTGTAGCTAAATATTTCTATATCAATAATATTCAGATTTGTAATACAAATGTATTTGTAGAATATGTACAAAAATATTACTATCTTTTTAGAATGTGGGTGGGGCTTCCCTGATAGCTCAGTTGGTAAAGAATCCACCCACAATGCAGGAGACACTGGTTGGATCTCTGGGTTGGGAAGATCCCCTGGAGAAGGAAAAGGCTACCCACTCCAGTACTCTGGCCTGGAGAATTCCATGGACTGTGTAGTCCATGGGACCTCGAAGAGTTGGACACGACTGAGAGACTTTCACTTAGAATGTGGGTTGAAATAAGTAAGTTCACAGTGCATAATGACCATTCACTACTTATCAATGATGGATCAATACTGAATTAACTCCTTTATAAACTTTTTCTTTTTATCTAAATAACAGTCTCTTAGAAGGTACTACTATTCTCCCATTTTATACATGTTTAAAACTAAAGCTTAGAGAGGTAACGTTACCTGCCTCAAGTCACAGACAAGTGCCAGACAAAGGACGTGAAACTATGTTGGTCTGTTCCCAATAGATGTCCTTAGCTACAGTGCTTACTGCTTCATTATACTCATAAACCTTTGCTCACTTATAGGGATGATGAGAGCAGGGCATGATATAATTGACACTTTTTCCCAACCAGAAAATATTTTACAAATATGCACCTAACCCTGTGTCATCCTCTTCAAGATAGATGCCTTAGGAAGTTATTTGCTTATTTCAGTGATGAAGGCTCAACAGAAATATCCTTAGGAATTTGCTCTGCAGTCTTAACAGTCTGATTGTTAGCAAATCATTATCATTAAGGATGAATTTGTTGCTGAAACTAAATCCAAACCAAATGTAATGAACAAGGTGCTTGATAGAAACTATAATGTGATTATAAAGCAGCAGATTATTTGATATATGATACTGGTGTCCTAAATTGATGCTAATCGCAGATACAAAAGGGAAATTTCAAGGGTGTCCCTTATATAAATGTGGGATAGCCTTTAAGGAGACATTTTGGTGAGTAACACTCATGAAAAGTCTGATCACTTTTTAAAAAGTCAGCTTCACTAATGAAAAGTTGTGCATCATTGTATGAACATTATGGGAAATACCTTTTCGGAGAATGTACAACAGACAGGAAAGGGTAAATCAGAGACCCTGGGTTAGAATCCAGCCTCAGACACTGACTAACCATCTGACCTTAATTTTCTAAATGTCCCTGTTGTAAAATGGGGAAAGTGATGGGAACTTCCTGGATGAGAAGAGGGAATTTTGCTGACAAGAGTACATGAAATTGTATTTCCGTAGCCACTTAGTGCTTGGCATATAGAAAATGCTCAATAAATGTTAGCTATCATTATACTGTTCACTTTCAAGGGCTATCCATATTCCTGAAAAACATCTCAGTGTCCGTTATCTTAAAATTTTAGAAGACCACTTCTTTTCTATCAGCTTCCGTGTTTCAAAGCAGTTTTATTTCATATTAGAGCATTTCATATTTGAAATAAATATAGAGCCTATCTGGGCTTCCCAGGTGGCACTAGTGATAAAGAACCTGCTTCCAATGCAGGAGACATAAGTGATGTGGGGTTCAGTTGCTGGGTGGGAAAGATCCCATGGAGGAGGGCATGGCAACCCCCTTCACTATTCTTGTCTGGAGAATCCCATGGACAGAGGAGACTGGCAGGCTACAGTGCATGGGGTTAGAAAGAGTTCAATACAACTGAAGTGACTCAGCAAACATGCATAAAACATATTTATGACCATATGTTGATCAAACCAATATACCTTATAGCAAGAAGTCTTATGTTTTGGGATGATCAATTTATATTATCCTTATCAGTGTTCCATGTAATATTCTTCTCGGAGACTTTTATTTTGTATTCATACTTGACTTTAGCAGACTTATGGAGATAGTTATATATCCATTTGCCCAGAGAAAGGCTACATCGGGCTTCCCTCATAGCTTAGTTGGTAAAAAAATCTGCCTGCAATGCTGGAGACCTGGGTTCGATTCCTAGGTCGGGAAGATCCCCTGGAGAAGGAAATGGCAATCCACTCCAGTATCCTTGCCTGGAAAATCCCATGGGCAGAGGAGCCTGGCGGCTACAGTCCATGAGGTCGCAAGAGTTGGACACGACTTAGCAACTAAACCACCACCACCACGAAGGCTACATCAGGATAATCAGACATCTTCTAAATTGCTTTTTGATGACATGATCTTACTCTCCAATTTAAGGAAACTTAGCATAAATATATAGTATATTATGCTATTAAGTATAGCATAATATTACTATATTTATTATAGATATGCTTCCTATTCAAGCTGAATTTTTAAGTCCTTTCAGATCAATACTCTCTGCGTGGTGTAGGCAATTGGTGAGGCGTCTGAGACTTGTCTCTGTCTCCCTGCTTCCCTCTACTCACCTTCAGCCTGTCCTTCTTTGCCCCTGGCATGCTCCGCTCATCCAGCAGTACTGCTTAAAATCAATAATAGCTCTTTATTGAGCGCCCCTATCTCCTCACGGCCTCTCCCTGATGTGACCCACGAGGTCCTTTCCTTTCCTCAGAAGCCTCCGGGATTCTCCTGGCCTCTGTTCTACCAGAGGAGCCAGGCACTCCAACCCCACGCCCTCGGTGATGCAGTAACAATGCGTTGCTATTCCTTTCAATGAACTTCTCTTCCAGAGTTTTCTGCAAAGGGTTCAAAATCCAAAGGAGCATCCGTGATGACTGAGATTCCACAGATGCTCTGCCGTGTTGGTGTGGAGATGCTTTGGGGAAGAGACTCTGCGTACATCTCCCATTTGTTTGCTGACAGAGACATGTCCTGGGTACAGGTCAGCGGGCAGCCTGGCTCTCACTTGAGGAAGAAATTTTACTGTTTTTGAAAAGGTTGGAATTGAAAAACACGTTGTCAGTCAGCAGAATATCCTGATGCTTGGGAATTTGTCTGCTTACAATTTAAAATGAAAAAGCAGCGCTCTCTGGTTCCTGCTCTTGCGGTCACCTCTTCCATCCCCTCTTTGCACACGGTTGCTGCGTGTGCTGTGGGCACAGTCTACTCTGTCGTCCTCGGTCTCACCCTGTGCGCGCTCCCTTTTGTTCCCATTCCAACAGCTCCCAGAGGTGTAATTAGTGAGTGTTCTTCCAGGAGCATCTTGAAGGAGATATAAGAACCCCATGTTAAGAATAGTGCTGCTTCCTGGATGGAGGGAAGCATTTGGTAGGGTTGGGGAGAGGTACAAGGTTGGAGGGGAAAATGCATTCTGCCCTTTCTCTCCTCTACGAAATCCCTGATAAAGCCTCTTGCTATGTGCAGAGGTGGGGCATGTAAATTAAATATTTCTCAACCTTGTATAGCACTAAACCTGTAAACATGGAGCATCCATATCAGATCAGATCACTTTATTCAGAAACAAAATATTCTGAAAGATTTTAACACTACTTAAAGTGGGGCACTAAGAAGCGTTCTACAATTTTTGTGTTCCTTTTGTCTCCTTTAAAAATGACTAAATAGCCAATCGATAGATATACTCCCATTTAAAAAATTTCCTTCCCTTTCTCTCTTTCCTTTTGTCTTTCCTTCATCTTTTCTGCTCCATCTTTTTATTTTCAGCTGTTTGTTTTTTATTTTCAGTTGTAAACTCACTAAAGTGCCCTACCATGGCTGGCTATTAATCAGATTTTTTTCATTGCTTTGGAAAACTGCATTTTTTGTTTCAGAACCATAGGATTTCATTAATAATATTTTCTATTTATCTGAATCACTCCAAAATAAAATACTGCTAACAAAGCTGCTTATTTCCTAAACAACCTGTGATGTATACTATAGGCAATATGGTCATAGAAGAATTTCTATGATTATTTTTATTAATCACTATAATTGCTCTTTGATTACAATGATGATTAACTCACAGCAAATAAATCACATGCTTATCTTGTTTATCTAGTATTTGTGAAGGATTTGTGTTCATCCATCCACACGTCCTCACCTCACTCTTAAGTAGCTGTGAGGTTCTAGTTTGTGTAGCCTATGGCAACAAAAATGACTTGCACACGGGAGAATAAAGCTTGTGGTTTCCTTACATTATAGCTAGGCTGTAACCTCTTAAACTTCCTAGGTCAGTGATGATTAACTGAGTATTCCAAAACTTGAATGTCTGTGCCTACACATTTATAATAACTACCGTCTGTGCTGTTGTTTATGACTTTCCTGAAGAGTCAGTTCAAGCCATTTTTCATATTTCAAGCTATACTATCAAATGCCTGAAACTTAAGTAGAACTTGAGAATGACTTTTGGCTTATTCACTAGTATTGGTCATTTGCCAATGCACATAAAAATAATTAAACTTTTTAAGCACATTATATCAGATAGTAAATAACAATGGGTGTGTAACATCTGTACCTGTTTCCGTATGTTCACTTTGATCATTCAGGTCTTGAGATCCCTAAGTTCTAGTTTTCTTGCTACCATAGAGCAGGAGAATTGACCGTCTTTAAGAAGAGAAGGCTGTGGTAAGGACTGAACAGTTTAGTGCAGAGAACAGCTTAGCAGAATGCCCAGATTTCTGGGCCCCACCTCAGGCCCGCTGGGCCTCAGTCACAGGAATCAGCGTTTTAACCGATTCCTCTAGTGTCTCTTATGTACAATTTGTTTGCAAGCTGCTGCTTGAATGTGCATGTGTGCTCAGTTGTATCTGACTCTTTGTGACCCCATGAGCTGTAGCCCACCAGGCTTGTCTGTCCATGAAATCTTCCAGGCAAGAATATTGGAGTGGGTTGCCATTTCCTTCTGCAGGGACTGCTTGAATGTAGGGGTGAGCATAAAATCTGCAAAGTCCTAATCCTATAACCTTTCCTTTCCTCCATTATTCATTCCTGGCCTCCCAACTTCTCTTAAAGTTTATGAAACTTTCTAAGTCAGTGAATGCCTTTCAAAATAGTAAGAATGAGAATTCAAAATGGTACAGATTTTTTCCATCACCTGTCTTGGTTCATACTATAAACAAATGAAAAAAACATGCCACATGTATTCTACCCATGGTAGTTAGAAAACTAGTTGAGCCATATGTGGACCTAATTCTCCTGTTTCTGTACACTTCATCTTCACTTATTGAAGGGGAAGTGCTTATTTTTCTTGGGTGGAATATGTTCCTGGGATCCCAGAATCTCAGCAAAACCAGAAAAATGAGTTCTGGCTCCAGGAACCTCTACCTTTAGTGACAACTGGCCGGCAAACACATGCCTGCTTCAGTGACCACCAGCTGCTGTAAGCCCAGACTCCCTACGCCCAGGGCCAGCGTTGATCATGTAAGAAATGTGAATTTTCCCGAAAGAAGCTTTCAATCAATACAAATGTCCCTTACTTCCTCCTAATTACCTCTGTCTGCTGAGCCATCAGGAGAAACCTTTACAACATGGGCTTCCGAGGCCACACAGGGATCCACATTCCCAGGCTTTTAACCTCTCTCCATACCCAGCTGCTGCCATTAGCCTCTCTTGGACACAGATATTTTTAACACTTCAGATTAGGGGGGGCCTCTACCCACGCCTGTTTCTTGTACCAGTGTTTTTCTGACACAAACACATATTCATGTGCTGGCTTACATTTTTTTTTTTCCATTAAAAAAAAAGTCTTGCTATTGTATAGCACAGGGAACTATATTCAGTATCTTGTTATAACCTACAATGGAAAAGAATCTTTCAAATTCTTTTTCAAAGAATATACGTATATGTGTATATATGTATAACTGAATCACTTTGCTATACATTTGTAACTAAGAGAACATTGTAAGTCAACTATACTTCAATTAAAAAAAAAAGAATAGGAAAAAAAGTGTCCCATTTTATAAAACTGTAAACGTTAAATGAACATTAAGTCCTTTGTGTCAACTCAGACCTATAGAACACACTGAAAAATTCAAAGCTATGTGTGATAATATCATCCCTGTAAGACTTTGCTTGTTTTGTTACCAGAGTACCCAAGTGGGAAAAATATAGCCAACTGAACAGTAGTGTATTACAAAGTGATTTCGTTTTGTCTGCTGATTTCATAGGTTAATACTGGTGTTTTAATTATTTGGAATGCTGACATTGTGGGCTACTTAGAGCAATAGGGAGAGGGCAGGGCAAGCCATTGCCGACAGGAACCCACCAATATGGCCTAGAATCCTTTGGGGACGTGCAGCAGAGGAAACCCCTTCTGTTTAAAAACTAAAACTTCCTTTCCTGTGATTTACTCATAGCCCAGGGAAGAGTCTCATCCATTCCAATTGCAAAATTACTAAGCAGTGAAACAGAGACAGCTCAGCTGCCTGCTTCTGCTCTGGTGGACAACAGTCTTCAGCTCTAAGGAGAAAACATTTATGATCCTTCAAAGGCAGACGACGGACAATTTCTCCCTCACTAACAGCCCTTTGAGATGCAGGGGAATGATTGAATTCATTTGAAAGTCTTGTGATTTTGCATATTTTGCTTTGACACCCCTGTCTTTCCCAGTTCTTAGGAATGGATATTATTTACTGATTATTTTGCTTGCAATTGATTTGCATACTGTTATTGCCTATTGTTAAATGGTTTGCTGATTAATGACTAATGTTGATTTGGACTAAATGTAACAGAATAAGCAAATTCATTTGTAAATTTAGATATATAATTTAGTTGCTAAATGGTATTGTAGAGCTGTTGGAGATTATTTTAGACTAATTCCTTGCAGGAATACCCTGTCCTCAATTGCCTCCCATATCTGATATCAATGTTTTAAGTCCCCCCCACCCCCAACTCCTTTTAAAAAATATTCATTTCCATGTTTGGATTTTAAAGCAGACACTTCTCAAAGGCAAATATTTCTCCAAAGCCAGGGTTAACATAAATTTTTTGACATTTAGAACATGGTAGATATATTCTAAACAATTTCTATTCTGAAGGATCAGAAAGCATTTGACTATATCCTCATGTCCCTGAATCAGTGTATTGTGCACCATAATAAAAACTCATAGCAATATGACTTTTTATTAATATAATTATATGAATAAATATAAAACACTCATGTTAATACAGGATTATTGAGTTATAGAATTTCTTAGCTGTTAGAAAACACTTGCTGATGAGGCCTCTTGGGTTCAGAGAAGTTTAGTAATTAACACACATACACACACACCATCTAGTCAGTTGTTGAGTCAGTTATATGAACCGTTTAATATATTCTTCTCTTGAGTATTCTATTATACATATGCTTATACTTTGGTATATTTGGTATTTTTAATTATCCCCTAATACATAAGAAATTTTCAACCTGAACTTTTCATTTCTACATTCATCTTCTCAACATTTATGCTGCCATTGATTATATTTTACTTCTGCTGTTTCATAAGCACCATAAACATTTACAGTTTAGAAATCAATTTAAATAATAAAGAGAATGTAAAAAAGAATTTATACCATAGATATTTTAATGTGTTTATGCTATTTCATTAAACTACATTTTAATATGCTCTGATAAAACTGTATCTCTCTAGTAAGGTATTAAATTTGATAACTGAAAATGGTTCTCCAAAGGAATGTAAGTCACATTAATTTTTCATGTATACTCTTTAAACTTATCGTTTGACAGTCCACATATTGAAGCCTAACAGAAGAAAACAAAAGTCACTGGATATGAAGTTATGAGACAGGCCCAAGTCTACATCTACGTCCTCAGGTTGGTGACCTTGGATAAATTTCATTTTTGTGCTTCTGTTTCATTTTCTTTAAAATGAGTAGTTGAAAGCTTCAAAGACTCTTTCAAAGATTTCGTGAGCTGAAAAGAAGATTGATTGAAAGAAATGCGTGGCCATTATTACCTAGCTGCTCAGTTTATTCATGGACATATACTTGTTACATACATCTGAAGTTTCCTTAAGGAAATGAACTCTCTGTGGATGTGCTACTTGGCCATTGAGAAAAGTGGAATAAATAAGAAAAAGAAGGCGGAACACGTTAGTGATGAAGGAGCCATGGTAAGCAATTAAAATGATTCCTCTTTTACTTCTTTATATCTCCAGTCTAGTTATTCCTATTGGAAAACCTACTGGCACCAGGTAATATCAAGAGGGATGAGTAATATGTAATTTTTATCGTTACTGGGTTACATTTGGCACACAGACAGTTGACAGCTGTCAGTCAGGTGGCTGGTCAATGAGGAGATACATATAAAGCTGCCAAAGTATTTTTGTTTCTTTAAATACTTACAAGTAAACTATTTTAGCTGGAAATTTCTTTGTCCTGTAATTAAATAGATTGATATTCGGAATATGACTTATTGAAGTTATTTGCTTGGAGAACCAAGATTTTCCCTATGACCATATAAGGTAAACAAAATGTTTTTCAAATGTCTTTCTGAAAGGGGAAAATAATTATTTTTTCTCCACTAAAAACTGTCCTTAAGATACAAAGATATATTACAAATAATGCTTAAAGTGCATATATTTTAAAATTATAGTTTTAGGGCATATTTGAGTCATTGCAACTGTAAGCCAAGTTTCTGACTAAGACTGATGAAAAGAAACCATCCGCATACATTGTGGGGAGGCATAGGTATTTTTCTGACATGAAAGTTGAAGGTTTATCAGAAAGGGCAAACATGTAGTTGCATGTTGAACTAGGAGTTAAAACTTTTTCTCATAATTAAAAGAATTCATCGTAGAGTTTTAGACTGAGCCAATAATTTAGGGCAGGGTTAAAATGATAAATTTTAGTTATGTAGGAATATTTGGGCTATACCTAACAATGTTTCTCATAGGTTCAGTCACACTTAAATCATTCACTAAAGTCATAAAAAATAATTTGGAAGAAGTTTTTGGGTTGCTTATCCTTATAGTTAATGACAAATATTATTATAATTATAGCCAATTGTACTGCATATAAAAGTTTAATAAATACAGTTCTGAAGTTGACTTAAAAATATATGTTCAGTTTTGCAGTAGTCATCTTTCAAATTGAGCCCTTTCTTTCGAATATAGGATTTATCAGACCAGATTAAAACAAAAGTTATCAAATGCATGGAGTGCATATTCATTCTTTAAGAGGCTAATGAAGTTATCTAAAATTTTCAGTGGCCATGGTTACTCAGGTGCCAAAATCAATATGATGAAGTTGATAAAATATTACATAAAAAGAGCAGTTTGAAATCACAAGAAATACATGAATTTTTTAAAAAATAAAGTGCACTTTTCTGAACCACATTCTACATGTAATAATTTATAATGAAAATCAGATCTGAGTTTTGAGATTTCAAAATATTGTTTCATTAAAATGTAGATAAGATTATGTTTTAAAAACATTATTTTTTTTGGTGGGGTGAATAATTTCTGGTAATTTTTTAAACCACACATATTTCATAATTAAACAGCAATTAAATTAATTTGAAAGAGAATGATACATATAAATTTGTAACATACCTGTGTCATCATTGATCTGAAAATTGTTTTACATATAGTGGTCATTAAAAAATATCAGACTTGTCATTTTCCCACTATGTGACAATGTGTTAAGCATATAGATTGAAAATTATTTATGGGATCATCAGAGTAAAACAGTTGTCTTATAGTATTAATTTATACTGGTAGGAGCATTTCTCTTCTTAAGCACCACCAGTTCTACCCCCCACAGCCCAGAAAATTGATTTTATGCGTAATAATTTATAGCATTCTTGATAAATGTGTGCTGTGTATCTTGTACAGTCATTAGTCCATGTTGCTTGCAAATATGGAATTTGGTTATTAAAGTGGTTTCATATGTTTACTATGTATAGTCCCTAGCTTTAAGCTCCTGACTTGCTTAAATAAATGTTTTCAATTTGCTATAATACAACAATTTGTAGAGAAATGCTGTGAAGCATAGTTAAAAGAATGAGTCCTTGAAATAGAATCACTTTTTAAAAATATGTCCTAACATGTGGTCTCATTTTTCCATATTTTGCATTAATTAAGATCCTATTCTGAAAAAAAATATTTTTGCCTAAACTTTTGAATTCGCAAAGTAAAAATACCAAGTATATAAAAGTGCTAATTTTGGAAATTAGTGACGTAAAAACATGCTTTAGTAGTGTATTGTTTATTCTGAAGACTTTCCTCTAAAGAAACTCTTTGTAATGAGAGAATGTTGCCACTTCTATTTGTTAAATATTCTGTGCAATACATGTTTTAAAAATTTATTAAAAATAGAATTAATTTCATATTCTCTCTAATCATATTCCTGTCACATGCACGCATAAAATATTCTAGCCCATGAAACTTTTGAAAAGAGCATGTACCATTTCACATTTTAGTTTGGAGATTTATTGAAAAGTAACATTTTATTTAGAATGAATAGATTATGACAGAGTTAGATTAAAAGGTGTCGAAATGATATTTATGTATTTATTTGAATAGTCTAGTATCATATATATAATTAATTCTTCATCTTTCAGATACTGAAGAGAGTAATGAGTGAGAAGAACATTAAAAATATAAAGTATTTTCTTTAAAGAAAAAAAACTTTGTTCTTTCCTCTAAAAAACTGTCAAATGGTAACAGCCCTACTTTCTACGCCAGGAAAACCCACTGTTGAGTTAGTTGGCTCTGATTCCAATGGTCTCATCAGCTTTCTGAACGTAGGTACCTCAGCAGTGCCTCTTCCAAGATAACAAAATGAACTTTTAGAGATTAAAAAAATACATTTTGGCAATTGAAACTCACCAGCGCCTTTCTGCTTCTCCAGGAAGTTGTACCCGTCAGCACCTGCTGAGGGCTTTGTTGTCCAAACTCTGACAGGTAAAAAAATTCCTGTAGAATAAAGCCAGACCAGCTGGCTTTGAAGAGAAACCCCCCAGTTTGGGCTGCGTTTGTCTCCTCTCCTTTTCTATGAAGACCCAGGCTTTCCCCCCTTGATCGTCAAGCCGTAAGATGCGTGATCCCTGTGCACAAGTGTCTGGCAGGCCGAGGTGCACCTGTTCCTGTCACTCTGGAGTAAATTTAGCTGTAAAGGTATCACTGACAACCAGACCTTTGTCAGAGCTGGCAAAAGAACACAGAACTGCTGCCCTCCCCTCCCCCTCTTCCAAGCCCCTTCGCTGCTCGTTCAAATGGAAAATGTCAAATCGGAAGTCTATCCAAAAATCATTCCTGAAAAAATGAGATTGCTTTCATATGGTAAAAAGTAAGTTTCCTTATTTCACATAGACTTCAAAATTACATTTCCAAGAATAATCTTGGAACAAGACGAGTTTTTGTTCAATTAATTGTGGCTGGAAACTTTTTAATGGAAACCTAGCACACACTTACTTCATTTCGGGTTATTAAATTGCGTGAAGCGTTCAAGTTAGTTGCCATTCTTTGCTGTAGCTCATTTGTTCTTTTCGATCCAAAGAAATATTAGACGGTTAAAACTCATCACATAGGAGGGATTAATCATGCTACCAAAATTAGAAAACATGTAGTTCTGAGAGACTGAATGTCAAAATTGTATGCTCATAGCGCTTAAATGATTGGGACTCGAGCATCCCACTACAGTATTTAAAATGGCAGCTAAGGAAACCCTGAAATGTTTAGGAGCGGGCTAAAGCTAGAGTTCTCTTACTCTTTGATTACTGTAAGGACATTTATCCTTTATGTGAATTTTTTAGATTCACTTCTTTATTGATGCTTCAAGAACGATTCTTTTTGAAGGAAAAAAGTCAGGCAGTGTTCATTGATACATCTGACGTCAATATGGTAGTCAAGATATATAAAGCAGCCCCAGGAGTAATGTGCTTAGCCGTGGCATTCAGAGTTTCTGCTTTAATAATTATGATTCCTTCAGTGGTGTTAAAAAGAATTGTGCAAAGTACCTGTTCTCCTGTATTATGCCGTTTACAAAGGTTGGGTGTGACGAGAAAAATAAATCTAGGTCAAAATCAAAAGTGCTTTGTAAAATAAACAAAGTTCTTATTTACTTACTATGTATAAACAGCCACTCACCAAGCCTCATTTCTCCACAGGGCACCACTTTCAGATAAAAATATAGACCTGAATGGCATCATCCAGTATCCAAGGAAACCATGTAAGTACCTCTCTCACTGTGTACTTCTCTTATTCAGAGTTTAAAAGCTTAGCTGAGTACTGAATAAGTGAGTGTTTTTATTTAATAATTATATGGGAGGCACTTTTTAGGAGCTTGCTAAAAAGAAACAGGTTCTTGAGTGTTACGTGCATCATAACAAAACCATTATGTTTTGATCATGTTTCATAAAATTATGTGTTTAGTCACAACCTCGCCATCAATTCTCATTCTTAGGTACAAAACAGCTACTCAAAGTCCTAATGAATTGAGAGTTTCCAACTTTTCAAAGACCCATTGGTGTCTGAGAGACAATATTTCAGAGGCCTTCTGCCAGAAGTAGTTACCTAATTGTAATAAAACTTCTTAAGTTTTAAAAATTAAGAAAAATGACTTGGAAAATTGGTATTTTGTTGGTAAACATTTGTAGCAGTTTATTTGCTTTAGACTTGCTTGGGAAGTGTGCAAGGGACAAAGAGATGTTGAATATTTAAATAACCCAAAGAATCTTGAAAGCAAGTATAATTTCCAAAATACAAAAATCTATTTGCAGAATGGTTTGGGAGGTTGGCGTAGCATTTTTATTCCTTCCTTTTTGCTCCCAGGCTAAGGTATATTCTGTGGCTAATTTCAAGGTGCTAAGTAATTTTTTAGGAACTATGGAATCGTCTATGGAAATTTAGTTTCACAACAATGTGCTGTTCTAAAGATTCATTTCTAAAATAATTGGATTGTTCTATCAGGTATTTCTTTACCTGGACTTTATTATGTTTTTCATATATGACCTTTCTACTTTTAAAATCAACCTATTTTTAATACTAAGTGATTATTCATTATACTTTACTTTTTGATGAAAATACTTAAAAGTATGCTCGTGTAATTACAGACCTCCTTTCTTACCATGTGGATCAACTACATGGTTTAACCAGTCTTTTAAACACAGATGTATTACTTCTTTCAAGGTTTTCAGGAGTTGTGTTTAAAAGCAGCTGGTTTAGCCCTGTGATCTGGGAGCTTTTCATATTATTTGTATTTACTTTTGTTCCTGTTATATTTCTGTCTTTGCTCTGACACATGGTTCACTGCTAAGCATGAGTAACAGAGATGATCTCACTAACATTTTTTTCCACTAAATTAGACATACCCTTCACCTGGTCGGAAAACCTGGCTAGGCTGTGAGGTTTTTGTTTAATGCTACTTATGAACTTCACTAGTGTGGAGTTGGAGGCCTGAAGTACTGCGCTATCCATCAACTAGGAACACCTTGCCACAAAACACAGGCCAGGCTCTCACTGGGTAAACCTTGAAGCAGGGCAGGGTTAGAGCAGATCGTTAGAAAGAAAGAAAAAAGCAAATTGAAAGGGAAAACTAGCTAATGTTATAATTCCTTATCTAGAGGAAATGGAATTTTAAAAAATTCCATTCTCCGTGTCACAAGGAGAAAAAGAAAATCTACGCCGCAGTGCTTATGGCACAACTTTAACTTAGTTACATTATAATGTGGATTTTCCAGGAAAATCATTTAAACTTGAGAGGTTTAATTCAACCTCCTATTCCAAAGGAAAAATGACTTAACAGAAATAAATTGGTCTGTGCACATCAGTTCCTCAGCAGTGGTCTCTCTAACAAAGACCATCATTATTCAGTAGAAACTTTCTGCGATGACCATCGTGTTCTCTATGTGCACTGTCCAGGATGGTAATCAGCAGCCATATGTGTCTGTTGAGCACTTGAAACATGGCTTGTGCAATGCAGAAGCTGAATTTTAGGTTTTATGTAATTTTAATTACTTTAAATTTAGATAGGCCATATGTGACTAGTGGCTACTGTACTATATTTTGCTTAATCAGAAATTAAAATACCCTCTTGCAAAGAATTTTTAAACCTTTTTAATCCTTTGGTATTCTATCATATAATGTCATTTTTATATTTGCTTTAATATTTGAATTATCATTGTAGTGAAGTTTTTATAACTTTTCCAGAGATAAACGTTTTTAATAATATTGATGGGAAGACATTATAAGATTGTTTTCTAAGCCCAGAGTAACAGCTTTTAAAATGGCTATTGTAAACAAGATTGTGTCTAAAAAGGAAAACACTTTAATGAAAGTTCTAAATGTTATTTAGTTGCTCAGTGTCCGATTCTTTGTGACCCCATGGACTGCAGCACATCAGGCTTCCCTGTCCTTCACTATCTCCCAGAGTTGGCTCAAACTCATGTCCATAGAGTCAGTGATGCCATCCACCATCTCATCCTCTGTTGCCCCCTTCTCCTCCTGTCTTCAGTCTTTCCCAGCATCAGGGTCTTTTCCAGTGGGTCAACACTTCACATCTGGTGGCCAAAGTATTGGAATTTCAGCTTCAGCCTCAGTCCTTCAGATTAATATTCATGGTTGATTTCCTTTAGGATTGACTGGTTTGGTCTCTTTGCTGTCCAGGGGACTCTCAAGAGTCTTCTTCAGCACCACAGTTCAAAAGCATCAATTCTTCAGTGCTCAGCCTTCTTTATGGTCCTTCTTTATATCCATATATGACCCCTAGAAAAACCACAACTTTGACTATATGGACCTTTGTTGGCAAAGTGATGTTTTTGCTTTTTAGTACACTATCTAGACTTGTCATAACTTTCCTTTCAAGGAGCAAGCATCTTTTAATTTCATGGCTGCAGTCACCTTCTGCAGTAATTTTGGAGCCTAAGAAAAACTCTGTCACTGTTTCCATTTTTGCTCTATCTATTTGCCATGAAATGATGGAACTGGATGCCCTGATCTTAGTTTTTTGAATGTTGAGTTTTAAATCAGCTTTTTCACTCTCTCTTTCACCATCATCAAGAGGCTCTTTAATTCTTCTATTTCTGCCATTAGAGTGTTATCTGTATATCTGAAGTTACTGATATTTCTCCTGGCAATCTTGATTTCACCTTGTGATTCTACCAGCCTGGCATTTTGCATGATGTACTCTGCATGTAAGTTAAATAAGCAGGGTGACCATATACAGCCTTAATGTACTCCTTTTCCGATTGTGAACCAGTCTGTGGTTCCATGTCTGGTTCTGACTATTGCTTTTTGACCTGCACGCAGGTTTCTCAGGAGGCAGGTAAGATGGTCTGGTATTCCCACCTCTTTAAGAATTTTCCAGTTTTTGTGATCCACACAGCCAAAGGCTTTGGCATAGTCAATAGAGCAGAAGTAGATGTTTTCCTGGAACGCTCTTGCTTTTTCAGTGATCCAAGCAATTTGATCTCTGGATCCTCTGCCTTTTCTAAATCCAGCTTGTACATCTGAAAGTTCTGGGATCATGTATTACTGAAGCTCGTAGCATGAAGGATTTTGAACATTACCTTGCTAGCATGTGAAATTATATGCACAATTGTATGGTAGTTTGAACATTCTTTGGCATTGCCCTTCTTTGGGATTGGAATGAAAACTGACCTTTTCCAGTCCTGTAGTCACTGCTGAATTTCCAAATTTGCTGTCATATCAAATGCAGCACTTTAACAGCATCACCTTTTAGGATTTGAAATAGCACAGCTGGAATTCCATCACCTCTACTGTCTTTGCTGGTAGTAATGCTTCCTAAGGCCCACTTGACTTCACACCCCAGGATGTCTGGCTCTAGGTGAGTGATCACACCATCATGATTATCCGGATCACTAAGACCTTTCTTGTATAGTTCTTCCGTGCATTCTTGCCAGTCTCTTCTTAATCTCTTCTGCTTCTGTGATCCCTGTTGTTTCTGTCCTTTATTGTGCCCATCTTTGCATGAAATGTTCCCGTGGTTTCTCTAATTTTCTTAAAGAGATCTCTAGTCTTTCCCATTGTGTTGTTTTCCTCTATTTCTCAGCATTGTTTACTTAAGAGGGCCTTCTTGTCTCTCCTTGATTTTGTTTGGAGCTCTGCATTCAGTTGGGTATATCTTTCCCTTTCTCCCTTTGCTTTGAAGAATTCACTTACAATTTCTGCAGTACATCCTTGCATGTACTTCCCAAAGTGTAGCCAACCTGCACAGTCCTCACTGGTCTTGATCCCACAAAGTTGATTTTGCTTCCAAAGCACACATCAGGTTTTAAATCCACTTGCAGGGCCTTTTCAGACATTTAGTGAAAATGAACATCAAGATCATGATGATATTTTAAAAATAGTACTTGTACAGTGGTATTATAGACAGAATGATTACCTAAAATACTAAGAATTTAAAATTACATTGATTTTTTAAAAAAATCAGTAAAGCAACTCATTTCTTGCATATATGTAGCATATTGGTTATTTGTAGGCTATTGACTGTGAGGAATTGTTTTAAAACAGAAGATATAGCACTCATCATCTTAGGAGTTCCATTTATTGGAACTGAACGTATCCTTTTGGAGGGTGGGATTCAGATAAGGTAAAAGAGAGGAGATTTCTTTTGGCAGAAAACCTTGGACAAGCTACTCAAAGTATCCTTCCTACTGTCAAAAAAAAAAAAAAAAAGGAATGAAAGAAAAATAGTTTCTAGATAATACATACTCTCCTCTAACAAACTGTTTGACTTGAGAAAAGGATTTTGGACATCTCCAAAGATTCCTTTCCTCTCACCCCAGAACCCGGAAACTGCAAAGCGTGAGCAGCAAGTGGAGTTGTTAAGCAAACAGTAAACTCGGGAATGGCCAGACTGAATGGAATGGGCTGTGTGCAGGGATGTTGTGGGGAGGGTGGCAGTCACGTGCTTTAGCAGACTTCTCATCACACCTCCCCTTATTAAAAGAACAGGAAGAAGTAACAACCACATGTATAGACCCAGTTTTCTGGTCTCCTTTGACGTCTCTCGGTGTCTTAGATTAGGTAGTCAACCACTTCTGTGCTGTTAGGTCTTCAGAGAGAAGGTCTATCCTTGCTTAAAAGGCAGTGTTCTGTCTGTGTAGAGATGACGTGGTCCTCCATGAGGAGATCCAACATATCAGTCTTCAGTGTCCTTATAAATTGTCATCTCTGATATCTCTGTGTCTGAGAAATTGTTTTCATTTGTACTGTGACCTCTGAGCCCTTAGTTACCACCTCAACTGTGTACTTTTTCGGTATGTTTTCAAGTTTATTTACCTAATTTTTTATATGAAGGTTCCAAATGTATTTAAAAGTAGAGAGAAGGGTATAAACTTGTGTACTGTTACACCTACCTTCAAGAACTATTGTCTCATAGGCATCTTTGTTTCCTCATATCCCTATTACCACCTCTCATCCCATCCCAAATTATTTTGAAGCCAGTGCCAGACATGACATCATCTCATCCTTTAATTTTTCAGTAGCTAGCTTGAAAAGATTAGAACTTT
The DNA here is from genome assembly GCF_014754425.2 of Oryx dammah. Lineage (NCBI taxonomy): Eukaryota > Metazoa > Chordata > Mammalia > Artiodactyla > Bovidae > Oryx > Oryx dammah. The sequence goes on along the minus strand of NW_024070189.1, from coordinate 21,992,703 downwards.
TTTTTTTTAAACAGAGAAAATGAACCACATCTAAAAACTAAACCACACAGAAAAAGTCAATGTTTCTTATTGTTATTAAGTAGGTACAATCAATATTCAGATTTTCTCAGTGGTCTCAAGAATTTTTATAATTACTTTTTACTGTTTGAAACAGAATACATATAAGATTCATGTATTGCAATTGGTTGATATTTCTCTTCTCTTTTAATGTGTAGGTCTCCCCCCTCTCTTTATTTTTCCTTATTTGTTGAGAAAACTGAATAACGCTTGTAGAGCCTTCCATAGTTAGTATTTGCTGATGCGTTCCTTTGGAGTTGTTTATAAGATCCTCTGTCCCATGTCTTTCCTCTTAGTTGGTAATTAAAACTAAGACCTTGACCAGGTTCATTTGGAGAAGGCTGAGCAAAAGCTATTGGTTCTCTCTCTGTATGAGATGTGAGCAGGTATTGATCATCGCTCAGATCCATTTATTCCTCAGAGCTAAGGAATAACTGGCCTTGGGTAGCTTCCTCACACATTTGCTCAGATCAGCACTCTGCTGAACTCGCGAGTGGGACTCTGCAGGTTTTAGGAGCGTTCTCTGTGCAGCAGCTCTCTGCCGCGTGCTCTGGCCTGGGAACTGTAGCTACCTTGTTCTTCAGTGCCTTCAGCTCTGTTTCCTCAACTTGGGGGTTTGTGTCCCTTGAGTTACCATTTCTCTGCCACTTCTAAGAAACCCTCAAGACACTAAACAGGGAAATCATGAGATTTACCTCCTTGGCTTCCCATCTCTCAGAGATCACTGTTCTTCATTCTCTGATGTTCAGTGTCTTAAAAATCATTGTTTCATATATTTTATCAGTTTGATGGTCGTTGTTGTTTTAGGAAGGAGGGTCCATCCAGTCCTTCTTAGTCCATCTTGGCTGGATAGGAAGTCTCTGCAATTGTTTCTTTAAATTGTTTGTCTAAAAAAGTTTAACCATAGCTTATTAATTCAAGGGCTTCCCTTGTGGCTCAAGCCACTGGTAAAGAATCTGCCTGCAATGCGGGAGACCTGGTTTTGATCCCTGGGTTGGGAAGATCCCTGGAGAAGGGAAAGGCTACCCACTCCAGTATTCTGTCCTAGAGAATTCTGTGAACTCTGTAGTCCATGGGGTCGCAAAGAGTCAGACACGACTGAGCGGCTTTCACTATTAATTCAAACACCATCTTAACATGAAGCTCAATATTTAAAGCAAAGTGAAAAATGTTGGAATTGAAGTGCGCCTGTGTGTGTACTTTGGAACACTGCTGAAGTCTTGAAACTGCCAGTGCAACCTCCAGGATCTCTTGCTGACATTTTCCCTCCCAATTAAGTATGCTTTTTCCATAAGATGAGCCTTGTTTTATTTCCTGCCATTTAGAAGCAGTTTTGTAGTTCTTTTATTCATTCCTTCAGCAAATATTTTGAGTGCCTACTATGTATTGTATAAAGTGTGGGAGATCCAGTGAGGAATACAATTCAACCTATCCCCTTAAAAATCTTGCCATTTATTTTCACACTAAAGCTTGTACCTGGATATTCATAACAGCTTTATTAGTTAATAGCCCCAAACTGGAAATACCTAAATATCCATAATAGATGAGTGGTTAAATGGACAGTGATCTATCCATAGTGTGGAATAGTAGTTAGCAGTAATGAGTGATGACGTACTGTTAAGGGCAACAACTTGGATGAGCCTCAAGGAACTTGTGTTGAATGGAGAGTTTATCTTAAGCAGATAATTATTGCTTGTTTTCAGTAAAATATCAGTTCATAAAAACATAATTGTAGAGGTGGAGGACAGATTAGTGGTTGCCAGGGGTGAGAGGGCAGAGGAGGGAGCAGGTGTGGAAGTGAAAGGGCAGTGCTGGGAATCTGTGGCAACTGCAATGTTGGGTCTTGATTGTGGTAGTGGTTACTCAAAGCTACCCGTGTGGTAAAGTTACATACAGCTACACACGCACGCACACATACACACAAATAAATTCCTGTATAACTGGTGAAATCTCAATACGCTTTGTGGATTGGAGCAACCAGGTTCTGCTATTATAGTTGGGCTTCCCTGGTGGGTCTGATGGTAAAAAATCTGCCAGCAGTGTGAGAGACCCGGGTTTGATCATTGAGTAGGGAAGATCCCCTGGATAAAGGAATGGCAGCCCACTTCAGTATTCTTGCCCAGAAAATTCCATGGATAGAGGAGCCTGGTGCGCTACAGTTCATAGGGTCGCAGCTGTTGTAGTTATGCAAGATTTTAACCCCTGGGGACAGGGGCTGGGGAAGGGTACACGCACAGGCACAGGACAGTTCTTTGCACCTTGTTGTGAATTTTTCAGTCAGTTCAGTTGCTCAGTCGTGTCCGACTCTTTGCAACCCCATGAATTGCAGCACGCCATGCCTCCCTGTCCATCACCAACTCCTGGAGTTTACTCAGACTCATGTCCATCGAGTTGGTGATGCCATCCAGCCATCTATGTGAATTTTTAGTTATTGCAGAATCATATGATTTACTTAAAAGGGCTTCCCTCATAGCTCAGTTGGTAAAGAATCTGCCTGCAATGCAGGAGGCCCCGATTCCATTCCTGGGTCGGGAAGATCCACTGGAGAAGGGATAGGCTACCCACTCCAGTATTCTTGGGCTTCCCTTGAGGCTCAGCTGGTAAAGAATCTGCCTGCAATGCAGAGGCCTGGGTTCGATCCTTGGGTTGGAAAGATCCCCTGGAGGAGGGAAAGGCTACCCACTCCAGTATTCTGGCCTGGACTGTATAGTCCATGGGGTTGCAAAGAGTCAGACATGACTGAGCAACTTTCACTTTCACTTTCCTTAAAAATCTTACAACTTCGTGGAAGATACAAGGAACGAAATATCCAGTTACATCGTAATAATACTCAGTTAATGGAAATGCTGTGGGGTTTGTGTTTGGAGGAATACCTTATTCTCAAGTCCAGAGGCAATGTTTCTACTGCTCTCTCGTCTCCTGCAACTTCCCAGTCAGGCCCTACTTCTAACTGTGTGCGTGCTCAGTCACAGCCATGTCTGACTCTTTGCCGCCCCGTGGACTGTGTACTGCCAGGCTCCTCTCTTCATGGAGTTAGTTTTCCAGGCAAGAATACTGGAGTGGGTTGCCACTTTCCACTCCAGGGGATCTTCCTGACTTGGACTGAGCCCACATCTCATGTGTCTCCTGCATTGGCAGGTGGATTCTTTACCATTGTGCCATCAGGGAAGTCATTTCTATCTGAGGAACATGTGTAAGTGCTAAGGGACTTGCAGAAGGCTTGTGAGTAACCTTCCTCCACCCTCACCACACAGAGTGATGTGCCGTACTCGTTAAGACCTCAGCAAAATATCTTCACCATACAAGGCAAACATTTTATAAGATTGAGCGTGTATAAAGTAACAGGAATCTCATGTTCTCACGACATGTTCAAATGGAAGTTCAAAACCTATTCCAGATTTAAATATCAATGAGTTTTGGATTACGCACAGCTTTGGCTCATCTGAGACCCTGTTCTGCCATCAACCCCCATCAGCTAAAGCTTGAGTCTGACCTGTTTAGAAATAGCTTTTGTGTTTGATGACGAACACAGAGCTGCAGTGGGTTTTGTATATAAGTTTTTACTTGTTACTGTAATATATTTTAAATCAGTGACAGATTGTCACATATTTTGCGTTTTCAAAAGTTATAAAAGTTTTTACCCCTTGAAACTAAGTAGAATGTATATGTTATTTCTGATACGTTGGGGGGTATATTTTGGGTTTATTCCTATTTAATAGGAAGCACTAGAAAAGCCACTCGGTGTCAATTTATACTCTTGTCACATTGTGACAACTCAGTTGTCTTAGAATTTTGGCCAGGATGTTCCTGTATTTCACAGATCCATGACGAGGTGGGCTTACAATATATTAGCTAGAAATATTACAGTATTATTTGTTGCTGTTACTGTACCAGAAACTCACCCCTCCTCTCTCAGTGTGAGAAAGACCTCCCTGGAATTGCTCTTGGACTAAGGAAGGTGTCTGAGTCTGTGCCTGTGTGTTTTATTTCCAGGAATATTCACTGGGTAGCAAACATCCATAGACTTTTTGTTTTTTATTTTTTATTTTTACTTTACAATTTTTATTTTACTTTAAAATTCTGTATTGGTTTTGCCATACATTGACATGAATCCACCACGGGTGTACATGCGTTCCCAAACATGAATCCCCCTCCCACCCCCCTCCCCACAACATCTCTCTGGGTCATCCCCGTGTACCAGCCCCAAGCATGCTGTATCCTGCATCGGACATAGACTGGCAATTCGATTCTTACATGATATTATACATGTTTCAATGCCATTCTCCCAAATCATCTCACCCTCTCCCTCTGAGTCCAAAAGTCCGCTATACACATCTGTGTCTTTTTTGCTGTCCTGCATACAGGGTCATCATTGCCATCTTTCTAAATTCCATATATATGTGTTAGTATACTGTATTGGTGTTTTTCTTTCTGGCTTACTTCACTCTGTATAATCGGCTCCAGTTTCATCCATCTCATCAGAACTGATTCAAATGTATTCTTTTTAACGGCTGAGTAATACTCCATTGTGTATATGTACCACAGCTTTCTTATCCATTCATCTGCTGATGGACATCTAGGTTGTTTCCATGTCCTGGCTATTATAAACAGTGCTGCGATGAACATTGCGGTACATGTGTCTCTTTCAATTCTGGTTTCCTCAGTGTGTATGCCCAGCAGTGGGATTGCTGGGTCATAAGGCAGTTCTATTTGCAATTTTTTAAGGAATCTCCACACTGTTCTCCATAGTGGCTGTACTAGTTTGCATTCCCACCAACAGTGTAGGAGGGTTCCCTTCTCTCCACACCCTCTCCAGCATTTATTGCTTGCAGATTTTTGGGTCGCAGCCATTCTGACTGGTGTGAAGTGGTACCTCATTGTGGTTTTGATTTGCATTTCTCTAATAATGAGTGATGTTGAGCATCTTTTCATGTGTTTGTTGGCCATCCGTATGTCTTCTTTGGAGAAATGTCTATTTAGTTCTTTGGCCCATTTTTTGATTGGGTCGTTTATTTTTCTGGAATTGAGCTGCAGGAGTTGCTTGTATATTTTTGAGATTAGTTGTTTGTCAGTTGCTTCATTTGCTATTATTTTCTCCCATTCGGAAGGCTGTCTTTTCACTTTGCTTATATTTTCCTTTGTTGTGCAGAAGCTTTTAATTTTAATTAGGTCCCATTTGTTTATTTTTGCTTTTATTTCCAGAATTCTGGGAGGTGGATCATAGAGGATCCTGCTGTGGTTTATGTCGGAGAGTGTTTTGCCTATGTTCTCCTCTAGGAGTTTTATAGTTTCTGATCTTACATTTAGATCTTTAATCCATTTTGAGTTTATCTTTGTGTGTGGTGTTAGAAAGTGATCTAGTTACATTCTTTTACAAGTGGTTGACCAGTTTTCCCAGCACCACTTGTTAAAGAGATTGTCTTTACTCCATTGTATATTCTTGCCTCCTTTGTCAAAGATAATAGACTTTTTAATCCAATCTGAGTTTCCCTGACATAGGGTCTCAAGGTGTACAGATAGGCAGCTTTGTCTATGAACATAGCAGCCAATGTGAAATTGCCTACATCTACTTTGTGAAATTCACACTTAGTTCTGTCTTTTGAACTCATTCTTCTTTTTTTAAAAAAAAGAATTGATGAAGCAGTGGGGTTTTGATCCATCTTTTTTTTTCCCAATTTTCCTAAGATAGAAATAATACATTTTTGAGTTAACAGGTCATTTATTATTGATCAGATCCTGAGATTTTTTTCTTATTTTTTTTTTGTAGTAGCCAATTGTGTACTACTTTTTGACATTTAATTAATTTTTATTTTCTGAAATAAAAACCTGTTATTTGTGTGCTAAATCCTTTAAAACCATTTACGAAAACAGACAAGACTATGTCAATAGTACAGCTGAATATTTCTTTCTTGTTTTCTGGTAATCTGTGCCAACTGGATGGTCCTGATTTTTATATAACCATGATCTTTTCTGTATCCTATCCTATCTCTGTATATCTTAGAAAATTATTACTAATTCTTATTTATTTCTTTAAAATGTACTTATAAGGACTCTTAAGATTGCATAACATTCCACATGTTATGTGCTTTTCCTGCAACCTTAAGATTCTACCATGTTAGTCTGGTTCTATAATACTATTAAATAATATTATAAGCATTTTTCTTGGAGAGGAATAGGGATTAACAGGAAGCAGTGGCTTTTTCATAGATTTGGGAAGCTCTGAAATGTTTTTTTTCTAGGCAGCTTAAATATCCTTGAAACATTAATTTTGGAATAAAAGTTGCATAAGCACCAGTGTAATTCCTCCACTTTATAAAGAGAGGCACCGCTACCATCTGCCTTCCTTGCCCTGCGCGTGCCTGAACAAAATTGAGCTGAATGTACTGGCTCCCACCTGTACCAAAGCCCGTCAGTGCCTGGACCAAACCCAACGACAATAGGAAGCATATTTAGAGCCTTTGACTATTTCTCCCTCAGTGGGTACATCTGGTGCCCAACAACAGCTGCTAGTCTCACTGCTCATTCCCAGCTCAAATCTCTGTAGTCCTGTGGATCCTGGAGGCCCTGACTCTGAACCTAGCCCCAAGGGGCCCGCCTGGCTTCATGGTTACAGAAATTATCCCCTTTTCTGTCTTTACAGGTCTAGGTCTCTGCTAGTTCTTCTTGGATCTTTGGATGCTGTCTCTTCACTTCCCACTGTAGTATCTTACAGAATATGATCAGATCTAAAATGACCACTCCTCGCCTAATTTCTAGGTATCCAGGTAGTGGCTCCTTCCTCTGCCTGATTTGATACCAAGTTACTGGACTACAGTCCATAGGGGTCTCAAAGGGTCAGATACGACCGAAGTGACTTAGCACGCAGCACGCGAGCACCCACAGCTGCAGATGACTTCAGCACTTGCTGTGCCCTTTGAATATTATGCCTATCTCACTGACCCTTGGGGGGCAGCCTTGGATGAGGCCAGTGCTGCATTTATGATCCCAAATGTGAGAACTGGCCCAGTATTGCCAAACATCCATTCTGCCTCACACCTGTAACTGGGAGAAGGACCACCGGCATCATGTGTCTCTGGAGAGTGGCCTCTCACTGATAGCACTAGTCAGAGGCTCACTCGCTTTCTTTCCTTTTTTTCCCCATGTTTATTTATTTATTTTATTTGCCTGCATCGGGTCTTAGTTGTGGCACATGGGATCTTCCTCTGCAGTGCACAGACTCTAGTTGTGGTGCAGGTTTAATTTGAGATCTTAGTTCCCCGACCAGGGATTGAACCCTCGTCCCCTGCATTGCAAGGAAGACTCTTAACTACTGGACCACCAGAGATGTCCCTCACTCACTTGCTTGCTATTTAACTTCCTAGTTCCGAAAGCTTTTCATAACTTAACAATAAGATGATTACCATAAAGAACAGAACTAAGGCAAGTAAGATATAAGTGGTAGGATTAAACTGAACCAGAAAATCTAGTCCCTGCTGCAAAATAGCCTGGAGTTGAGTAACTTGACTTTTAGACTTAAGCTTTCTGCCAGTCAGATAAAAAGGGAGGTGTAAAATTGATACATTTGGGGGAAGAATGCATTTTCATTATATAAAATTTTTGTATCTGATTATCATATTAAAATGCTAGTGCATGCTGCTGAATTTTAATCCCTCCTTTCTAGCATGATATACTTCAAAAAATCATTCTTCTTCAAAATGCCTTTAGATGAGCACTGTTCAGTAACTTTCTAGTATCCACAGTATAAAGTACAGAGATACATGTGAAAAGAATGATATACATATGCTGCTCAATATATTCAAAAATATTGTTATCTCAACAGGTAATAACTATAAAGTTATCAGTATAGTTTCTTTTGTAAGTAAGTCTTTCAAGTCCAGTATATATTTTACACTTACAGCGTTAACTCGGTTTGGGCTGGTCATAGTCACGTGCTCACTAGCCACTTGTGGGTTAGTGGGGTAGTGGTAGAAGGGGCCAGTCTTTGTTGTAATATCCTTGTGATAATTTCAGTCTTGGGATTTCTCAAGTTTCATCAGGAACCTTGTGAGGCACATTCTTCAGTGTTCCTTGTACTGAGTGATCATTAATCTGGAAGTTATTCTTTTATGTGGCCAAAACAAATTGATAAGAAGAGCAAATAAAGTCAGTCATTATTCAAGAAAGTGAATAACATGCTTTGAATACTTATGGACCCTTACTTTCAATCCCTCATCACTAGTGAATGTGCTAATTTATGTTATCTGGGAGATTCTCTTGATCGATTTGTATGCCACCTGTTTCCTTAAGACTTCCATGATTTCAGGAGCTTTCTCTTCTAGGATTCCAGCAGGAATTAGTCGGTATTTTTCCAGTGATATTCATGGCCTTTTGCTTGGCATACAGTTTCTGGTTAATTTCTTTGTTAGCCCCTGGTGGAGAACTGAGACTTCTTGACTGTCCTCCTCTCCTCCCATTTGCTGCGTGGAGTAAAGTGTACTCAGTAATTCTTGTTGAATGCGTGCATATGTGTCTTCTCCTCTGATTTATGGTCTGGAAAGCAGGGGCATGCTTTTGCCTCCTCTGTTGTACTCGTAGCATAGTGTGGGGAATGTACTTGATGCTTGATGAATTCTTGCTGACTGGACCCAGGACTCATCATTGGCCTTCCTAGTGTTGGTCCAAAACTGTATCCTCAAACTGTTAAATTACATTCCCTGAAAAGAAAATCATTGTTTTCATTTGGAGGAAGAAATACGAACACACATCACCAGCCTTCCTTGCTGGTTCATAACTGACTCTATGAAAAAGGAAAGAATTAATGGAGACACTAACTTTAGTTGAATGCCAATGAAGTATAATATATAGTTTTTGCCAGAAGGAAAAGTAGGGCTCTTCTTAAAATTTATTTTTAATTCAAGTAGAACTCTCATTGTAGGTGCTAAGCATTATGATGAAAAAATCTAGTCTGTGCATATTTGAATCATTCATTCTTTCATCTGTTAGACACTGAACACCTGTTATAATTAAGAAATTGTGTTAGGCACAGGGGATAAAAACCAAAACATTCTGACCCTCAGGTTGCTCCCATTTTAGTCAGCAAACCAGAACACTCCAGACCTTTTTAAACCATTTTAAAATGTAGAGCAAGCTAGCTGCTAATGGGAAAAAGATTCAGTAAATCTAATTTTCACTCTGTTTTTCCTTCAGTGGTATTGGCTAATAAGTATTTTTAGAGTAAATGTGTATATAGTGGTTTGTTTTTTAAGACATTACATTATTTGGCATTTATTATATTTTATTTATTTCTTTGATTGATTAATTGCACCTTAGCATTCTAGAACAGATTTTACAGATTTTGACATATGATTAAATAGCATAAAGCATAACTAATGTGGTTTTTAGTTGCATGCTATGTATTCAAGCATAAAATTTAAACACACACTTCATTGGGAATTTTTGCAGTTACAGTGAATTAGAAAGATTTAGATACTGGAACTCTCCCCTACTGCTCCATGCCTTAAGGGAGGGGCAAGAATTTTATAATTAAGATTATTATAGAAGAGTATCCTGACATAACTGATTGACTTTAGTGATGTGCCTTGAAAGTTCAAATTCAAGGTGTGCACTTATTTCAGGCAGCTGATTCTGAATGTTTAAATAAGAAATACTATTTCTGGGTATTCTGAATAACTCGTTGTACATTTATTCCTAATAGTGAGCATTTGGACTAATGATGGATTACTAATGAGCATGTAAATGTACCACCTGATTACATTAATATATGATCTTTCATGACGAGGTCTGAAATGAACATTTCTAATATGTATTTCTTTTCCCCAAATAGGCACTGTGGTGTATACTGAGCAGGACCAAGACAAGGGTGTTTTTCTTAAGAGCCACTGATTTAGTCAATTATCAAAAATCATATTATAATAAATGCTGTTCTAAGAATTTTGATTAACCTTTAAATAAATGTTACTTAAAAAAAAAAAACCCTGCCAAATGTGTTAATAATAAATTGTGAAGTGGTAGTAATTGCAAGTATGGCTTTATAGATAATATAGCTAATTGATACCACCCTCTCAAACATATATAGCACATCAGCTGCTATGAGACAGTGTGATAGTGATGGTGTCTATGGCGTTTTTGATGCATTAAGGATGATATGAGCAAAATGGAAACAGAGTGCTCATCAGGGTCATTCTCTCATGGACATCTGATGCCCATGGTCAAGTAAATTTTTAATGACACATAGTCACTACACACCTTTCAGCCTTCTGAAGAGGTAAGTGTGCATTGATCTGTCCTAATTAGCCTTGCAGAGTACTTCAGACATTCTTGCATGAACACTATTATTTAATAAAATGAAGGCTGTGTTTTTTTTTGTTTTTTTTTTTTTTCTTCCCCACAAGCTCAGCACTTGCGCCTTGGATGGCTGTCCTGTTGCTGGTTTGTTTTTTTTTAAACTCAAGTCTTAACGTTCATTCTTGTCTTTTGTCTAGCAATGTAGTATCAATGCAGCTGCATAAAAAAAGTAAGCAAAATTAAGGAATGGTTCTGATTTTGAAGGTTTGTTGCTATTGTAAGAAACCCATAAAGCACACATCCATTCCTTTCCTAATGTATAGGGTGCTGACTGCATAAAATTGCTTGAAGAGACATTAAGGATATACAGGCAATTCTGTTGAGGTGTGCAATGGGCTGCTTTCATGTTTGGCAATAAAGGTGGCCCTGGAATATCTGATTTGCAAAATAAAAGGTAGCCAAAGTAATTTGCAGTTGTTCTAGATCGAAACTTTAGGGACATCTTCTTTTTAAAAGGAGTTTACTTTTCCTTGGAGTTTGGAGTCTATAAACAAGAATCCTGAGTTTGCTTAGTATTGGAGTCAGTCAGTTCAGTTCAGTTCAGTTCAGTCGCTCAGTCGTGTCCAACTGTTTGCAACCCCATGAATCACAGCACACCAGGCCTCCCTGTCCATCACCAACTCCCGGAGTTCACTCAAGCATTGTCTATTATTACCTCATAGGATTTAAAGGTAGGGGAATTTCTAACGTAGATGCTTCTTATGCTTGTGGTGGTGTTTGGTTCCAAATGACCTATCCCAGGGATAAAGTCTGCAGTCAGAACTTCTTCAGTCAGAAGCATGAATATCACTTGGTAGATGTGGTTCACTGGTTATTGGATTATTTTTTCTTAAGAAAATGGAATAAGAGTAGGTTGCTATTGAGCTGTAGGGCTGGTCATTGATGACAATGTTTGGAGTTGCCCTTGTCTGCCAGGAAATCAGGCATCTCTTCCTGCTGTTTCATGACCACAGAGTTGGCTATCAGACACCTCAAATGCCTCCTTTACCTGTTTGCTGAAACCTGGAGTTGCACAGAGATGAAAATTTGAGGGTTTTACAAATATCCCTTGAAATGTTAACACTTCGTATAAGCCAGACCCATAGAAAGAGCTTACTAGCTCTTTCTGGAGAATAGGATTTTGAAAGTGGGGTGGCTAAAAAAAATGAGGACACTGAGTAGCAAGGGTATAAGAGGAAGTGCCTTGTGAGCATAGTAGGGGCAAGATAAAAGGCTAGATGGGAGGAGGATTAGAACAGAAGAGGACAAGATTTGCTTTGTTTACCCTATAGGAAAGGTCTGAAAATGTCATACTTTCTAATTACAGTTTTAAAGCACTTTTAAAAATCCTAGTTTAAAACTGGATTTGTTTTCAGTTTTCTTAGGTATAAAATTTATTATTTCATTGCTGTCACATGTTTTCTTTGAATTACTTAGTTTAGGTATTTCAGTTCAGTTGCTCAGTCGTGTTCGACTCTTTGCAACCCCATGGACTGCAGCAGGCCAGGCCTCCCTGTCCATCACCTACTCCCGGAGTTTACTCAAACTCATGTCCATTGAGTTGGTGATGCCATCCAACCATCTCATCCTCTGTCGTCCTCTTCGCCTCCTGCCTTCAGTCTTTCCCAGCATCAGGGTCTTTTCAAATGAGTCAGTTCTTTGCACCAGGTGGCCAAAGTAGTGGAATTTCAGCCTCAACATCAGGTATTTAAGAAGCATTTATGGAATAACTGCTATGGGCTAGATAGTATGTTGGAGGCTAAGGAAAAAAGATGGTTTTCATCTGTAATGTTCCTGTCAGTTACTATGCTTTAGACTATAGGTAACAGAAAACCCAACTTCAAATGGCTTTAGAAATAAGAAAATTTGTTGGCCCCACCACTGAAAGTCCAGAGGTAGGGTGGAATTCAGGACCATTCTAATCTAGTAGTTTTGACTTAGTTTTCCTTTCATCCTTTTCCCTTACCTTCTTGGTGAATCAGCTTCATCAGGGGCTAGTAGCAAGATAGCTTTCAAGGAAGAGGGGCTGCTTCTGAGTCTTTCTAGAAGAGTTAGAAAGGCTTTCCCAAGAGCTTCAAAGAAACCTTGTCTTGGATTTTATTAGCTCCAAGAGGCCAAGCTTTTGCAGGCAATTACAGGACTGGTGGTTATGGCTATATATGGGTTTGGTGGGAGCATTGGTGGGGTGGGAGTGTGGGAGGATTTTCATTCTAAATTGATGGAGATGAGGGATTCAGGAAAGGATTCCTTGAAGAGATGCTGCCCAAACTAAATCCAGGAGGATGAGAAGGAACAAGGTGGTGGAGAGGGTAGGTATGCAGGAAATGAGGGACATGGGTGCCAAGACATAGAAGTGAAGAGTACATTGTACAAAAGCAACTCCCTATTCACTCCTCAAGTCTCAGCTTCACCTTATCTTGCCAGAGAGGTTTAGCCAAGCCTTGTGTGGTCCCCTTCTTCCCTGTACTTAGCCCATCTTAACCACTCACCACACTTCACTGTTATTTGTTCACTGCTTATTCTTCTCTACTAGACTCTGTGAGGGCAGAGTCCATGCCTGCCTAATTGCACGTCTATTCCTGGTGCCTAGCATGTTGCCTGGCATCATAGGGAGCTAGTAAGTGCTTGTTAAATGTACAAATGAATCAGTGATCTGTTATTCTTTTTTTAAGGGCTTCCCAGTTGCTGCTAGTGGTAAAGAACCTGCCTGCTAATGCAGGAGACGGTAAGAGACATGGGTTCAAACCCTGTGTCGGGAAGATCCCCTGGAGGAGGGGATGGTAATCCACTCCAGTATTCTTGCCTGGAGAATCCTATGGACAGAGGAGCCTGGAGGGCTACAGTCCATAGGATCACAAAAAGTCAGATGCGACTGAAGCAACTTAGCATGCACACACATATTCTTTTATTAAATGACAGAATTTGGACCTCTTAATTTCTACATTGATAAGAATGGTAATAACATTTATGGTCCTGATTAGGCTTCTTATAAATAGTCATGAAATGTGGGCAGTGAAACATGAGTCTTGCGGATTCTGAGGAGTTTTTTGACTCTGATATGATGAACTAGTCTGGATAGGATTTTTCTCAAGCATAGTTATGCATATCTATACACTGTACAGTTCCAAAATAGGGTGAGACCATGAAAGTCAATGAGACTCATGTGTTGGATGAGTCTTTGTCTGTTGGAATGCTATCTTTCCTCATCACATTCTTAAAAGGTAAACTCATATGATAAAATTCCAGCTCAGGTGACTTTCTGATGTTTCTTTTAGTTTCATGATTTTAGGATGGCGGAGCTTGGTAGGCTGCTGTCCATGGGGTTGCTAACGGTCGGACACGACTGAGCGACTTCACTTTCACTTTTCACTTTCATGCATTGGAAAAGGAAATGGCAACCCACTCCAGTGTTCTTGCCTGGAGGATCCCAGGGACGGGGAGCCTGGTGGGCTGCCGTCTATGGGGTCGCACAGTCTCGGACACGACTGAAGCGACTCAGCAGCAGCAGCAGCAGAAGCTTCTAATTAAATGATTAATACATGATTTTATTGATATTAACCAGAAATTACCTTTCTGTCTGTTCTTTGATGTGTAATATACTAGTAGTGGACCATGGAGTGGGGGAAAGATTTTGCTGGATTCTACTATACTGCATTTTCCATTTGAAGTTTTAAAGTAAGCTTCATATATTGAAATAAATTAATGAAAAGATGCTGTTGGATAGAATGGTATATAGTACTTGCTGCTCATTGTCATCAGTATTATAATTTATAAATCTAAAGCACCAACTATTGAAAATCTGAAATGTTTAACTTGGAGAAAAAGAATATAATAATAATATATAATAATATTGATATCTCATATTGAAATCTAACCCCGGTTCTATTGGTGATGTTAAGGATTTTTTGCAGTGGGCTAGTGAGTCTCTGAAGATCTCTATGGAAAATTTTAGATGTTTTCCCAGAGTATGTCACAAGTCTGTTTTGTGTAGTCTTTCTAAATACTTTTAAATGTACCCTGCAAGTTTGAAGTCTCTTAATTTAATGAATTCCTTACGATACCAACTAGACAGGATTGTTTTATTGATTAAGACCTCTTTAAAAAGATTATTTAGCTTTTTCTAAGTTATAAAAACTGTTTTAAACATGGAAACCACTGTTCCATTAATTATAAATAATTTTTACACATTTTCACCCAACCTGTAATATATTTCAGACAGTTCCCATTAGAAGACATTTTTGAGCAGTTCATGGAATTATAACCCCAAATTTCTGCTTTCTGGAAGAAATTACTTTGGGGGAAATTAATAACAAAAAGAATTGCAAAACTGCTCCCGCTTAATGCCTTATTTAGTGTTATCATCAAAGATAACATTTTCCTTTATATAAATATCACATTCCTGTAATATTAGTAAGTTATTCATTGTTAGGAAAAATTAGCTTTTTAAGGTACATTATGGTTCTACAGTTATATGTAAGAAATCGAAAGAACTGTTTAATTAATGGACACTGCAAATGATTTATAAGTTTCCCATGTAATAGTGACAGGTGAACACATATTCTCTAATTGAAGGAAGCAAAGGAGACGAATAACCTTCTCTATCATAAAGTACGGTTGGTTGGGACATCCTCTGCTTTGAGACCCTGGGAAGGAAAAGAAAATAACCTTTGTTGAGAAGTTTTTTAGAGGTTCTGCTGTTTGGGGTAGACCAACAGGACTGGTGGGCTTCCCCTGTGGCTCAGTGGTAAAGAATCATCCTGCAAAGCAGGAGCGGCAGGTTTGATCCCTGGGTTGGGAAGATCCCCTGGAGGAAGGCATGGCAGCCCACTCTGGTATTCTTGCCTGGAGAATTCCATGGGCAGAGGAGGCTGGCGGGCTATAGTACATAGGGTCACAAAGAGTTGGACATGACTAGAGTGACTTTGTGCAGAAGGCAGTGGCACCCCACTCCAGTACTCTTGCCTGGAAAATCCCATGGATGGAGGAGCCTGGTAGGCTGCAGTCCATGGGGTCGCTAAGAGTCGGACACGACTGAGCGACTTCACTTTGACTTTTCACGTTCATGCATTCGAGAAGGAAATGGCAACCCACTCCAGTGTTCTTGCCCGGAGAATCCCAGGAACGAGGGAGCCTGGTGGGCTGCCATCTATGGGGTCGCACAGAGTCAGACACGACTGAAGCGACTTAGTAGCAGCAGCAGAGTGACTTTGTATGCACGCATGCAAATCTTTGGTAGAAATCTTTGGATAGTACCTGGTCCGTGTTTCCCCTTCTACTGAGAAGAAGACTGGGCTTAGTGAAGTTAAGCCACTTGCCCAGGTCCTTGCATGGCGAATGAGCCTGCAGAGGAGCCTGGGCTAGTGCTGGTGTCTCCTGCCCTCAGACTTACAGATGTGCTTTGCACAGCGTCAGGCTGCTCTCTTGGACTCTTCAATGTGAAAGAAACTTAACCACATGTGAGAAGCAAAATCCTTTTGCATGAATTCATTAATAAAAATATTACGGTGGTTTTGCAGTTTCACAGAGTGGAGCTTTACTGACTTCAGAAAGTGAAGGAGTTAAGCTCCCCAAGTACTAAATGAAATCTACTCATAATTTTTTAAAAAAGCAAAACTTATTTAGGAAACTTTCCCTAAGTTCGCAGAAGCCCAGGCTCCTCTTGGAAAGAAAGCAGGTTGAGGCTGTGGAAACTCAGCTGTGCGTTGTGTTTTTCTCCTCCGAGAGCTTGGGAGATTGGCATTACTCCGCAGCACTGTCACAGCCCGCAGTCATTTAATGCCTCTTCTTGTGAGGCCAAGATTCCACGCCCAAGTGCATTTAGTAGGTCAGTACAGTAATTTTAACTGTCTTTCTTTCAATCTTTTGCCATCTTCAATTATACCTTTCCACCCTACTATTTGTGTAATTTTCTTCTGTCTGAAGTCTCTTTACTGTTGTTCTCTATTGCACAGCATGACAAATTACCCATCAAGCCATATCTTTTCAGCCCAGAAATGCGCAATAACACGGAGTCATGGCATTATCGCATGTTGTGCACTTTATTTCCTCACAGTTCATTCAAGTGTGTCACTTTATTTTCCTGGCTTCCTTTTGTCATCACGGAGATTAACCATTTTATCCTTCCTAAACTTTAGAAACAATTAGAATTTCATTATAGTGGAAGCTGAGAGTGAATGCTTGCTCAGTACTATATGGAGTATACTTTTCATATTATCAGTGGCAAAATTAAAGCCATGAATCCTGAGTCCTTTTCGAAGGAGAGACTTCAGAGGTTATTATACAGCTGAGTAACCCTGGCTCTGTACAAGAGAATTATTTGAGCCTGTGGCCACCAAACACATTAACTGTAAGAAACCATTTAGCCTGACATTGAGTACCTGATTCTTCTGTTCTCCTGCGAATTATGAAACTCTTGGGGGCCCGTGTGTTCTGTACACAAAATCTTTTTCTTTCCTCTTAGCTTTGGCTAACTACCAGTAGTGTACAGTGTGCAATGAGATACAATAGACATTGCAAGTATGTGTTAGAAAATCAATTGGTATTGATGCTGTAATCAGCAGGGCTGCAGCTGGTATGTAGACACATCACTGGAAATGGTGATTAAGATCATATTCAAAAGCATTCAGAAAAACCCACAGCGTTTAGATCACTGTTCAGATAGATTGCTGTTTTATTGGGACAGACGAGTTGGACAGCTCGTGGTACCTCCTAGATGGTTCTAAGATGTTTTTTTAACTTAATATATTTTATATGTTACATTTGTATTTTAAATGTTATATTTATAGTATACAGGATAGTGGTTGTTGGTAAGCCAACAAACAACAAGTTCAAAGTTCTTTGGCCATAGCCAGCTTCCAGCCTGCCAGATAATAAATACAAGCTGCTCTAGGGAGAGGGTAGGAGGAGGAAAAGGGTGTGGTTACAGTGTGGCTTTAGTCTGAAAACACACCTCCTGCATTGGTTGAGAGGGCAAGGGGAAGAGAGAGACAGAGAAGAGAGAGGGAAGGAGGGAGGGAGAGATGGCGAGAACAAGAATGAATGTGAGGTAGTCTGGAGGGGAAAAGCCATGGCAAAAGCCGGGAAGGGTCGCGGTATGGCAGAAGATGTTCTCAGAACTTAAGTAAGTGGAACAGTGGGACTATGAAGTGAGGTTCCCTACCCAGGCATTTCCTACCCATGAACAAGTAATCAGCTAAAAATATTAGCTATATATTTCATTTAGGAGAACTTTAGGATGAAAGAGACTTGAACCAGAAAGGGTGGTTGCTTTCATAAAACTCATTTTCTACTCTAGATCCACGTTTTCCTGTGAACACCTTTAGGTTGTACTAAAAATGGAGTGATTGAAATCTCAACCTCATATATAATTTTCAATTTTAACTGTTTTGAAAAACAGTGAATAAGCTGGAGGTTTAAAATAAAATTTGGTATGGTAGTCTTGTCTTTTTGCCTCTGCGTTATCTTTGACACTCAACTAAGCTCTAGTCTAGAAGTGTCAAAGCCCAGCTAGAAGATGGAAGAAGGAAACCAGAACCAGGGAATGTGTCTTTTAGAAACAGTGACCACAAAAAAGGCAAGCTATTGGTATTATTGCTAAGGTTGGGATTTCATGAAGGTAAGCTGCTATTGGGAGAGGAAAGACTTAATACTTTAAGACAGTAGTTTTTTAAACAATAAAACTCATCAAGCCTTACTTACCATATGTGATTTTTAACTAGCAGCCAGTAAAAAGAAAAGAAAAAAAGGGAAGAGTGAGCGATTTCTAGGGAATGAAAGAGGAGATAACAACGAACAATTAAAAACTCGAGAGAACTTCCTAGCTTTCAAAATACCTTTAAATGTATTTTTCCCTGTTAATCACAAGCTACCTACAGATAAAATAGGAGGGAAATTATTAAAGCCCTTTTAAGAAATAGAGAAAATGAGAATAGAAAAGAGAGTTACCTGAAGTCACATAAGGAAGTGGACAAAGCAGTACTACTAGAACTGAGGTCTCTAGAACTCGGCTGTGCAGTTTGGTAGCTACTAGCCACTGGGGCTGTTGAGCCCTTGAAAGGTGCCGAGTCCTGTTTGAGATGCGCTGCAACTATAAAACACACACCAGATATCTAAAAGCTACTACAGAGAAACAGGAATATTCTACACAACGTTATGGACATATGGGACTTCTCAGGTGACTTAGCATTAAAGAACCTGCCTGCCAATGCAGGAAGTGAGAGTTTGATTCCTGGGTCTGGAAGATCCCCTGGAGAAGGGAATGGCAACCCACTGCAGTATTCTTGCCTGGAGAATCCCATGGACAGAGGAGCTTGGTGGGTTACAGTCTCTGGGGTTGCAAAGAGTGGGACATGACTTAGCGACTAAACAACAACAACAACAAAAAATGGATATATTGGGTTAAATAAAAATATTATTGAAATTCATTCATTTGTTTCTATTTATTTTTTAATATGGCTCCTGGAAAATTTTAAATGACTTATGTGACTTGCATTATATTCCTCTTGCTACTCTCGGCACCTCATCTAGGACTTTCCAGAAAAATAAAGGGAAGAAAGAAAAGGAGGGAGAACTGGGTATTACAGAGTGTGAAGCATTCATTCTCCAACTGTATCTCAGTTTTATTTATCAATTCAATTCAAAAAGTCACTGAGTACCTAATATTTGCAAAAGTGATTCTAGGCAATATATTGAGCACATTTTGAGGAGAGGAGAAATGAATCATGACACGGGGAGAGACTGTCTTTTCTGGAATTCTTTAACCAGTTAGCGGAAGAAGCATACAAAGGATTCTCTCATTAGATTTGATCAGATCTCTTCTAAACGAACCGAAGCAGTGTAGAGGTGCAGAGCCCGAAGATTTTCCTGGCTGGGTGAGGACCCTGGTCTCACCCACCCAAGGGCATTTGATGGCAGGTGCAGGAAGGGGGTATGCCGTCTGTCATATGGCCTATCCAAGCGGAGTCCACCCACATGGGGGAGGACCTTGGCCGAGGAGAAACGTGGGAAGCACATTAAGGAAGAGCTGTATGAAAAACGCAGCTAGAGTAGGAATAAAGGAAATGTTGAAAAACTAATGAACCATAAGATCTCCGTAATCATCTCTTAATAGGCACATTGTTGAATAACACTGGTGTGCACTAGGTTAGTTATAACTTGTTATATCCGATTTCATGAGCTGCACGGCAGTGCACACCTCATTCAGGAGGAAAGGACTGAACCCACTGTTGTCACTTAGAACACACCCCAGTAATTACTGCTACAGATTCCCGTCTCTAAAATATTAATATTTTTACAGGAACCGTTTTCAAGACCTGAAGTGCAATAAGGGAAAATTGAACGACTCTTGCCGTTTTTCAAGGTTTGAGCGGAAGGGGGGAAAGAGAGACTTCTGTGATTATTTTAAATGAAATTCCACTTTAAAACTTCTCAATCTATTTGAAATCTGTCATTTTAAAATTAATAACTGTTTTCCCTTAACGCAGTCTGTGTAAAGAAACCGAATCCACTTCTGAGCATTTCTCCTGCCTTCCCAGATACATGGAAATTCACTACTGTTGCTGACAAACAAAATGCCACAAGATTTGTCATACAAATCACATTATAAGAGGTTCCAAAAACTTGACAACGTTGACAGTTGTTTTCAGCAAATGGCTGCTTTACTCTGTACTGTCAATGTTGATGTCCTTGTGCACGTGTAAAAGAGCAATGTGATTAAGGCAAGCTTGTCCACGCTATATCTGAGCCAAGTTTTCCGTCTCCGCGTGGCACTGCAAGATTGCTCAGCTGTTGCAGATAAGGCAGGAATAGCTAGCAGATTTCTGCCATTTAAAAAAAAAAAAAATTCTCTGGGCATGCATTTCTGTAGGAATTTACCAACATCTGCTGCTGACCTAAGTTTTCTGTAGAAGTGGCATATTTAATTTATATAAGTAATTCACAATGGGGTGGGTCAAGCCTGATTTCCTTTGGATATAATGAGTTGTGTTCACCAAGAAGAGACGAGTTGACGTTTAATAACATGTACATTCTCTAAATTGTCATTGTAGTCTCAGCCCTCACACTTTCTTGGCCCATCTTACATTTATTTTCTGTGTGTTCTCTAAATTATATTTCAGCAGGAAACTTTTTAGAAAGAAGAATAAAGAGCTGAGAGATTTTGGTGATTCCACAGAAGGCCTACATTTCACACTTATCTTTTTTTTTTTATAGGCTCTCTGAAAATGTTTGATTTTTGGAAGCTAATTTATTCTGGGAGAATTTTGTAGTTGAATTTTAGCATGACTTAAAATTGTCATATGTGCAGTCCTCAAAAGAACATACAGGATTTAGGTATTTCCCATTGTCAAGATAACTTTTGACTTTGGACATGATTTATTCACCATTTTGTTGACCACGGCTCAGTTTTGAAATTTACTGTATGTCTGTTGATACAATTTTAATTCAGTTTCTTTTAAAATGTGAATGCTCTTCAGGTAAAAATACAAAACGTAACTCAGTCCTGGCAATTCAAACCTGTCTTGTAATGCATTTGCTGTTTGATTCATCTATGCTTATTCTTGGTCACCTTCTAGTACAGCTGCATGCTTTAACTGTCTGACTGGTCTTTGAAAATCTTAAACCACATTCTTTGGAACAGTTGCTTCATGTTGGTTGAAATTCTCTGTGGCACTTTTTTCCATTCGCAGGAGCCAACAGCCACCGTAGCAGACACATAGTTTCCAAGAACTTAGGCATGGTTCATGATTCCTGAATCTCAACAATTTCATGTAGAAACTGCAGTACCATTTACAGTGTGTAAAATCTTTGTGCTTTAAAATTTTTTAAAGGTATACATTGATAGTGTGATGTTAAATTAGCATACATCATTTTAAAATATTTCCCGTCTTACAGTTAGCAAAGGGACACAATTTTAAAACCCACTATTAAAATTAATCCAATTAACCGAATGAGTAATTAGCTAAAGATATGAGTGAAAAATTAATTTTAGGAAAAATTTAGGATGAAAAGTGACTTGAACTAGAAAGGATAGTGGCTTTCATAAAACACCTCTGTATTTTCTAATCTAGATTCACATTTTCCCATGAACACCTTTGGGTTGTACTAAAAATATAACAATCTAAAGTTCAAATTTTAAGTCCCAAATTACTACCTTTCAGATCCAATGAGGCATCTAAAAAATGGGTCAAGGTAACAACGCATAATTTGAAAAGTTAACAAAAAGTTGCTAATGGAATAAAATGAAAATCAATATAATTGTGATAACCTTTAACACCTGTCTTATTTCTGTTGTCAATTAAACATTTTAGGAAACATATTCTTGTGGAAAATTTGCCACAGTTAGCATCTTTATTTTCATGTAGTCAAGGGGTGAGACGGAGAAATTTCCCATAGAGTGTTTAGATCCTCTGATTAAAATCTGACTAAATCTAGTCAGTGTTTAGATCCATCTGACCAAAAAAGCATGAGTGGTTTATTAAAAAGTTGAGTAAATAAAGAGAAGCAAGATGTGTATGAATAGATAAGGGCATGCAGGCAGGAAAAACATGGCTCTTTTTTCCTACAGATTTTCATGCATTTTTTTTTTGTAAAATTTCATCACCGTTTTATTGATGATGACTTTTTGTACTTGAATAATGATATGTCATTTATGAGATTTATGACATTCTGGTCTTAGCCTCTTCCTTAGTTTTGATTTTGTGTGTAAGTCCAGAAGTGCATAATCTGTCTGTAACTCAGATTTTCTCACTACCAATATCTTCCCAAGACTCTGATTCAATCCAGTTGTAGATATGTTATTGATAGACAAAAGCAAAGGGTGAGGAAAATAAAGCTGTTACTAGTGTATACGGTGTAAAAAGAAATTCTTTTCTCTGAGTAAACACGTACAGTCACATTCTTTAATGCACAATTTGAGTTCATCTCCTGACGCAATTGTTGTCAGGAGAGAAGTGAAGATAAGTTGTTCCTTAGGGATTTTGTGAGATATCAAAAATATATCATGTAGGTATCTCAAACAATTGTATTTCTCCTTACCCTATCACTCCTGAAGGCCATAAAACTCCTCTTTGCAAGGTGACCGGATTTTACTGGTGGATGAAGGATGATGCGACTGCTTCTCATTTGCTTCTGAACTTTCTCATGATACTGAGAATTTCATGAGACAAAAGTAATGTTATCAATCATGCTATAAATACTTATATGAAAGTTTTATTATGTTTTTCTGGGGTGTACAAGATGAAATTCCTTTTACTGAACATTTTGAGTGTTCGGAAATATTTTACTGGTGGGTTTTATTCTGTTTCATTTGGGTTTGCTGCAGAATATCAGCCAGAGTTTGGGGAATGAAAGTAATGTAAGAATAAATGGCCACTGGAGAACTGGAGAAGCTTTCTCTCCAGGGCTACTCTGCTCTGGCTATATTTTTGAGAAGGGTAGTATGCAAAGACTTGGTGGGGAGGACAGAGGGTTACTAAATACATCACAAAGTTTAAAATGGTATGTTTTGTTTTTCTGATGGATTATCAATTGTGATTAAAAGCTACCATGACCTACTGTCACTCCCCAGGATAAATCTAGATTCTTCTGTGTGGCACAGAAAGACTCCATGCACCATCAACTTTTCAGACTCTTCTGTATAGCCTCTTCATAGCTATACCAAGCTAAGAATGGCTGAATATTACCATGTTCTGACCATATCTGGAGTGTCTTCCACCAGGAAACCATTTCAGTTTCTCCACCTTTGGAACATGTATTTACTTTCAAGATAGGGTTCAAATGACATCTTCTTGATGAAACTTTCCTTGACCACCCAAGAAAGGCATGA
Source organism: Oryx dammah (assembly GCF_014754425.2). Classification (NCBI taxonomy): domain Eukaryota; kingdom Metazoa; phylum Chordata; class Mammalia; order Artiodactyla; family Bovidae; genus Oryx; species Oryx dammah. The sequence continues at coordinate 21,969,500 of NW_024070189.1, read as the reverse complement.
GATCCTTCTGTTTTGCGTTTATTTTAGCATTTATTCATAGTGCATCATACTGTACAGGATTTGAAGGTATCCTTATCCCTCAGGCTAGACTGTTGAGTCTTTTGAACATAAGGATTATATCATATCCATTTTTGTATTCTTTTGATCTTGCATAGTACCAGGCCAATGGTAGATGCCATTTAACTATTGTTGATGATGATGTAGCTTTGTGTAGTATTTGTGTCCCAGCCTCCAGCCATTAGTGTGAGTTCACCTATCATCAGAATCTCTCATGTACCAGATGTGTTGAGAAATCTATCTACAAATGAAATGCTCTCCATACATATCACTGACGTTCAAGAGCCCTTAAGGATTCATTTACCTTAAATAATAAGTTTATTTTATGTGCACTTCATTTTGTGGAGCCAGCATCATTGCTTTTAGTATAACACTTCATACAGAAGAACTAATTTAGATACATTACAACTCATAAAGATGTAACAGAACCACATGCTTACTGTTTTTATTTGAAGGTATTCACTGCAGCTCAGAACAAAAGCTGGTAGAGAAAATGAACTCTAAAACCTGAAATACTAATACTTCACATAGCAACTGGTCAGTTTTAACCATTCAGACCATAGCTAGGAATTAAGAAATAATCAAAAGGGCATAGAAATGCAAAAGAAATAAGTTCCCAATGTCAATTACGGTAGAAGAGCTCCTCATTCTTCCACTCAGACAGGGCTACTCATTCTTCTGTTCCAGTTCTAACAAGCTTTTGTTTGTTCACATGCCTTTAGGAGATTCGAAGGGGCAAATTACTCAAATTTGGGATGATTGAACGTGTAGATTCAGGCAAATGAAAGAAATGAGAAATGCCAGCTGATAATCTGATTCTCGAATGTCAGAGAAAGCAACGTTAAAAAAGATGGAAGATGAAAAGACAATTATCTGTAGGACATTTCAATATAGTTCTAGATAATCTTGCCTCACCTCGTAGAGGGCCAGTCTTTTCTACTCTCTCCTATCTGTTTCTCTTTTTCTGTTTTAAGGTCTTTTGCCCTATTTTTGTTTGGTTAGATACACCATTTAATTTTCCTAAACCTCATTGTGAGGACCTTTAGAGATGAGCACACGTTTAAGCACAGGATGAATATGTGAGCTAAACATCTGGATACTTCACTACCAACCCCCTGCTCCCCAGATTCCCCCTTTTTATCTCCCCCTGTGTAAAAACTTCTGCTTCTGAATCCCCGTGGCTGCTGCTAGTTCTTCATGGAGCTCCCACTACGTGCCTGGTCTCCACCTGACTTCTCCGTGTGCCCACTCCTTAGATGCCTTCAGTACCTGTCAGACTAGTGGTCTGCCTGGTCTCAGGGCATGGCCTTCCACTGCTGACTAATTCTGGAAAAATTGACTCTGGAAGTTCAAGGTAACTATGAAGTTCAAGATAACTTTGAAGCAACTCTTGATTTTGTAGCTAACTCACTGGAAACCTCTCCAGTGAGAGCAGCGATGGGTTTAGGAGGTCAGGAGAGCAGTAAAGATTGTTGCAGAAACCATGCAGTTTTCACAGCCCACTCCAGTATTCTTGCCTGGAGAATCCCATGGACAGAGGAGACTGGTGGGCTATAGTCCACAGGGTCACAAAGAGTCAGACACGACTGAGCCATTGACCACGTTGTCTGTTAGACCATGAACTACATGGAGACCATCTTCCCTATCCAAAGATGCTTCTCCTCTGACACCTTCCCTGTTGTGAGTTTCTTTGCTTGTCTTGCTGGCTGTTACAAACCTCCACAGACAGAATTCTTCAGCATGGATGTGTGCTTTTGTCCTACTACGCCACCCAAGGGAAGCACATGCCTGGGGCTCTTGTTTGTGTAGCACTGCTTTTGCTGACTATGAATTTTGAACTACTAGTGTTAACCACCTTCCACTTAGTGATAATTTACTGTTCTTATTCTATTTCACGCTTGTGTTTTAGATCAAGTTCTTATGGTACAATTTAAGTGCTTTTATGTGCATTCCTGCTTGCTTAGATAAAATTACAACACATGGCTTAATTAGTAAGATGCGTATGTTCTTGAGGGAAGACATACTTCCCACCGATCTCTTTTCCCATTCCCAGCAAATTGCATCATGAAAATGTTTTGGAGAAGAAACGGTGCCTTTCCCTGAGTGGTATTCATTATTAGTTAGCAGTTCTACAAAGTGAATGACTAATAAATGGGTAATTCTAACAAAACTTTCCCATTTATCCTGGTTGCAAATATCATCACCATAATCCTGTAACTTCCACCCTAAGGACTGTCACATGTATGTGACTAGATGGCTATCCCTGAGGACAAATTTGAAGCCCTTTGTGAACTAAAGATTGTTTGTCAATAATTATCATTATTCATCAATAGTGAAAATTCTTCTAGTCATTTCTTGAGGTCTTGAGACCTTGTAGTCTTCAGTTGAAATACCTGTTGCAAGATTAACATACTAAACAGCTATAGTTTAATTGAAATCATTTATCAGTTTGGTGAATATAGGCCTAAGGAAATAAAATACAGAGGTGGCTGCCTGGAAGAGAACAAAAGGTGGCGAGAAAGGTTCTAAAAGTAGGAGCTGGAAGCTCTGAATTTTTCTATTATTCATTTATTATCTAAGTTCTAAAAATCACTAAACCCTAGTTATATAATTAATCTACTGAATCATGTTGGAGTTATCTCTAATTTTTTTTTAATAGGACCTATATTTTCTGAGTCCTTTATTTGAACTTATATATTCAATAATTTTTTAAATTATAGAGATGTTATGGTTTCTTTAACTTTTATATTAGTCCATGAAAATAGCTGTTTTTCTCACCAGTGACCTCTAAAGTTCCCTTCAGTCCTAACTTCCTGTGATCTTTCTTGGTAATTTTTCCTTAGGGAATTTCTCAGGATGTTTGGTTCTGGTTCTCATTGGGTAGTGGAGCCAACTTGATTTCTTATCTCTCTGAGGTTGTCAGTTTGGGTGCAGTCTTGATGGAGGCAGCTGATCCCACCAAGATAACCATTCAGTAAACTTTTGGCATGAACCTGACATTTCTTAACTATATTTGGCTTATCATATGGCATTGTACATAGACTTTCTTGCCTTTCTCGCACTTATACCTTTAAGAGGGATTTATAATGCACTCACTGATGGTTTCCTGTTGTGCTTCTTAAAACACAACACACCCTTGTGTTAGTAAATACACTGCCCAGAACTAGGAAGACTGGAGATTTTAAATTTTAATCAGAATATCTCTGTTGGCTGGACAGCTTCCTGAACTTTTAGAAAAGTGGAAATTCAATATTTAAGGTGAAAACTTTTTAAATTTTTGAAACATTTGCAGAAAAATTGGGTTTACTTTGTAAAAGTTATTTATTTCATTGGCATGAATTAAAAGTATGTCATAAATAATAGGTTTTTTGTCATACTTTTTTATTGATTTAAATAAAAAGGATATGATTAAGAAATAATAGAAATCAACCCATCAGATTTGAAATATATCATGAAACTTGCATCTATTGAACCTTTAATAATTGTAGTAGAATGGAAGAGAAAAAGGTGTTAGTAAATGAATACATTATGTGTAAAATTACTGGTAAGACTAGTGGATTCTAATCAATAAAATCTTCATAAAGATTTTCTAACAAATGAGCATTTACTGGATAACTATAAAATTGGTATAGTCAGCGTGACTTTATAACATTCAAGGAAAACTGTCAGTGATGTAAGAAATTGTGGATATTTACTTTTGTTATAATAAGTGAACAGAATCTGCTGTTTTGCAGAACTAATGATTATGTATTAAAAAAATGTCACAGATATTGTCCATTGAGGCAAATGTTGGAGCTCTTAACTGAAATTAAAAATGTTTCAGTACAAACTCCTTTCTGTGGGTCTGCCGCTTTAACTTTATGGTGAAAATCAGTAAGAAAGTGTAATTTCCTTCATAGACAGTAAGTTTGAACAGCACTTGCTCAGACTGCAGTGAGTGCACAAGCAGTTTGTTTTGCAGTCATACACCAGGAGTGCAGGTTCCCTGCAAGGAAGACAGGGAGCAAGTTTTCAAAGAAGTGAGCTTTCGCTTACTGTGACTTAGCTGACTCACTCGGTCATAGGGGATAATTTCACCGTGACCATTGAGATTTCTGCTATTTTCTTTCTGGGAGAAGGAATAGATGGGTTTATTTTAAGTACTGGGCAAAGGGATCGTTAGTGGGAATTCTGCACGAAACGACTCAAGATGTGAGTGGACAGGAATCATTCATATTCTTAAGATAAGTTAGTTTAAAATATGAGTATAATTACCCTTGAAATGTTACTTTTGAGTTTTTTTTTCTTAAGTTTTTTCCTTTTTTTTTTTTTTCCTTAGAAGGTGAAGGAAACACTTACAATAATGACTGGGGTGAGTGGTATTTTTAGGTCAGAATTGTCTGGCAGTCCTTCTTTTCATCTTCAAATAAACAGATGACCGTGTATGTAAAATAACCATTATATATGCTGAAGTATTTTAAATCTGCCTCTTATGTCTGGCATGCTCCTGACATCACCTGCAGAGATCAGGGCTGCTATCCTCAAGTTCCTGCTTTGCTTGCGTGTCCACAGAAGGCATAGAAGACTTCTTCATGTGTTCTTGCCTTCCCGTTGAGAAACTCACCTCCAGCTAATGAATGCAAAGAGACAGGCCTGTCCTGTGCCAAGGTGGTGTGCAGACGGCGCAGGATCCTCTGGGGCCCCACTGGCAGCTCTCAGAGCATTCCTGGGTTTACGGCCCCCAGAATATCTTGGGCAGCACTTGTTTCCCGAGCTCTGACCTCTTTCTAAGAGTCAAGCCTCTATGTAAAAAAGAGCACCCCATTTTCACAGGGGCCACTCAGCAGAGCACGTGGCCACGAATTTTGCCTCTTCTGTGTCCACAGTGCTTGCTTGGGTTTACTCTCCAGAAAAACGCATCAATACATTTGCAGCTGGTGGGGATACTGCTTTTTTATTGCCCATTGTGGAATGCATACCAAATAAAAACCACCACAATGTGTTAAGAGGCAATCCCGTATGCTTTTCAGGTTACTCAGATGTTCCAACACACATAACCAGCCATCAATATAAGAAATTCTCCTCTAAGCTGTTAGCATATTACAGTCTGTGAGTTTTCAACTCAGGGAATGGCACTCATTTCTCTCTCTGTCCCATTCAGAACAAATTCTCCTTTATTGCACTTAGAATAGTGTAACTGAAAGGCAGTAAGGAAAGGAAATATCACAGAGTGGTTCACATTACGCTGAATTTTATTGTAGTCTGACATTGTGAGTGAACCTTTGGAATCCTTGAAGGCAGCACAGAGGCAAAACCTGGTTCTAACGGACTGGAGAAAAATATTCTGACACAGTGATAAGTAGGGTAACTTCTAGAAATCATGACTTGAAAATATTTTCTGAACAAGTGGAATTTCTGTTGTCCCAATTCACAGAATTATCATTAGAGCAGCCTGCCATTGGCTAGAACTACTAATTTTTTCCCCTTCATTTTTTAACATGAAAAGTGATCTACAACTCCACCAAATTCCCACTAAAAAGTGCTTGTCTTCTATTCTCTGCCAGTTCTTTCCCCCAATGATTATGATTATGATTATTTCCAAAGTATTAGACTTTAGGTGCTAGGAGAGTATTCATTTTAATCTGTTTATTTTCCAATTGTAAAATGGACACGTGTGAAAAAGCAAAAGTGTTAGTTGCTCAGTTATGCAACCCCATGGACTGTAGCCCACCAGGCTCCTCTGTCTGTGGGATTCTCCAGGCAAGAATACTAGAGTGGGTAGCCATTCCCTTCTCTAGAGAATCTTCCCGTATGAAATTTATTTATTTGTTTTATAAAAAGCAACAAATCATTAGCTCCGTCATTCTCTGCTCTTGAAACATGGTGTTGGATATTCTTTAGGTTTGAATCAGTTTGGAGAACTACCATAGATTTATTTTTCAACTATTCTGGGAATTTTGGTGAGAATAAGAAAGGCCCATCAACATGGGGTCCTTTCCCTTGAATCTTATGGTTCAAATTAGAAACAAGCTCAATTAATATGACTGACACGTTAGAGCCACACATTTTTACAGGATGTCAGGAAAAGAATCTCCCCCTTTATTAACACAAACTGTTTTTCCCTCTCTCCTCCGTCACTAGCACTGCCGTGCCCCTGATCTTCACTTTTCCCCAGTTAACCTCTTGTGTTGTTGTGCCTGGCACATAGTAGGTGCAGGGTAAATATTTGTGTGTGTATGAATGAATGAAGGAAGGATGTTCAGGACACAAGAGCTTCTTGGTTCCCTTGAGTCAGCAAGGCTCTTACCAGCGTTCAGTGTATAAACTGGATGTGTTGTTGACGACTTTCTTTGCTCTTTGTGTGCACAAGCTAAGAATAAACAGCACTGGAAGGAGGGAGGGCTTCATTCATGGGAGAATTACACCATCATAAACTCACCAAAGTGTAGCACACAGAGCCAGTGATCACAGAAGACAGACAACCCAGGCCCCATCATTAAATATAGAAGCCTGTCTTCACTGGTTTTATCCAAACAGACTCCCTGTATTTTGGAAATTTCCACCACACTTCCTTTTGAGTTGCTTCTTTTTTCAAGATACCAAGGCTGATGCTTTATAAAAGTGGACTTAGTCAGGGAAACTGGTGAAACGATGCTGTACAGATTCCCTTATCCCCCCAAGGAGACTGTGGTGTTGATGCTTCTTGGCTGACTTTTACGTCCCTGACAACTTTCTATATTCTGGTTAAGATTTGGGGGTTTCTTTTCTAAAAAAAGTAGTCTTTCCTAAGTGAAAGCACCTCTTGGAATAGAACGCTCAGTTTGCACTCAAGTCGACAAGCAGAGTAGAAACTCTGATGTTTCAGGAGTCGGAGTTGCATCACTAAATAATTTCTCTTTCTCTGGACCAAATAACAGCTATAACATCTCAGATCTGTGTCTTTAATTGAACACCAGCCATGTAGAGAAACTCAGGTAGAAGTTGCAAAGTTATTTGTGGTTTACCAGAAAGGTTTAACACACAAAGGCTCAATATTTTTTCCTTTTACTAGCGAATCATTTTGTATGTATGTGTGTGTGAGTGTTAAGTACCATCTTATTCTTGGTTATTTAAAGTATGCAGCATGTAATCTTTCATATAATAATGAAAATATTTAAAATATTTTTTATGGCTTTAAAATAGTATTTTGTACAATGTTTTTATTAAGTTTTAAAATAAACACCAAAAATATTTTTTAAATATTTATTAAGTAATCTTGAGCGTTACTAAGAATTCACTAAAGTAACAAAATAGTGAGAATAAGGGTGAAGTTGCAGCAAAGGAAGAAACGTGTTCCCGGTGTTGAGGTGAAAATGTGATCATCAGACTGTGTGGATTCACAGTCTTCTGACCTATTTTCCCATCTCTGAGTAAGATCCTGTGTCCATTTGGCTTATTTTAAAGATTCTGTAATGCCTCATAGTAGTTTAAGATAGCTTGAATATGTTTCTATTCCTCATTCCCTGAAAAAGCCAAACATACTCATGCTATGAAGGGAAAATGGAATCCTATAATATGTGGAAGTTATTTGTGAGCTGTAAGCTAGTGTTCAAATATGAGGTGGCATTAGAGAAGTTTAAGACATAAATTAGCCTCAAAACTTAAATGCTTATTAAGGAGAAATTTATTTGGTCGTCAACTCAAATTTCAGTTGTATATGTATTTCTTGACTTTACAAAATAGTGTCGAGGTGGTCAGGACTTGCTGCAGGAAGTCCTTACCTGACTACTGAGCTTTTGGCAACTTAAGCTCTTTGGCAGAAAATTTAGTTGCAAAACTTCTAGGGAATTTCTATAGTAGATTTTTATCTGGAGTCATATCAATGATTATTTCATGTAAATTAAGAAATTTAGATATCTTTTTCTATCTCAGAGCAGATTGGAAGGGAGAAGGTGAAATGATATTAGATACATCGTCTGTGAGAGGAGCAACAGCAGTGATATCTTAAAGGAGAACCTGGAATTTATGGAGAAAGCAACCAACTCTAGGGACAAACATTGTATAATAATGTTTAGGGACAAAAATTGTATAGTACAATATGGAGCTTCACAATGGTGACATAAGACAAAAAAATTTAAATTGTGTATTCGAAAAGATTTTTTTCTGCCATAAGAGAAAAACTTATGGCAGAAAGCGAAGAAGAACTAAAGAGCCTCTTGAAAATGAAAGAGGAGAGTGAAAAAGTTGGCTTAAAACTCAACATTCAGAAAACGAAGATCATGGCATCTGGTCCCATCACTTCATGGCAAATAGATGGGGAAACAATGAAAACAGTGACAGACTTTATTTTCTTGGGCTCCAAAATCACTGCAAATGGTGACTGCAGCCATGAAATTAAAAGACACTTGCTCCTTGGAAGAAAAGTTATGACCAACCTAGACAGCATATTAAGAAGCAGAGACATTACTTTGTTGACAAAGGTCCATCTAGTCAAAGCTATAGTTTTTCCAGTAGTCACGTATGGATGTGAAACTTGGACCATAAAGAACGCTGAGCACCGAAGAATTGATGCTTTTGAACTGTGGTGTTGGAGAATACTCTTGAGAGTCCCTTGGACAACAAGGAGATCCAACCAGTCCACCCTAAAGGAAATCAGTCCTGAATATTCACTGGACTGATGCTGAAGCTGAAACTTCAATACTCTTGCTACCTGATGCGATGAACCAACTTGTTGGAAAAGACCTTGATGCTGAGAAAGATTGAATGCAGGAGGAGAAGGGGACTACAGAGGATGAGATGGTTGGATGGCATCACCAACTCAACGGACATGAGTTTGAGTAAACTCTGGGAGTTGGTGATGGACGGGGAGGCCTGGCGTGCTGCAGTCCATGGGGTTGCAAAGAGTTGTACACGACTGAGTGACTGAACTGAACTGAACTGAAAAGATTTTTTTTTTATGGAGGCAAGCGCATTTAGAAAACATTTTAGAAACTATTTAATAAAAATGGTTACAATTTAAGTGTTTTAGTTTATATTCTCAAGAAATATTTATTCAGAAAATTAACGTCTGGGAGTGAGTGGTCATTCACTCAGTTGTGTCTGACTCTTTGTGACCTTGTGGACTGTAGCCTGCCAGGCTCCTCTGTCCATGGGATTTCCCCAGGCAAGAATACTAGACTGGTCCAGGGGATCTTCCTGACCCAGAGATCAAACCTGTTTCTCTGTGTCTCCTGCACTGGCAAGTGGGTTCTTTACTACCAGCTGCACCTGGGAAGCCACATCTGGGACCATCTCGTTAATGACGTGGTACTGTATTTAGAATTGAAGTCCGTTGCCATCACTTCTCTCAAAAGGTGACCTTTTTTTCTCTTGAGCCAGCCCTCTAAGACTTAATTCTCAGAAGTTTTGATACAAATAAAAAAAATTCTTTGGTAGTTTGTAATGTCTTCTTTTTTTTAAATTGAAATACAGTTGATTTACAATATTATATTAGTTTCAGGTGTACAGCATAATTTAATAGGTTGTACTATAGCAGGTTGTAATATAACAGTCTTGAAAAGCACAAGAATAGGCATCTGGAATATCTAGAAACCAGTTCAATAAAATGTACAGTCTTCTACTCTTTCTTTGATGATGATACATTCACTATTACCTTGATGATGTAAATCATGCAGGTAAATCTAGGCAGGTAAAATTATACTGACACGACTGCCGCTAAAAACTGGCATCTGAACACTGATTGGAGATCCTGTAGACGTGACAATAAGAACCCATTTGGGGGTTTTTGATATTGTTTTGAAAAAAATAATTCAATATGTAAATCATGTTTTTTAGTAAATGCTTTATTTTATGCCTTCCATGTAACAACCGCCCTGTTAAGGAAAGTGCTTTTTTTTTTTTTTTTTTCCAGTGTTAAAGGTTCAGAAGGGAACTAGAATTAGTCTGCGGAGGCCCCTAGCCTCTCATTATGCTATTGTTTGACCAGGAAGACTTGCTTATTCTCTGCTCCCCTCCCCCGATGCACCAATCATTTGCATCCGGGAGAACTACCTTCACCATCAAATTACTCCTGGAAATAAAATAATGCCACTAACATGCAGAGCTGTGGGCGGCTAGGAGGAGAGGGCTGAAAATGAGGCACACATGGCTTCCTCCATTTCCTTTCCTCAGGTCCGGGCCTGGATTTTCAGGTGCCAATTAGCTATAAATGGGCTTCCCTGGTGGCTCAGATGGTAAAGAATCTGCCCATAATGAGGGAGACACGGGTTCGATCCCTGGGTTGGGAAGTTATAAAGCACCTTGATTTAAACCAGTTCATTTTCTGCTTTGGGATTAGAAATTTTCAATGAAGGTCCTCATTGTCACAAAACTCATTTTTTTTTCCCCTAATATTTTATTTATCTATTTATTTGGCTGTGTCTGGTCTTACTTGCAGTACACAGGATCTTTTGCTGTGGAGTATGGACTCCCTGGGTTGGGAAGATCCCTTGGAGAAGGGAAAGGCTACCCACTCCAGTGTCCTTGGGCTTCTCCTGTGGCTTAGTTGGTAAAGAATCCACCTGCAATGCGGGAGACCTGGGTTCGATCCCTGGGTTGGGAAGATCCCCTGGAGAAGGGAAAGGCTACCCACTCCAGTATTCTGGCCTGGAGAATTCCATGGACTGTCCATGGGGTCACAAAGAGTCAGAAATGACTGAGTGACTTTCAGTCGCTCACTATGGACTCTCTAGTTGAGGCGCGTGGGCTCAGTAGTTGGCACGCATGGGTCTAGTTGCTCTGCAGCATGTGGGATCTTAGTTCCCCAACCAGGGATTGAACCTGTGTCCCCTGCATTGGAAGGTGGATTCTTAGCCACTGGACCAGCAGGGACGTCCCAAACTCAGTTGTATTATAGCAAAAATTTGACTGATCCATGAAGCATGTTGTAAGGAGAGTCTACCTGATCCTGACACAACACTAGACCACCACTGATTCAGTTCCACAGTTTTGTCTTCTTAATCGGCTCTTCAGAGTAGCCGATCACCAATCCGACCAACTATGTGAAAACTGGCCATCGAGATGCCTGACTCTAACAAACTGGTGCTGTTACTCTGTGTTACCCAGCCTGGCCTTAGAGACTGAAGGCCAAAAAGCATGTTGAGTTTTTATGGTAAAAAAGTGCATGAGGAGGGCAACTACATACTAGCTTACCCTCCCAGTTTGACCCCTGTCCTTGGGTTTTTATTGCCTGAACTGGCACCAAAGAAACTCCTTGAAAATAACACATTCCTTGTCCATTCAGTGGTTAATGATGCTTAAAAAAAAATCACAGTTTGTGACTGTGACCTAAATTATGCCAGAAGCTGTAAAACCATGGTTTCTTTAAATTCAAATATGACCCACATGCTTTAAAACCACTACACTGACCCTATAGTACTGTTGCTGAGTATGCGTGTCCACACACACACACTCACACACAAAACACTTGGCATTAAATGACTCGGTACAAGAAATGGTATTTTTCAGACTTCCATGTTGAAGAAAAGGCTCATGAAAGAGATGTAAGTGAGCTTTAAGCCAAACATTTGTTTGGCTTTGCTGCAGCAGGCTGCAGGAATGTAAACTTTTTTTTTTTTTTTTTCAATGACTTCAGCTCCTAATTTGAAAGCTAGGATTTTTAGGAGTGAGCAAGAGACTATATTTGGCCAAAAAATTCTGCTGGCTTGACTTAGCCACTCTGCACATTCAAAACAATACTTCTTTATCAAAAAAACAATAGTCTGTTTTATTCACAGCACATGTAGAAGTTGGAACATCGACTAAATTCCACTTTCTTCTCTCGCAGTGTGTCTGTAACCAGCTAATGAGCTGCAACAGAGCCTGGCCTTCATTTTCAGCAAATTAAGTTCATCCCTCACAGGAATTGTGGTCTGGCTGTGGCACCGCTCCTAGGTACGGGTGGGACTTGTTTCTTCAACCAGTTGCAGGTCGGCCACATGGGTACGTGCTGTCGCACCACACAAAATCTTCTCTATAATAACCAGTCTAAGTAGCCTTTTACCCCTCAAAAGTAGATCCCATTTAATTTACTTTGTGTTTATAGCACTCCCTCCCAAACCGCATCATTGGCACAGACTGATATTTATACAACTTTTTATTTTAAACTATTTATTTAGAGTTGAGACTTCAGTAGCACTCCCTGTCAGATTCATTGACCGTGCTTAAATTCAGGATACTGCAAATGTAAATTGGGAAGAGTGATGTGTGTTTTTGGGATTCATTTCTCCAGCGCGCAGACACCCACACAACTCTCGCTGAAGTGAAGGGAGGTTAGATGTGTGGATAAAATTTTGTGATACAGATGGCTGGTAGGAAACTTCCCACTGATGGGAGGTTTAAAATAAAAAAATTGCTCTTGCCTATTGTGTCCCCATGTTTCTTCAACAATAGAGTTGAGCAGACAAACAATTATGTAACATGGATCTAAAAATTTCTGGTTCAGAAGTATCAGTGTCATTAGGGATCTCTTTTCATACATGGCATAGAGTTTCATTACTCAATTATTCTAATGGAAGTCTCTTCCACTAGAATAAAATATAATAATTAGAATAGGTACTTGCCACAGGAGGAAGGGAAAATAGACTTCTTGATTATGTATCTGACCTCTGCTTTGGGGCCTTTTACCAAAGTTATGTTTTTCTTAAATCAAAATTTTCAGTTTTGTAACTTTTAAAGTGAGGAAAGGATGTAAATTTCAAATCACCATTTAACTACATAAAATATAGTGGCATATGATCAGGTTGTTTTATTCATGGTGGACATTTCATACTATTAATGATATTGAACCTTCATTTTCTATGAGGTTCTGCAAATTGTTCTTAAATTCCCTACTATTTAGTGATCTGAAAATACAAATAAAATCTTGCTCACACCTTTGATCCTTTTTTACTCTCTTCTTTTGGTGAACTCCAATCTGTTTTCAAGTCCTGGCTTATATATTCTCCTCTTCATATATTGTGAAAATATATGAACATATATGAACATATATGATAAACATCTTCTCAAAGAAAAATGTAGCTGAATTGCAGTGGGATCATTTTTTAAGGTATTATCCAGTGCCCCTGTCTCCTCGTACTTCCTATATCCCCTACTCTTCCTCTTCGTTCTGGAAGCTAGGCTGCTTCAGGAAAGAGACAAAAAGAAAAACAAGTGACCATAAAGGAGTCAACCTCTTTGTCTTTGTAACTTAAAATTAAGGTCCCAATTTAGAAAATAGACTTGAAAGAATAAGGGGTTAGCTTCTGTTGTGCTCTCCTCAGCCAAGGGTAGGTAGAGATTTCATGGATTCCAGGAAGAGAAAGAGACAGGAGAAAGGGAAGTTAGATGCTGGTGGGAGCTGGTGAGGTCTTGCTTCTAGAATAAGGAGGATGTCCCCAACTCTTCCCCGTCAGCTCAAGTACCTGTGGCTTTCTCACAGTGTCCAGTGTGGAGGGATGATACAGTGAGGATGGGATTTCTCAACCCCACTTTGCATTCTAGACTCCCTGGTACTTTTTAAGCCTCCTGGAGTTAGAGGCAACCCAGGGGAGACAGGTTAGAGGAGATCTTATTTCTATCCCTGTGTTAGTGTGGGCTTGAAATAAAAAAGAAATTGTTATGGGAAAAGAAATAAAATGCTGTTGTTTTGCATGTCTGAGTTTGGCGGCCCCAGGTTTGTATGCGTCAAAGAAAGGAATTATGCTGTTACGCTCCTTTGTCAGAGTATGTGACGCGTAGTACGTACGCAATGAACAGTTGGTAACAGAATGAAACAATATTAGAGAGCCGGGAGCTGCATGCCAACTGCTCCCTATCTTTGATCTGGTTTCTCTGTTGGGTCAGGGAAGAAAAAAAAAAAAAAGTCTTATTTTGGCCTGTTGCAGGCCAGCTTGGCCTGTTTACTCCTGTGGTTTCCCAAATTCCCAAACAATGCGACATCGCCCGAAATTGCACTTCAGGGCGTCCTGGAGCATTTCTGCTGCCCACCCTTCCTGCAGGAAGTCCACTTCAGCTTCTTGTGTGCCTGCTGCTGTGATCGCTTGCTGTCACCGAGCCGCTACACGCATCCACCCCAGGGGAGCTAAGTGGGACCACATCAGTGCTGAGGAACTGGCTGGCTTCCAGCCCTGAGCTGTGGGTCATTCTGTCTTATGCTTTGGTGAGGTCTATTTTCTCCATGGCCTTTCAGTAGAGAGAGGGGCCTGGGATAGGGCAGAGCCCAGAAAATAGCAACAGAATGCCCAGTGTGGGTGGAAAGCCTCCCCTTTCCTCTTGAGGAGAGGAGATCCGATGAGAGGACGTTCCACTTAGACATTCCCTTCTGGGCTAACTTTTCCTCCGCTTTTTTTGTTTCTTGTTGTTTGTGGCGCCTGTAAACCAGATGGGCTACCCACTGACACACTGAGTTGTGTAGGATGAAGGGGCTGTCCTGTGCCCTCCTTCAGCCCTCGGAAAGGCGTCTGCCATCTCCCTCGTGCCCTGTTCAGACCTCAGTATCCACGGCTTGTGAGTCCTGCTGTGCGATCCACGAGAGTCTCAAAACACTTTCAAACTTTAGTGTGTGAGCTGATGACTTTTACACAGAAGGCTGACATGCATGAGAAACCATGAACTGCCCTCCTCCACTCCTACTTCTTTCCTTTATCTGGATATTTTTGGTTGTTGTTTAGCTGCTGAGTCGTGTCCAGCTCTTCTGTGACCCTATGGACTGTCGCCCACCAGGCTCCTCTGTCCATGGCATTTTTTAAAGCAAGAATACTAGAGTGGGTTGCTGTCTTCCTCCAGGGGATCTTCCACATCCCGGGATTGAACCCGTGTCTCCTGCTGGCAGGTGGATTCTTTACCACTGAGCCACCCAGGAAGCCTCTATTTTTGGTCGCAAGAGGGAAAAACTCAACTCAGGCTGGCTCGACAAGAGTGAACAGACCTCTTTAGTGAAAGGTGGTGTAATGTAGGTGGCTTCATTTCCTCAAGAAAACTGGTTATTTTTCTCTCTTACTTGGCTTCTCAGAGCTTCCCTCATGGTCACAGGATGACCGGCTGACACCCGGGCTACCTGTTTTCCTGTTTGTGTCCAGCAGAGACATAGGAGCATCTCAGGGACTGCCTTTCCCAGAAGAGCCCTCCGCAAATTGTCCTGAAGTCGTATCTGCCCAGTTCTGAAACACACATCTTACAGAGGCAGCATGTCACTCTCCTCCCTCTTCAGTTATCCCCTCTCCCATCTATTTGGTTAAAGTAGATAAAAGGAAATGAGGACAGTATAACACATCAGAATGGGCCTGGATGAGGCTGCATGGAGAATATACTCTCAGTGACACAGGCTCCAGCTGCTTGCAATTAATCACTCTCACTTAATTAATCAATCAATTGAAGCTGATTGGGGCTGTGAAAAGAGTTTAGCAAAGCTGTGTTCAAGCTCTGGCATTGCTGTTTACTGGATGTGGAATCCCAGTCAGTTTGTTTCACCTCTGAGAAATCCAGTTTTCTTGTGAGTATCAGATGAGAAGCTCGTAAAAGCTCATTGATCACTCCTGTGTTCTCCACATGCCAGTTATTATTGTGGGTGTACTTGTTATTATTTTTTCCTATTTTACATAAGGAGCTGGGTCTTCATTGTAAGAGTCATTTCCCATTCTGTACTGAAAGGTTTTGAAGCATATCATTCATTCAGAAATGAAAGTTTATGGACAGTTTGAAAGGAGCAAAGCAGTGTGCCAGATGCTAGGAATATGGTGTGTCTATATATAAGTATGAGTATTGATTATCTCTACAAAGTTAATATAAAATGATATAGAAAAATGAGTTGCATCTTTCAGAGCATATCTAGAAAATTTATTATTTTTTTTCTCCTTAAATAAGTGAGTGAAGATGCTCAGTTGTGTCCAACTCTTTGCGACCAGGTGGACTGTAGCCTACCAGGCTCCTCCGTCCATGGGATTCTCCAGTAAAGAATAGTGGAGTGGGTTGCCATTTCCTTCTCCAGGGGATCTTCCCGACCCAGGGATTGAACCCAGGTCTCCTGCATTGCAGGCAGATGCTTTAACCTCTGAGCCACCAGGGAAGCCCTACCACCTCTTATTTGGTAACTTTTCTCACTTTATTTTCTTTTTACTCATTTGAGTGAAAAAAGAGAATTCAGTCACCTGAGGATTTAAGTCAACTAGATTCCAATTGATTGAGTTTCTGTTATTTATGTATTATGTTGAGAAATTATATGCTAGATATTGATTTATAGATAATGTTGTAATGTAACATGTATTCGTAATACCTCACCTTTTTTAAAAATTAGAATT
The DNA here is from genome assembly GCF_014754425.2 of Oryx dammah. NCBI lineage: Eukaryota > Metazoa > Chordata > Mammalia > Artiodactyla > Bovidae > Oryx > Oryx dammah. The sequence continues at coordinate 21,953,172 of NW_024070189.1, read as the reverse complement.
TTTCGGCACTTCTTTAGACAATCTTATTCCATCCTCCGCCTCGGACACTCAGCTGTGTACGACTCTCCTGGCAAGGATACAGGAGTGGGTTGCCATTTTCTCTTCCAGGGGATCTTCCTGACCCAGGGATTGAAGCTGCATCTCATAAGACTCCTGCATTAGCAGGTGGATTCTTTACCACTTGAGTCATGTGAAACATGAATATTAACTATAATGTAAATTGTTTTCAAATTTTGAGTTCATGACCATCAAAACAATATCTGTCTTTCCTCATGAACTACCAAAAAGTTCAGTGTTAAATGGAGACCATAGCTGAAAAATGGTCTATTAGATTCTTGTAATATTTCTCTATGCCAAAGCCTTTGACTGTGTGGATCACAATAAACTGTGGAAAATTCTGAGAGAGATGGGAATACCAGACTACCTGACCTGCCCCTTGAGAAACCTGTATGCAGGTCAGGAAGCAGCAATTCAAACTGGACATGGAACAACAGACTGGTTCCAAATAGGAAAAGGAATACGTCAAGGCTGTATATTGTCACCCTGCTTATTTAACTTCTATGCAGAGTACATCATGAGAAATGCTGGGCTGGAAGAAGTACAAGCTGGAATCAGGATTGCCAGGAGAAATATCAATAACCTCAGATATGCAGATAATACCACCCTTATGGCAGAAAGTGAAGAGGAACTAAAAAGCCTCTTAATGAAAGTGAAAGTGGAGAGTGAAAAAGTTGGCTTAAAGCTCAACATTCAGAAAATGAAGATCATGGTATCTGGTCCCATCACTTCATGGGAAATAGATGGGGAAACAGAGGACACAGTGGCAAACTTTATTTGGGGGGCTCCAAAATCACGGCAGATGGTGATTGCAGCCATGAAATTAAAAGACACTTACTCCATGGAAGGAAAGTTATGACCAACCTAGATAGCATTTTGAAAAGCAGAGACATTACTTTGTCAAGAAAAGTCCACCTAGTCAAGGCTATGGTTTTTCCTGTGGTCATGTATGGATGTGAGAGTTGGACTGTGAAGAAGGCTGAGTGCTGAAGAATTGATGCTTTTGAACCGTGGTGTTGGAGAAGACTCTTGAGAGTCCCTTGGACTGCAAGGAGATCCAACCAGTCCATTCTGAAGGAGATCAGCCCTGGGATTTCTTTGGAAGGAAGGATGCTAAAGCTGAAACTCCAGTACTTTGGCCACCTCATGCGAAGAGTTGACTCATTGGAAAAGACTCTGATGCTGGGAGGGATTTGGGGGCAGGAGGAGAAGGGGACGACAGAG